>NC_082600.1:41489725-41792755 GCF_030936135.1 Gavia stellata
CAGAGAACCAGCAACTATTTGGAAAGGAGGACCAAAATTGCTATGAACAACTGAGACAAAATATAGCATATTAAATTGACTTATATAACCTGTGAACTAAGTTTCAATTTGATTAGGATAGAAGAGTCAAAATCTCTGCACTTTGGGATATGCTATTGTCCTTACCATTAGTCTGGAACTTTTGATTCTATAGGGAGGAGTCTTCTTGGTGAATCAGCCATGCCATTTTCTGTAGCAGAGTCAATAAATGACCACCCAGCAAACTATTAAATTAGCCCAACTTTATGTAATGTGTTAGCACTGACTTGATTGTAGCAAAACTTAACATCATTGCAGGCCAAAAGGACAGTAAAAAGCTAAAATGTGTTAAGTACAGAAATCTGCTGCACTAACATGTTTAACATTATGCAGTGAAATGGAATTTAAGCAAGGAATTATGTTATTACAGTGACTTATGCATGACTTAAAAATGATTTAATATATTCATATTTGTTTAAACCTAAAGCAGATCCTCAGCTAATGCAAATTATTATAGCTCTGATTAAGTCAGTGGAATTACATCCAGCTGTACTAGCTAGGAGCTATGCTGAAGCTGTAAGATAGATATTATTCAATGGAAAAGGGATCAGGAGATTTCTAGTTTTGAGTGAATTATTCAGCAGTGCTGAAACACTTCAACAGTTGCTCATGTTTTCTTTTTCTGTTGCAGTTTCTGAAGAAGGGCAATTCAAGGCACTTTGTAGTTACCTCTCCCTACCTACCAATTTGTTCCTGCTCTTCCAGGAATATTGGGACACAGTAAATCCACTGCTTCAAAGGTACTAATTGGGACTGGGCAGGCCACGTTTTTCTGTTGTGATGGCCCTATGGGAATTCTGGCTCAAACTTGTTAATAAATGATTGAGCTCAAATTCATACTAGAGTTCTCAACATTTGTTTGATATGCACAGGTATACTGACTCTCTTCAAGCACTTAAAACATTCTGCGGTAATTCAAACATTAAGCAATTATAGTTTAAGGGACTAGTGCTTGCAGACCTACATGAAATCATTCATGCGGAAAGAAGCATGGTATGCCATTAGTCTTCATTGGCCTAATGACTACAGCAAAAGTGCTGATTACATGAGCTATAAAATGAGAATATGGAAAATTATGTAGCTGGCAGGGTGAGGCTTTGTACTATTTCTCCGGATTTCCAAAGTAGACTGATGAATGTCGAAGTTAGCTTAATGGTGAAAAGGTACAATTTGAGTATTATGTACATTGCAATCTAGCAGTAAAGAAATAATTGGTAAAATTCTCTGTTCAAAAACACAAGTTAAAATAAACAGACACACCCCCCACCCCTCCCCCAACTCTGAGAATAATCCTGCTATATTGTGTCGGAGAATGTCTCCATGTATTTAGTGCGATCGTTTGAGTGCTTGGTTGCATTAATTATTGTTCTTGGCAGAATTCTGTAGTTCACACTAGCTTTTTGTTAGTTTTTTTTTTTAACCTCTGTTCTGTTTTGTTATCTCAGTTCTTTCAATTTAGGGACACTTTGAGCTGTTGACTGCAACTTGCAGTCCATATAGCTGACCTAAACAATTCTCTACATACAATTTTACTATAATTAATTGCATTTGTAGTATATATAACTACTTATAAATTAATAGCATTTTCACAAGTAAATTATTTAATAAGTTTGTCTTACATGTTCCTACATGTTTGCTCAAAGACATAACAGTGCTTATAAGAGAACACGGAGGATAGGTGCTTGTGAACATTAGAAAGCAATCAGTAGAGGCGGGGCTAACAAATCCATTGTAGTGTTCCCAGTCAAAACCAGAGGTTTCAAGAAGGAGGCTGTGTATTTAATGTAATAGTAACAGTTGTCAAATCATCATGCAAGTTCCCGTATCTTTTTTGAGAGTCTTATTTCAGAAGACTAAATTTGATGATTGTAGAGAAATGTGTTAAATGAAGCTTACTAGATTGACCATCTGCTACAGTTCTCTCTCCATTCTCCTTTCTGTAGAAATAACTGAAAAGGTATCTTAAAAGTCCCAGTTTCTCTGTTTAGTGACTTGCCAATATCTACCATTGTTTTGGTAGACACATTTGGCCATTCTAAGCAAGTAAATGCAATAAAGCTTTGTAAAATAATCATTGGGTGATGGTTATTAAAAAAAGGCAATAAATATTTTCTTATGCTGTGGCTTTCAGCAGATATATTCCAAAAGGGGCTGTGTATTGTAGCCCACTTGAAGAACTTGAATATGTCTGAAGACCGCTTGCATTTTTTTAACTCTGTGTTAACTCTGTGTTTTCATGTACATGTTGATAATTTGAAGCGTTCTTGTTTTTCATATAGGTTTTTGTCTTGTATACAAACTTGAATTCTTTTCCTGAAGCAAAACTGTAAAGAATAGCTGTTCCTCCTTGCGAAGTTTTAGCTAGAACTATCAACGTTTTATCTGTGCTCTGTGTTTGCTTATTCCTTACTAGTTTAGTTTAGTGATCCTAAATGTATATTACTATCAAACACTGTCATCTGCAAATGTTTGTTTGAAATAGGTGGTGTGCTGACCCAGTGGTGTTAAGTTGTTTGAAGGGGAAAAGCATTGCAATAAGGTAAGTTTGTTTTTGTTGTTGTTTTTTCTTCTGATTTTGACTTAAAACTGTTGAGAATGAAGTGCTTGTTGTGGGCAAGTTAGAGTGCTTGTATTTTCTTCCTCCTGGTCTACTACCAAAAGTAGTAGCTGTCTGTTATTCCTGACTGTGTATTATTCCTCATGCAGTGACTCTTCATTGAGGATGTACAACATTGTTAGACAAGTTGTCTAGCTTACTCTAGAGAAAAACAAAAGCTAACTGAACTATGAAATGTCTTCATACATGTAGGTTACATATGAAATTTAATTTCATCACCTTTGCTGGAATATAGAAATGCTGAAGCTCCTGTGTGGAGCCTCTCACTTGGGCTTCTAGCACTGGAAGAACTGCTCTAGAACTGCAGAAGTTTACAGAAGGGACTGAAAGCTTAGCAGGAGTTTATAGCTATCCATTCTGTTCTTTACTGCAATCTTTATTATTCTCATAATAGTTCTTTTTCACTTACCCAGGTATCCTAGGAAAAGAAATAGTTTAATAGAACTTCCCGAAGACTATAGCTGCCTTCTGAACCAAGCCTCTCAGTTTAGGTAAGATATGACATATTTAGATGTTTTCCTAGGTGTTTTGTCACTTTTGTCACTTTTATATTCTTGCGGTTACTGTAACTGGTGTTAAAACTATGTAAAAAAATTATTTTGCAGAAGTGAAGGCACTGTTATGGTTATACTGGCCAATACTAGCACATGTTCATTTTAAATCTGAAACACAACAGCTTACTGAATGAAGTCACTTGTGTTTGATAGGATAGCGTATAAAATTATTCTAGCTTAATCTGATGGTCATTTTTCACCAGTGCAGTGTGCATTGGTTTTGGCCATAAGCCTGAAAATTATTTTTGCACTGGACACAACAAGCCCAAAAGTTTGGCACTGTTTTATGCCAGGAAGAATGAATCAAAGGATAATTCAGGTTAGAAGGGACTTCAGCAGATCATCTAGTCCAACCTCCTCCTCAAAGCAGACATCTTGCAGATAAAATATTTCAAGCAATGTAAAAACATAGCCAAAGGAGGCAATATGTGAAATACGATTATGACATAGTATGTCTTAGGTCTTTGTGGATTGGGGTTTTTGTTGTTTTTTAAGGAACATTATCCATAGCTAACATATCTTTTGAAGTTTTAATTTCCGCAGTAACGTTCTGATTACGCTTCTTCTAGATGCCCACGGTCTTCTGATGATGAACAAAAACATCCAGTATTGTGTTTATTCTGTGGGGCTATGTTGTGTTCCCAGAATACTTGCTGTCAGAAGCTGGTGAATGGGGAGGAGTTGGGAGCCTGTACTTCTCATGCTCTTCAATGTGGAGCTGGAGTCTGTATGTTTCTCAAGTAAGTAGCTAGCCAGAATTTAATGTATTAAAGAGTAAAGGGAAATATTTGAAGGTCAAAGTTTACAACATAGTCAAAGCACTTGATTCTTTTTGTCTGAGGTGAAGAAACATTGCTTTGACCTAAAATATAGCTCACCAAAAAGTTAGAACCTGCTGGGAGTTGTCTTGTATTTTAAATGTAGCTATTTTTTTCCTTAAGAATCAGGGAATGCAAAGTTGTCCTCATTGAAGGTAAAACCAGGGGCTGCTTATATCCTGCTCCCTACTTGGATGAATATGGAGAAACAGATCCAGGTCTGAAGTAAGTAAATGTTTGACTTTCTACATTTCCATTTTGGTATCTCTTTCTTTCTTATACCCATTAGATGACAAGTTCTTCCTGCTAGCATGTACAACACTGTAGTATGTATCTTGGCCTGTTGAACTTGTTTAACTTCAGATTCCTCATGGCAGTTTCCAATCATGAATCGGTCATTCATAATGGAAAAATACACTTTTCTGTAAAACTGTAAAACTTTTTTTTCTCAAGAATACTTTGTATGCTTTTCATCAGAAATGTGCAATGACTGCCATTGCTGAAATGCCATCTTGGAAATGGCAGTCATTGCTTGTTGCAGGTAGAATTTTTTCATTTCCAGTAGACGTGTTGGAATTGGTGTTCATATAAGTATTTAACACTTTCTGGCTATCGTTAAGAGTGTTAATGCTAAGACTATTAATGGAACAGTTTGCCAGTTACTATTCTGATATCCTTATTGGGTATTCTCCTTTTTTCTTGTATGAAGAAGAGGCAATCCCCTGCACTTGTGTCGGGAGCGTTACCGGAAGCTCCATCTGCTATGGCAGCAACACTGCATCATAGAGGAGATTGCCAGGAGCCAAGAAACGAATCAGATCTTCTTTGGATTCAACTGGCAACTGCTCTGAGTCTCCTCTGATTTTTAGTGAAAATTCTTACCTTTGGCAGTGCTTTGGAAAAGGAAAGGAGGGTTGGCAGTAAATAATCTACTCTCAAGTGGATTCTGTAGTTCAGACACAATTGATGGATTCTCTAGGATGGATGCATTACTGATACATTGAAACAGAATCTCATGTCATACGTTTTGCTCTTTTTTTTCCCCGTTCAGGTCCAGAAATATTTCCACTTCTTTGATAAGTTGTAATTGTTTCACGCCTTTTGACAAGGACAGCTTCCCAAACGCTGTGCTTCAGGGCACATACTGCATTTCTGTCTCTTCCATGCCTTGAGAATATATCTAAATGGTGTCACTATGGAAAAGCCTCCTTTACTTTCTTCCTAGGTTCTTTTCCCAAGCTTGGTGAAGCTTTTAAATAGGTCAAGATGTGTGGCATAATATTGGAGTGGAAGTGGTGCCAGGCCTTTAGTCATATGTAGCAACAGGTACAGCAAATATTAAGTTGTACAGAAAAAGCCTGCATTCAGCTATATTCTGGGATTTAATGAAGAATTTTCATTAATGAACTCTTTAAAGGAGAAGTGTGGGTTAGAAAATGCATGGGGGAATTACCATCTTGCTTGTTGCATCAGAAAATAAAGTCCATGCTTTTTGCATTGCCAGAACTGCACTTTATCTAATGAATTTGTTCTCTATTAATGTTGTATATCCTGAGAGGTCTAGGGCTACACCATTTGGCTAGGTTGTGGTTAGTTTTACTACTTTTACAGTTTGTCTTCTGAGATTTTCCCCGAGAACCAAACGTGAAAATACTGCTAGGTAGTTGTAGTGTAGCTCTGCAAGTTATACAAGAGCCAGAGACTTCAGTAAAGTAGATGACCTTCAAAGCTATCACTGGACTAAAATCAAGGCCCAAAAGCAGCAAGTTTTAGAACCAGAAATAAGTTAGTTTGCCCATATTTGAGGAATTTTCCACTCTTCATCCTCTGTCACTATTGTTTGGAGCCCTGCCTGCATAAATGAAATTATGTGTTTTGGGAGGCATGTTCAGTGGTTCAGTGCCAGTTAGAGCAAAAAAGGGAAAAAAAAAAAAGGTGGCTAAGTCTGTCTCTGTGCCCTTCAGTAGTTAATAGCACATTGTGATTGAACTCTCTCTCAATGTTACGTGATTGTGCTTCAGTTCTAAATGTTTTGTGTTCTGTTTTCTGAATTTCAACCGTATGAGAGAATTTGTAATGTGATGGGTAAAAATACTTTCCCAAGAAATCCCATTTCTGTGTGAAAGTTTGAAGTCGTCAGTACTCTAAATTTCCCTGCCCCTTTGCTATTTGGATTCTTTTGTGCCATTTTAATAAGGCTTGCAAGGGGAGGTTTTCAAATTAATGTCTGAGTGTGTTTTTGTGTGATTTCTTTTTGATTATTTTTTTGCTAGTGAATGTATGAGAGATAGTAGAATCACAAATAATGATTTAGATTTAAATATCATTGTCCTCCTAGTTTTTTAAAGTTTTTAGAGTACATATGAGTGCACTGAACAGCACCATAACTCATCTAAAAATGGAATACCAATGAACTCAAACATTGTTCTGATTTCAAATATTTTTTTTGTCTTTTGCTATAATCCTTTCCTGGTGATATAAATAGTTGGCTTTGGTATATTTTTCAGGTATTCTGTTTCTTGCAATTAAGACCACTCTCTTATTTTGAGTCTTTCAGATTTTAAACTTGAATATGAAACTCCTTAAAGACAAACATTAATTCTGTTAGTCTTCTCTAAAATGTATTTGAAATGAATACTGAATTTAGAAGAACAGTTCTCATGAAAACTTGCATGCACTGGTGGTTTCTAAGGTCATCAAAACACTTCTTACTGACAAAAATATTGGATTACAACTAGCAGATGTATGCCTCATTGATACCAAAACTGTATTCACTTACTGTTGCCCTCTGATATTTACCTATTCATTTATCAAAAACTTTCAGTTACCTTGCACTTCACTGATACAAAAATTCCGTTATCAAATATGCAGTGACATCACCTTGATTTCTGTCTGAACTCTAGTATATAAGGACAGGAGCTGTTCTGAGCAGGTGAGCTCATGTTTAAAGCTCTAGAAATCTCTTTATAGCTGAAGAAGTGGGAGAGGAAAGTTGCATCTTTCTGTACGTTTGCACATACTAATTTAGCAAATGGGCTCCCATATCATTCACTGACTAGTGTGGTCATCTTTCATTTCATAAATTACTATGCAGTTTTGTTCACTCTGAGTATAATCTGTATTTAGTGATCGCAAGATGCTTATGCCACTGATTTCTGTTCCATCCAAGCTGACGGAAGAAGTTATTTGATAATGCACATATTGGTATCTTTAATTGCAAAAATGTAAATTTGAAACTTGTATAATGTTCTTGTGCTTTTGAAATAAAATATCTTGTATATGTATATTTAAAAAAAAGGAAATAAAGTAACTTCTCATAGATTATTCAGTTTTTATTTGGAGGTGCTTTGACACTTCACAGTTCGTTTTACACGAGCATTATAGCAGCGTCTGTCAGTATGGGAAAGGGGAAGAGTTAGTAAATGGTTGGTAAACAGTACCAGTTATCCCTGTAGTCGGTGTCATCACTGTACCAGTTAGTAATGGTGGCACACTTTTTCTTATTTAAAGAAAAATTCCGCTTGAAACTTGTCCTAGTATTTTACAGATGCAAATTCCTGCAGTGTCTACGTCACTTTTGTAAAAGAAGTCTTAAGTACAGTATTTTAATGTCCTTAAACTGATAAGTTGAGTGATTCTGGTTTTGTAGCTTCACAAAGAAGAACTGGCTGTACTGTCTGTCAGTTACTTAACCTCTAGGAAGGGAAAGTTCGTGGTGTTGGTCTAATGTGCCATGTGATATGGGGGGGCGGGGGAAGTGTTTTATTAGACCTAAGCAAACAGCCAAGGAATCTTTTACATAGAAACAGCCAGTACTTCTTACCTCTTCTTGTGTTACAAGCTGCTGGCTGTCATCACTTTCTTGCTGCTCTCTTGCAGCTTCAGGCACATTAAGCTCACGGGGTTTGGGTGTTAATAGTGTTGCTCTCTATGCTTATTCATAGTAAAGCAAATGTTTTTTAAGAACCAATTCCTGAAAAGGTAGATAGATCAAAGTCTACTAGCAAAAATGTTCTGAAGAACATGAGAACAAGCAGCCCATTCACTGGGGGGGGAAGCCACAGCACTATTTCTTGCCTAGTAAGAGTCTCAAGGTGCAATGTACAGATATAGAGGAGGATTTTGGCTATTGTATTTGCTTTATGGTTGAAATCCACTTTATTTTCTAGACCATATCCTTGAATAACTTCTGTTGTAAATTAGTCAGATTTATGATACAACATCTAAGTTGCTTAGATTCTTTTAACCTATTACCTGACAAGATCTTCACAGATACTTTCTTCAGAAATTAAAGTGGTTTCTTTTCTGTGGCACAATCTCTTTTATTTGTTTTTATCTGTTTTGCAGGTAGGCTAAATCTGGGTTTTGATGCAGAAAACAAATGGACAATAATGAAAATCCACTTCTATACAAGTCTCTCAAACCCAGTTATTTCTAATCCTAGCTACGTTTCTCTAAACTTATATTCAGTATGGTTGAAAACTTAGATGAAAGAGAAGCTGTGTAAAGGAAATGTGCGTTGAAGGAGAGCAAGCTGAAATTCAAAGGGATTGTATACATTATTTCATGCAATGGTGAGTAAGAGGAGACCAGGTATAAAGTTAAACATGAAACATTGAAACTGGACCTGAGTTTTCTTTTTATTTCTGTGTGACCATTATTCATGAGATCAGTGCCAAGGAAAAAAGTATAGTTTGTCCTGTTTAATTACAGGTTGTCAAGCAGCTTAGAATCCATCAGACTTAATTTTAGGAGGTTTGTAGGGTTCATGCTTGAGTGAATGAGCCTCCACGAAATGTTGTGAAGCAGGTAGTGGGGACTGTGGATTTGATGATCGTTTCAAGTCCTTGCTATATTTGTGAAGATCTGTGGTTAGTCTTTTTCAGCAGACTGCGGAACCTGATGTCTCCTTCCTCTTAACAGTGCCTGAAATGTAGTACTAGCCTCTTCGGGTACAAGTCTAGTGCTTGGAGAGAGGTCATTCTAATGCATCAGAGTTTCTGCTTGAAGGTTATTCTGAACATGCCATGGTAGCCTGAGGAATAATCCACTTTAGATGACAAAAAGCCTCCCATCTTCTTTCATCCCATTTTTCTTTGTGAATAATGCTGACTTCTAGTAAAAGTGGCAAAACCAGTGTATCTCAATCTGATGATATTGCAGATGATCTAGGAATATTTATTTTCCCAATTCAGGCTTATACAGAACTTCATTGAGCAATCATACTCCAGGCAGTCTGCTTCTGCTAACTGACATACCAGGATGGTCTCCTCATCAACAAGGGCTCCACCTGTGTTCCATGAGCTTTGCACCTTTATGGTTCTTTGCATGTGGTACTTTGTAGTTTAGCAGAGCCTAAACTGTTCCCATCATGGGAAACTGATACAAAGCACATGTGCATCAAATGATTTGTAAGATTTTAAGTATCATGAATCTTGTGTTGTAGAAACTGTACGATAATATGCAATTTAAAAAAAATAATAATCTCTTTCCAGAAGAGAGGTTTCCAGCTTCTCAGGAAATGTGCTGTGTTCATTTTTTTAAATACAAATGAAACTCTAAATGTGCTGTATTTGTATGTTTCTTATTACTTTATGATCAATGTAGAACAAGTGTTTTCAGTGGTAATCAGAAAACTTCCTTTAAAGGAAGATCATCATAATTGCAATTTCTACAGGAACTGTCATAGCACCTTCACTGGAAATAGAACATTAAAAAGTTTCATTTTTTTTTAAATTAAGAACTTCATAAAGAAGATAGTTTTATGCATAGGTGAGTTCCTTACTCTGGAAGTTGCTGTTGCACAAATGTATTGTTATTAATTCTGACTGGATTAAGCATTAATAACAAATAGGATAAGATGTGTCCCCCAAATCGTATTTATTTCTGTATCTGAGCAGATGCTCCGGCTTAAAGGCTTGGCTTGCTAATGCCATCTTTGTCTTTATAAATTACGGAGAATTAAAGACTAAGTCTGTGCTGCTGCTTGAGTTTGTTTTCTTGATCCAGTGGCTGTAATGTTAAATACTCCAGGAAACCCAAACTATTGTGACAGGTACTGTAACACAAGCTCCCTCTCTATGTAGGGTGCACTTCCACTGTCTGAGGAAACGAATCCATACAAAGCAAAGAAGAAAGCATTTATTTAAAAAAGTAAATTTTATCCTTATTACTGTGAAATGAGCTGTCATTTTTTTGTAATATCTCTATATTGATGGGGACTGTGAATGCCTGTACAGGATAGAAATGAACAATCTAACAATGACTTGGTAATTACTGGTAATAGCCAAGACTGTTCCCTGTGAAATGTATGCTGATACTCAGTGAATTTCGCAAGTGGTCGCATAGCTAGCCACTGCTGCAGTTCTTGGCAGTTGGTTGAGAGACAAAGGTTAACTTGCCAAATATTAACTAGTCTTCTATGGTAAAATGTGTTCTCTTCATACAAAAGGAAGTGAGCCTTGTGGGGACCAGAGAAGATGTGTGGCCAGACAGTTATACCTTTGCTCTTCATGCTAATGTGTTACAGCAACTACTGCATGAAATTTCTGTGTCTTTACAGAGATGCTCAGGCTGGATGATCATTTCAGGTCACTCTTCCTTCCAGATCTATTTTTCAGAGCAGATTCTTGACAAATCCATCCTACAGGGACCTCCACTAGAGACTTAACAAAAAAGTAAGATCACAGTTCTTACAATTCTGCAAGCTAAATAGATGACCTAAAGAGATGTTTAAATTATGCAAGATGTCAGGTTTCATCTGCTTTCTACAGTTAAATGCATTTTGCCACTAGGAAATATTTCCTAAAATACAGCGTAAAATTTCCTTTTTTTAAAAAAATGTATGCTCTTATTTCCTGTTTTATATCCATTTTTATCAAGCTGAACCATTCCTCACTTCTTTAAAGTTTTATAAAAAAGTATTTTGCATATTCTTTCTTAGTCCTCTTGATTAATTTTTTTCCTAATGAAACAAATCTGCTTATAGAAATAATGTCTGTTTTTCTCTGAGTAATTTCTAGTTATCTTACACCTTCTGGTTACTGGGCAATCTAGAAGTGTTTTTCCAAATGTAAATGGACTAAAATTGGGCTGAGGATGGGATTGCTATTGACTGACACATGTGGCATTTTGCATACTCATCTGAAAAAAAAACTTGCATATAAAATATCATATTCTATTCCAAAGTCTGATTAATTTGCTGTACATGACTGTCTTTCTCCTTGATATCTCGAGGTACTACAACTTTCTGTGTTCATTCTCTTCCAGTATGTATCAGCTAATTTTAGTGCTGCTGGTATGGCTCAGGACACTGTTGTGCTCAGTGTTCTGCAACACCACCACCACAGACTGTGATGCAGAAATAATATTTTTGGCTTTCAGAAATAGTTGAAGGAATTATGCACCAGTTAAGTTTAATTCCCCACTGGACAAAGTGATTGAAATGAAGAATAGAGTAGACACATAGGTAAATGCAGTGCAAAGAGAAGAAAGAACATCTCAGCTTACAACTCTAATTCTTTGAAGCAGTTAATGAATATGGTGAGGGTGTTGAGCCAATCACAAACTTCGCATGGTGTCCTCTAGCTAACTCACAAAATTAGAAACAGCGGTCATGAGATAAAAAGGAAGATCCAGTTCAGCAACAATGTAAAAGAATAAATGGTGTATTTTCACAATGGAAGAAGCTTAACAACTGGGATCCACAGAAATCTGCATGGTTTTTTCAGCATTTTCAGAAGTGATCTGAAAAAAGGAATTAAAAAATGGCAAATTCTGCCAATGATACAAAGATATTGTGTAAAAAAGCTTATTTTGAAGGTTTTCAGGAGAGTCTTTTATGAAACTTAGTGGTTGGATAATAACAGAAGATGCGGTTTCGGTAAATGGAAATTAAGGTAGCTATGCAAAACCTAACATCTTGCAATAGAATAGACTAGACTATTTCAGTTGGAAGGGACCTACAGCGGTCACCTAGTCCAACTGCCTGATCAATTCAGGGCTGACCAAGTTAAAGCATGTTATTAAGGGCATTGCCCAAATGCCTCTTAAACACTGACAGGCTTGGGGCATCGACCACCTCTTGAGGAAGCCTGTTCCAGTGTTTGACCACCCTCTCGGTAAAGAAATGATTCCTAATGTCCAGTCTAAACCTCCCCTGGTGCAGCTTTGAACCATTCTCATGCGTCCTATCACTGGATCCCAGGGAGAAGAGCTCAGCACCTCCCTCTCCACTTCCCCTCCTCAGGAAGCTGTAGGGAGCAGTGAGGTCACCCCTCACTCCAAACCTTTTCTCCAAACTAGCTAAGCCCAAAGTCCTTAGCCGCTCCTCATAGGACATTCCTTCCAGCCCTGTCACCAGCTTTGTTGCCCTCCTCTGGATGCATTCGAGGACCTTCACATCCTTCTTAAATTGTGGGGCCCAGAACTGCACACAGCGCTCAAGGTGAGGCCGCACCAACGCTGAATACAGTGGGAAAATCACCCCTCTTGACCGGCTGGCCATGCTGTGTTTGATGCAGCCCAGGGTGTGGTTTGCCCTCTTGGCTGCCAGGGCACGCTGCTGACTCCTCTTGAGCCTGCTGTTGACCAACACCCCCAGATATATTAATATGGAAGATTTTCTTAGTATTTTTATGGATAGTTCTGTGAAAATGTTATATCAATGGTAGGAATTCTTAGGAAAAGCAAGGGACAGAAGACCTATTTAATTTATGATGTCTTCAGCTTTACACAGTGATGTTCATTTAAAAATAATAAATGGAGAAGAGTGATGAAAATTATCAGAAGTATCAAACAACTTCTGTAAAAGAAAAGGTTAAATAGCAACTTCTTCAACTTGGAAAGATAGGACCAAGATCGATTATAATAGAGGATTGTAAAATGGGGAGTGACATGGAGGGAATAAATAAGGAATGACCATCAGCTACATCTTACAGCAAGAATTAGAGGAGACCTGATTAAGATGTCAGGGAGTCAACAAGCAAAAGAGAAGCAGTTTTCCAAACAATGCAGAATTGAATTGTGAGAAATTAAAACTTGAAGCTCATTGTCATAAGTGTTTTGGATATCAAAAACATGAATGGGTTTAAAAAAAAAACCATGCAAATTCATAGAAAAAAGTGTCCACTGAGATTTATTAAAACACAGTGATACAAATACACTCTTTGTCATACCACGTCCCAAACTGCTGTTTCGTGGAAGTTAGGAGGTTTCGTCAGGGAAAGAACTATTTTCTAATGGTCTTACCTCTTACGTGCCTTTTACAAAACATCTGCTACAGGCTACTATTGCAGACAGACCCCATCTGTCCATTTTTATTTTTAACTACTTAAGTATAGGCCTAAAATTCTAATCAGTGAAGCAATTGCATTTGAAATTACGATCATGCATATAGCCTGCTTGAATTACAGTAGAGATTTTTACATCACATACTTTATTTACATTGTATTCTTACAGTATAATTCTTGCTTATTTTAGTGTTATAGAAAACAACACTGTTTAGACAGGTAAAGGAATTACTGTTACTTTTGCACAATTTCAAAAGCAGGCATAGTTCTGCTTTGAATATCCCAGTGATGTAACTTCTTTTATTTGATGATACACAAAGAACGCACGAGCTGTCCAAAGCTATATTCAAATGATTCACAACAGTAACAAGTAAAATACTTGGTCTTTTATCCTCTATTCTGTATTGGTATGTTTTTCCTGCTTCCTATTAATGATGAATTACAGTCATAGGGCATCCTCTAACTACAAGTGTCCTGGGTGTAAAAGGTTTTCACTCCACGCATTTACAAAGTTCCTGAGCACTGTACTAGGAATGTGATGGGAGATCTGTCAGTCTATCATTGCCTTCATTGGTTCCATATCATTCCAGTCCCTGGATCTATGTAAGTACTTTTGAAATTAAGAGCCTTTAAACATCTAGGATCATCAGTATTTGTTTTATGGGAAGTATTTGCTTGTTTTTAAACTTGTGCTGTCACATGCTACTTGGAATTTTAAATATCCTGGCATGAGCTGTAAATTAGTTTTCTTGAGCAGAGAACTCCTTTCAGCAGTACCCATTGACTTTCAGGGAGGTATGGCAGCTGTCTTTCTCTAAACTATGGAGGGGGAAAAATGAAGAGATACTTCAGACTATTTTTGGGGGGAAAAAAAAAGTGCAATACATCATGCTAACTTTCATTGCCTTCAACTCAAAAGCATCTACTAGCTAGATGAAATTAGAAGGGCTGTTATATGTATAATTGGGCTAAAATTTCCCCTATCCTAACTTGGACTTACAGAATTTTTTATTTCACAGTTTTTGTCTTTTTTTTTTTTTTTAAAGAATCTTTTTGTCTGGTGTAGTAATTTCTTTTGGTATTTCCCTGCTGCTGGGATTTCTATAGATGTAATGATAGACTTTGTTGATACATAGTAGACCAATCTGTATGTTAGTAGGTGTAGTCCCATCCTATCTGGAACATTTGCTCGTGCATAACGATTATTCTGACGCATTCAGACCATGACAGACGTATGTAAGCAAGGGAGAGAAGGCGGGGAAAATTCCAAAAGTTTGTTTTGTTCCATATTGAAAATCGTGGATTTCACAAGAATGAGTAAAAATACATCCAGCTGAAGAATTGTCAGTATTTTTGGAGCTGTCACCAGTCTGGGGTTTGTTTAACTGTCTTACTAGTTTTCCTACCTTTTTTCCCCACCAGTGAAAAATCTGGTAACTGTAAGACTGTAATATGTCAAAGCTACACTTGTGATGTCATTTCTTGGAAGACTTGCCTAGCTAGCTGCTGGGATAGATTTTGTTGCAACATTGGTTTTGCCACAGTTTGTGTTTTGAACATCAATGTTGGGGTCGTTCATGCCTGAGACAGTGGAGATCTGATTGGCTTTGCCGAGGTTCTTAATGATATTGATGTTGTATTTGGCAGTTTCCACAAAGCTGTTTTCTAGTAACCAGCCATCTGATTCACCTTCCAAATCTCCTTGCAGAAGGACATTCTTCATTGCTGTTTGTAGGTACCGGGCACCAATAAGTACAGAGAGCTATAAGAAACAGTTAATTGTTAAACAGAGTTTAAATTACAGCCTCAGTCCTACCACTAAGTCAGCTTTTACAGGCATTTACAGGCCTAATAGTTAATATTGAGTAAAGCAGACAAATTCTTGATCCCAGCAATATATCTAACCACTCTCCCAATTAATTACATTTTTTAGAAAGAAAAATACCAGGGAGAGATTGATTGATTCCGTTCTTTAGGTAGCATTCCCACTTGTGTGTTATTAGCACATAAATACCTAGAATTACTTGGGAACGCTGCAGCCTCAGAGACTACAACTAATTGATGTAGAATGGATGATCAATTAATGGAACCATCAGTCACTGGGGAAAAAAAAAGATGAAACTGTAGTCTTTTAATTTCTGTGGATTTTTTCCACTGACCTTGATGAAATCGGTATTTCCTCCAAGGAGTTTAATCATCCATATGTAAGCCATATGTGTTCTACATGCCAATGCGTTAAAATTAAGAAGAATGACCTATAGTAGAGGCTCAAGTATAAGTTTAGGAAAAAGCCCCACTTTCATAGTTCTGTTGGAATTGAGATCAGCGTGCCCAGCTTGTCAACATTTAAGGGAGCACAGAGAGCCAGCTCACAGCTTTTTCATGTGCTGCCAAAGGCCTGTTGTTTCTGGCACTAACACCCCATCTAGCACTGCTTGAGGACTGTTGTGAACTATTTTAATTACAGTGCTAATATTTATGTAATAGAGCAATAATCAGAAGACTAAAATCTTACTAAAAAGGGAAGAAACCCGTATTTTGGCCTGTGCCATTGGGGGGTCCTTTACCTGCAGATGACAACGTCCAGACAACTTTCTTTACAGACATCAGCAGAAGACTGCATCTTTGCAGGTGTATGTGCTTGTCTGTGATATGCTTATTTTGATTGCATGATAAGCAGTCGAATCTACATCTAAAAAGGTATGCGATGTTTACAAGTACTATATGGTGAAGCTATGTAATGTAAAAAGGAGGCTTTGACATATTAATACTTATGCTCAATTTTTACTGTAAATAAAATTAATGTATTCAGCCAAAGGCCTGCTCCCACTTTGTATATTCTTTCTTAAAACTGACTAAAAACAATCATTAGACCTTCTCACCTAATTCCCTTGCAGTTGTGTCACTGCATGTATCATCATGTATCTGATCCCATAAATGCTTCAGGAAAGGGAATATGCCATAGTCTACTGAAAAAGCTCTGTAAAAACACAGAATTATATATCTCATTTCTAATAGTTCTCATCGTCAATGAGATTTGCTTCTGCTGTGGGGACTTTGAGGAAATTGTCTATACTAAAGAAAGCCCTGCCATATTCTTGAAGTGCTTGTGGACTTTATATTAGATGCGGAGGCACTTGTATGTTACTCCGTAGTTGTTTCCCATCCTAGAGAGCAGGAAGTCTCTGATTAATCTGACACAGACCATTTCTATGAAACTTACCTCAAACAACCAAATAAGCAATGCTGCAATACCAATGGATCTCATAATAGCTGTGTAGTAATCCAGCAGGGCCTCTCGGCACCCCTTCACCCAGATATTGAGCTCCTCTGTCAGAAAATCGTAGTTGTAGTGAGCACTGTTGTTTGTCAGCTGGTACTGGATACAGGGCCGTGGGGAGCTTGGGTTGCAGCAGCTGAAGGGTACTCCATCCACCAAGAACTTGCCATCAACATTGCTCTTTAGACGGCTGCAACAGGACAGAAGGTTTGGGCATGACAAATCTGGTATCAGCAGCAGACGGTGTCTGTGATTTTTATAAAAGGATATAATGCAAGTCTGCTGCGATGTAGGCCTCTCCAATGGACAACTAGAAAATGGGAATATATTTCCAACTGGAAAAGTTGCTTACTGCAGGAAAACAAAATTTTTCATTTGCTGTATTTCTTAAGTGTAGTATCAGCACAGTATCTCATGCGGTTCTTGGTACTGTGCATGCAAGATGTGGATTCAATGTTCACGGAGACACTGCCTTTTTAGGTATCTTTGTGCTGAAAATTGTAAAGACAATTTCTGAACTTGTTTATCTTGGTGGAACTCTAATGGAAGTTATGGCCCTAGAAATCCTGTGTTTCACTACTTCTGGATTGATTTTCAACACAAGCATTCCTTAAGAGAGTACCTAATACAAGAACAACGTAGCAGGCCACAGGAACTGCTGGAAATTGTCTGCTGGCATTTTGGCATTGTACCCATGTACAATAGTTGGTTTGGCACATGTTTTGAGACTAATTCACAAGGGAGTTTCTACTTCTTATAACTATACTTGTTGTAACTTTTGAAACTGTTTGTATTTATTGCTAAAAATTTCCTTTCCATCCCCTATAAGACCAGAAGAAAGATAAGTGGGAAAAGAAGAAAGATAAAGAAACAGGAGGGAGGAAAAAAAAAAAAAATCATAGGATGGAAAGAGGACACAGTCTCAGATTAATCAAGAGTTTCTGGAACAGCTGAATGAATCCTTGACATCCATTTTCCTTGTATTACCTGCTCTTTAGCTAGTCTGTCTTTGTGAGGACTTCTACTTCCAAGCAGACTCTTCAGAGAAATAGATTTTCCAGAAATTGGAGAGTATGTAAGAAGTTGAGAGATGCTCTCACACTTTGGGAAAGCAGCCTCTAAGCGTGTATCTATTTTCATGCTTATTACAAAAGGCTTATTTCTTGAGGCAGCCCCACAGGTGAGAACCATGGCCTGTTTTAATGAATCCCATGCCCTTTAGCCTTTGTTAGGGAGCCAGAATACATGAAAGACAGCTTTCACTTAGATATCCAGTTTTCACCATTTTCTAATAGTAGAATTTTTAATATTTTCCAAAAATGTATCCTCATTTATTAATGTTCACAAATCATATTTTCCTGTTCCACTACAGATGATCTAAAAGGGAAGGAAGTCATCACAAGAAGCTCATCAGGTGAACAGAAGCAGCAGAAACTCTGCAGTCCAGTGTTCTTCCGGCATTTTGGGACTGAATGTATCCTTCAAAGGAAACATAAGCTGCTAGGAAGCTCAATATTTGTGGCTGTGCTGGGATGGCAGAATAATTGCCCTCATTTTATTGCTGTGGGCCTGCTAAATACAACCGCCTTCCTTTTTTTCCTTTTTTTTCTTTTTTTTTTTTTTTTTGGTGGTGGTGTGTTTTGTTTTGTTTAACATTGTCAAAAATACCTTCTTCAAAGATCTTTCCAAGTAAGTCAGGAAGTTCATCTGCCATTTCCCACCTAGGAGTGGGTTAGGCATGAATTCCTCTCCTTTTTAAAGTCTCACTCTTCACTTTGTGGCCATCATACTCCTGGTAACGGCAACAGAACAAAACCAATGCAGAAGAACCCAAATAATCCACTGAAACCAGACCTAAGTGTGCAAACAGTGTCACGGGCATAGGCCAAGTCACTCACTGGGAGGGAAACAAGGAAGGGAGCCAGAGAGGTACAAAATGGAAAGCTGGAATGCGGGAGAAGAAAAGAAACCTCACAGAGGGAGGAGAGGAAGGCCAGCACATTGTGAAAGGGAAGATTTTACCTGGGCCAGCAAAATGCCCTGTATATTTCAATGACATGACCATCATATGTAGATATAGTACAGCGTCTAAAATGGTTAAAATACAATTTCTTAAACTAGGTCTTAAGCTTTTTCTTTTGATCCCAAGCATCAATTTTATTATTTTTCTTCTTCCTGCCACATGTTATAAAGAGGAATCTTCTTTCTACTGCCAACAATAGCAGTTCCCAGACTTCGGTTATGTCCCTCTGCCATTGTGTTTCCTCTACTAGTGCTAAATTAAAGAATAAAGTATATTGGTACTGTTAGAAGGGAAAACCTCAGTAACAGAGCTGAGAAAATGAGACATTCACTGCTATTTGTTGCTGCAATTCAAAGTTGTTGTGATATTGTAAAGCAACACTTGCTTTTGAAACTATAAAAAGATGATTTTTACCCAACCAAAGCAATGATAGGATTGTACTGCTGTAACCTGCCTCATCCTCCTACCATTCCCATTGATTCTCTCCATTTCTTGTCACATTGTGGTGTTGGCAATGGAGATATAGAAGAGAGAGGAGGGAAGAGGATTATGAAGGAAGGTGAAAAGTTTTGCAAAGGTTACATGTGAGTTGATAGTATGTCAGTTCTCAACTGCTTTGCCTCTTAATCTACTAAGTACTAATTGACATTCAGTACAAGATGAAACCAAGAAAAATATTTGGTTCCTTAACCATCTTTTCTGAACGTTACCAGCTGGACTTTCACAGAATCACAGAATCGTTGAGGTTAGAAAAGACCTGTAAGACCATCAAGTCCAACCATCAACCCAACACCACCATGCCCACTAAACCATGTCCCGCAGTGCCGTGTCTACAGATTTTTTGAACACTTCCAGTGATGGTGACTCGACCACCTCCCTGGGCAGCCTGTTCTTGTTTCTAATGATTTCATATCAAATGTTTCACTACCAGATTTCTGGAAATCATAGTATAATTTGGTTATACAGCACCAACTTGTATTCTAGCAATCAAGATGGAATTATCCAACTTATATATAGTAAAAGAAATTCAGCAGTGTAATTACTTCCCTCACATGTGTCACTGGCATCTTCTGTCTACATGGGGCAAAAATTAACTGACAGTGTATTTTCAAAATAATGGCAGAGCATAGGTGGCCCTGCAGAACAAAGTGGAGTTTAGCTAAAAGACCCTGGGTAAAACATTACTGTTTCTGCAGGTGTCACAGAAATAAAAGACAGTATATTTTAGTTTTGTCCTCTCACTAAGATACTACTCTTAAGTTCCTGTGGACCATCTTTGTTGTCATGTCACTCTTCAGTGTCAAACCAAGGTTTAAAACACGTCTGCAGGTCCGTCTGCTTTGTGTCACCGTTGCTTTCCAACTTCAGTCTCGAGAACATTTGTTCTAAAGCTTGCTTTATTTCCACAGCCAACTGCCTTACTCATGCTGATGCTCTCTTGTCTTTATTCTCCTGTGTCCTGCCCTCTGGTATATTTACAGCTCTGTGTGTATGCTTTGCTATAATGGCAGTTTCAAGTTGCAAATTCTGTGAAAATAAGATCTTTGGCCTCCTATCATCTGGCTTTATTGTCACTGATTTTTGAGTTCAACAAAACAGAACACTTGACAAATGCCAGGCAGGCTTCTTGTGTTTGTCTTTCCCAGGAATATATAACGACTTTGCTCTCATCAGTGAAGACTTTTTTTCAGCTTTAGAAGAATTATTACATATTGGATTGTCAACTTTAAAAAAAAAAAATTGTTACCTTTTCTATTGTCTGTAAGAATTACCAGACTCTTCTTCTTGAGCATATAACTTCACCATTGCTACATCATGTGAAGCACTACCACCACCACCAAAGAAATTTCATAGGTTTTTCTCATCCTTTTTTATGCAGTGTACGTAATGTTGGCAGGTTCTCAGATGTGAACATACAGATTTGAACCTGGATTTACAAAGCCTAATATCTTGACGGAGAAAGATCTTTCAGTGTTTAGGATTGGCTGTGCAATGTATTGATAGTACAATCCTTTTTTGTTCCATTATCAGCTCACTATAATTGAAATTTTGCGGTAGTTAATTCACACAAAAAAGGAAAGATACATCTTTGCTTTGCTTAGCATCCCTAAAAAGTTAGCAAAAGAGAACTTTGATTGTGTATGTAGTTAGCGTATTTTGTAACATGGTCATTCTGCAGTTTTTTGATTGAGACAAAGGTCCAGCAGAAATTAGTGTCTACTTGGCCTTGTGAGGTGTATGCTAGAACCCCAGAATGATTAAATATAAACAGAAGGATGCTTTTTGGCTTGAGTACTTCAGTATTGTTGTTTTTAGAGGGAGCGTATAGTCTAGACAAAGTGTTATTCCCACTTACTACATTAGTTAAACTATGAGAGTAATTGTGAACATGCCTGTGACCAAAGAAATATCATTTCTTCTTGAGTTAGACCCAGTACCAGAGTTATTTAGAATGATCTTTGAGACTAGCCTTCTAGCCACAAGATGCTGTTTTAATAAGGAGGAAAAACACTGCCAGATTTTTTGGCTGATGGCAGAGAACAAGCAGTTTGGGCATATTCTTTAATGTCAGTGCCTCTCAAGATCTTTTGACTCTACTGCTACTTACTTTCTGTTCAATACAAATTCTTCTTGAAAGAGGCTTTTTCCTAGAATTTTTAGTTATGACTAGTAAATACTTACTCCAGAACTTCCTTGGAAGCCATATTCAGATAACGAGCAGATACCCACTGAATTTCAAACCAGTCTCTAAAGCCATTGTTTCCACAGCACTGGAATCCAATTTGTAACATATCCACTGTTTTCTTTAAGAAACATCGTCCGGGTATGTCCGTGTCCTTATAGAACTTAATAGCATCCCTCAGTCCCAAATAGAGAGACTCTTCCAGCTCGTTCCTCATGGTATAGCACATGAGAGCACCCACCAGGATGCAGAAGGTAAAACAGAAGGTACATACGATGTATGGGAGCATAACTAGTTTCCATCGAGAGAACTTGTTGGCATCTGAGCAGTCATAGCAGATTTTGCCACCCAGAAAGTTGATGATGCATGCTATGACTCCTACAGAGATCAGCATGTTGGGGACAGAGTTAACATCCCCTTTTGCCATCACTTCATTGCGCTTCTTGATCTCTATTTTCAGAAAGAGGCCAAGACTGAAGAGAATGATCCCGCTCACTACTGAAACCCAGTTGAGAATCCATAAGATCTGAGCCAATTTGTCCCTCTTAGTTTTGGTGAATTTTACTTTGAGGACAGCCATAGTCAGATCAGCATTAGGAAAAGAAGCGTAGGTCAAGGAAAGCTCGTAAGCTGATTAGGAGCATGTATCCAAGGCATGCAGTAGACATCTGAAGAAGAGAGAGAGAGATTACTGTCTGTTTGACTGGGTATTTATAGAGACTACAGAAAACTTCTTGTACAGCCTCACGCACTCTGAGACCTGCTAAGGGAGTGCCCCAGTGAAATTTGTTCCTTAAATTTCATGTGATATGAATTGCTTAAGAAAATAATTCTAAGGACTGACTAGAGGAATTAAAAATAAGTGAGCAGAAGAACCAATGAACTCTGGATTCCTTTGGATTTTTGTTTTGAGAGCAATTTTCTGTGCAGATTTTCTGATGTCTAGAAGTGAGCTGATGTCTTGTCTTTACCTCGAGGAGACTCATGGTGCCCTTCCCTTCTACTCATTGCCCATATGTTCTTGATGATTCTAGGAATTTATAATTGTTAGATTACTGTGTCATGCTCAGATTTGCATGCAGAAGTGGCTAAGTAGGACAAACAAGCACATATATACAGCATAATCACATAAGCCTTTTTTCCATATGGAAAAAACTAAAATAGCACCAGAGACACAGTATCCTATAGGTGTTGTTAGGCATTTCATTGATTATGTGCAGTAAAACATGATTTCGCTAGCAAAAAGCAGCCTTATTCCTGCACTTATACTATTAAGATATGATCACTCTGGCAAAAAATGAGGGGGGAACTGACTGTGGTTTTCCACACACAAAAAATGTTCAACAAATTGTTAAGCTATCAATGACTGTGTTGTTTTTCTAGAAAATATTATCAACATTTTATTGGATGTTAAGTGCTGTGTCCTGAATATGCTTCTGGTGAACAAACTGTCCTCCACAGCATTTTTCCACTTGGTCTGGCATAAAAGCACTACCATTTTTATGTGAAGTAACATACCACCCTACAAAAAAAATCAGAACATCTTCACACCTTAAAAAAAAAAAAAATGAGCAATTTAAGATGCTCTATTTCTTTCTCTACCTCATTGCCCTTCCTTCCTTTCTGAAAGTTCTTACTAAAAACCAGTTTTTGGAATAGCATGATGTATTAAATGAGGTCTATTTAATCCTTAGGGAATCACTGTTACTGTCTTAACTTCTGCTTCTGCAGCTAAAGTTGTTTGTCCTTTCCCTTTGTCCCAAGAACTGTGACAATCATGCCTTACTCCAACCCTCCTACTACCTGTAGACTGGTTTTCTTTCCAAGCCCCCCATAGTCCAGTCAGAATCCTAAACTTCATTCCTGGCTCCACTTTCTGCAATAACCTTGACTTCTTCACCACCCATTGGAACTGCTTCCATTCTTCCATCTGAAGAAGACTCTGCAGCCCCAAGAGACACCACAGTATTTTTTTGAAGGGGATCTCTTTGCAAAATGACAGGAAACTACTCATGTGTTTAGTAATTTCTGTGTTGTATATTTTTTAGCTTGTTTTTGAGACACCTGCTCTTATGTTATTAACAGTCCTTTAATAACTTTCCCAATGTGATCTACAGACTCTTATTTCTCTCCAAAGATCACAACGTTGGACCTAAAATATATTTGGAGAGACTTCCCCCCCCCCCCCCCCCCCCCCCCCCCCCCCCCCCCAGTTTCAAATCTGGTATTTCAGTGTTTCACAGCTGAAGGAGGACTTCGGTTTTTCAAGGTCTGTCTTCTTTTCCCCAGCTATTAGTGGATCTAAGGAAAGATACCATCTTTCCCAGCACTTTTAACCTTGCTTCTCTGTAACACTACTACTAACTTCTCATTTGCACCTCTCCAGTTATATCACAATCACAGGCAGAAAGCAGCTAATACCATCCGAGATCTGAAACCTGTTAGAGCTGGAAACAATGTGTTTTCTGTGTACATGATGTGGATGTAGAACTATGCTGCAGTGCCTCGGGATCAAACCATGAACTTTTACCCTTCTTCAGTGCTTCCGATGCTTTGTGATTGTCTTTCCTCAACACGTGCAAGATATATGGAGCTCTGTTTTCTTTCCTCCCCAGAAAACCTGCTCTCAGCATGGTCTTGTACTAATTCAGTAACTTACATTAGAGGGATTTTGTACTATACAGCTATGTATTTATATGATTATACAGTCACCTAATTCTACTACTACAATGGCATTTATAAACAGGAAAACATAATCCTGTAAATTTGGGGAAATAGAGAAGTATAAGCAGCTTTAGCTTAAAAACAATTATACATGAATAGTGGGCTCTACTACTTAACTTCATCTGAATAGAACTGGTATCAGCTAAAACAGCATGAAAATTACCTGCAGACAAGCTGTACAGAAGTAGGGCTACAGCTACTCACTAAAGGATCCACAGCTGCAATGAAGCTTAACATTGGGTATGTAGATCGTTGTAGACTACAGTTTAAAAAGGTAATGGTATCCCAGTGTCTTCATCTGTATATGTCGGAAGGAATCAAGCGAGAAATTGGTTGTTCCATTCATGTTAGGATATGGTTTAGATACCTTCATGCACTTGAATAGTAAAACATTTTAATGCCTGTGAGATCTAATTCATTTGTGTTGCATTTATTTTCTCCTGCATTTAGAGAGGAAACTAATTCCCCTCAAAACTATTGATCTCTGTGTATCTTTTATACAATACACAGAATAGTGTGCAAAATGCCCAGTATTTTTCCTTACCAGTCTTCCTTCCAAAGGTGTTGAGGCCTGCAGCTTTCTCACTTTAAAAACAGGGTCCTAATTTTAATGATTGTTAAGGCTGATTATCATTATGGTTGAATATTGATTGTGATCATATTGTGATAATCATATTGATTATCATGTTGAAATACTGATTATTGATAGACACCTCTGTGCAAACAAGTCCAGAGAACAGTAATTTTAAAAATGACACTTTCTTCACGCCATTCTTCTATGATACCCTTCAGACCTCATTTAGAAGGATCATGCTCTGCTGGCACAGAATTAAGCCTCCATATGAATTCAGCTGACAGCCTGTCTACTAAGCCCGGAGACAGTATCTTTGATTGCTTCACCAGTTAAGCAGTTCATGACTTTAACTAAAATAGCTGTAGCTGGCTGCTGCAAATAGGTTTATTTGTCCCCAATACTCAGGTCTCAGAGCTCACAAGAGTAAGAATCTGTTGTGAAATTTTCTAGCTGCCAATAACCAGTTTACATTCAGTGGCCAGTGTATATGAATGCATCGCTTGCTGTTCATTTCTATGAAATATGTGTTATGTATTTGCAAAATGCCTCTAAATTGTTAGGCATACGTATAGTTACAGTGTCACTGAGAACACTCTACTTGCCAAACATCTTTTGCTTTAACATTTGGACAAAAGTTGTAAACAGTTCTACCTTTGCTTAAAATTCATCTACTGAAGAGGCATTGTTGATTTGGAAGATGTAAGTTTAAGACTTTCTGTCATATTCTAGCCATAAAGAAATTTGAAGCTGAATTCCTTAAGCAGGGATACATTCAATCTTGTGTAGCTATTCTGATATAGCTACCCCCCCCCCCCCCCCCGCCATTTTCAGATGCCTAAAGTTAAAAAGATGAAAAATTCTTGTACAAGAGCAACTCTCCTAGTAAGTTCTTGCTTCCAGTAATTCTCATAGGGTATTTCCAGCTTCCTTGGTGCAATTCTAGTATTGTTGTAAGACCAGATTTCACAGAATATTCACATTCATCTTAACAGAGGTACCCATGCCACAGTCCTCCAGCGGTGTAAGATCTGCTATATTATACGAGCCATTCCGCCAGAGGAAAGGGGGGGATCGACTGGTTGGTTTAGTGCAGTGACCACTTGATGACTGACCCTGGCTGTCACTGATATACCTGGGATTGCACAAAGGATCTTTGGGACAACTGTGCTTCTCATTAAACTTTGAGTGCATCAAGTCTAGCACAGAAGAACAACTTACCTACTCTGTTCCTGACAAATTAGTCTATGGGAAACACTCAGCAGAAGGTCTAGCGTTTCCCACTTCTACATGGATATTTCTCTTGGGATTATTTGTCCCTATGGTAACAGTTTACTGAATTTATTTTAGGTAATGAGAAGATCCTCTTCCCATCATAATGAATTTTGCAAATACACCATAACATTATTATTTCCCTAACTGTTAAGTCAAATATTGAATGTATTTATTAGCGTAAGATGTATTGCAACATGCATACTGCCCCATAGTAACATTTTATGAGCACCATGAACAAATTTCTTCCAGCTGGAAGAACTGAAGTGCAGTTATGAGCTAAAAGTGTCATTGTTTTACTCTGCAATATGTATCTTTTCTTCTCCAAGTTACATTTGCTAGTGGGCTACTGTAAAACCACAAATGCTCCTAGTAGTTCAGTGGAACTAACACCTCTATTGAAGTTCTTAGATATCTCACCATTGCACATGAGCCACTCCAGAGTTATGAGGCATATACACAGACATTTTTTCCCCCAGCTATGGGAGAGGACACTGGATTTTATTCTGTAAAGGGAGAAATATTTCTTTCAACAGAAGCAGCCCAATAAATGTGCAAATCTCTTCCATATTATCAATACTGTTCTCAATCTTTCCTCATCTAACTCATTTCAGACACAGCTTTCTTCAGCATATGGCAGCTTCTTGCTTTCAAGATGCCGCTTACCTGTTCCTTTGTTACCAAATCACCCTAAGTACATAAAACAAGACATAGCACAGCTATTTATTTGTTTATAAAATTTACTTATTAGATGCAAATTATCCACAGAAATTTGGCTTGCAATTCTGTCATAAACAAACCATATCTTATCTCACCAATTTCACTATTTTAGCTAAACACACATTCCTATCTGTGACTTACTGTAAAAGAAACCACTAACCTCCTTCAGAGGACTGAACAAGGTCTCAAAGCTGGTAAATTGCTGAGTACAGGGTAGAAAATAGCTGGATCAGGCATCCTGAAGAAGAGTGAAGTACTGATTTCCTGATGTCTGTGTAGTTCTTCTATCTTTGCACTGCCTTACCAATGGAGATGGAGAAAGAGTTCAACTCTTCTGCCTGTGCTAATCTCTTTCATCTTTAATCGTAGCTAAGAGATTTATTTCAAGGTTCTTATGCCACCAGGTTAAATCCTGCAAAACAGGCCAATTAACCGAGTGTGAACTGAGATCTCACTGACAACATGGATTTATAGTAACTTCTTTTACCTTTTTACCCCCCCAGAGGTTTTGGCTAGTAAACAACAGAGACTGTTCTTCAGTACCTGCTAATGTCTTCATTAGCTCCTGATTCGTTTTTAACAATAAATATGGGTCCAAGAGAGAGAAGAATGAGTATAATGAAACTTTGTGCTTCTGTGGGAAAGGAAAATCTATCTTAGGCAATTATCATTTACATTCAGTATTACGTGCCTTACCCATCATTCCATATGTTGTTGCTTTGGATGGAATAGTCTGTCCTCTCTCTGTATATTGACTGTGACTGTGTCCAAGAAAGGAATTCAAGTAACCAAGAGCAATTGGATCACCCTGTACGACTCTCAGTAGATTCTGGTTTGGGAAGCTTTTCAGATTCAAGGACAAACTAGTAGGAACCTCAGTCCTAGGCTCTTAAAAGCTTTATCCCAAGCCAGAAGCAAAAGCATCTTGTCCTCTGGCATTTCTGAGCCCGGCATGAGCGATTTGCGGGATGGACATGGCTGGGTTGAACTGGCAAGAGTAGCGACAAGCTGAGTCTGCAGCAATGCTTGATCAAGTTAGTGGGGACGGTAGTACCAGAACTGAATCACTAAGCAGGACCAGGTTTGGTCTATTGGATCCATAATACGTCAGCACAGCAGAGAGTTCAGTGAGCACACATGAACGCAAGGGACCCCGCACCAGGGATTGTAATGCATATGAATATTCTCAGAAGCATAAACTGTCCTTGCCCAGCTAATGATGAGCAATAAATCGATACCATGATATTACTGTGATTCTAACTGTGTATTCTGGGAATATGCCTGCTCACCTCATTTATGGTCTCATGTTTTCATAAAGATAGACATCCCTCTGCATGCATCAGTATTATCACACTTATTATCGGGGAAAGGTGAAAGATCAGTTATCAGTGCAACTCAGTCTATCAAAGCCTTGACTAAAGCAGACACTGGAATATCTAACTACAATATTCTAAGAAGAAAAAACAATTAAGACTTGTTCACTTGCCAGAAGTCATTTCATACATTACTGCGTGGAAGGCTCGTAGTAATTGGAACCTCATGGCTCGTACATGGAGGCTCGTAATTGCCAGTGTCACTCTGTGCCTCCACAGGGTGAAAAATCCCAAGGACATGTCCCAACAGGATAAAGTCATACAGTGAAAGTCGTACAGTGAAATTCTCTCCCTTTTCAGTTTTTCTGATGCAATCAAACTCATAACTAATGTTTGTGCTGAAATCTCCACCCAACAATGCATCGTCTAGTACTGTGTGGCAAACTTACACAGAACCGCTTCCCTGATGTGTGGGGGGTCCCTGGAGCCATACAGGCTCCTTGTGCCTTTTGCTGGCAACTCGAGTTCAGAAACATATAGTTTACCATAGCTTCACCTTTTTAAAGAAAATATCTGAAGTAGGGCTTCCAGCTTTCTATCTTGCTTATGTGCTGATGTACAGCACATCCAGGAAACTTCAGATCAAGAGCATATGTGATACGTCTGGGACCTGTTGGACCTACTGCACATGGACCACACAAATGCTTGCATATGATCAAATACACCCCAACTGCATTGAATTAGCCCTATGCACATGAATCATTCATGCTTTGGACTTGCTGTACCCGTGCAGACTACAAGGAATACGTTAGATCTGTTCAAATGTGTACATTTGTGTACAGATCAACTCTACAGAGCATATTCAACAGGTATAATATATTCCTTGTGGATAGCACAAGTACACAGATGTACATATTTGCCTGGGATTTATGAGCTATCGCTCCTGCTGGGATGTAATACATTAGAAATCCTAGACAAATGTCTGAAGTCCTTTTCTATGCTCAGAAAAAGTTCACGTGTGAAAACGCCCCACATCTGTGGACCTCCAGACATGGACTATACTCCTAATAGTGAGTATTAGAAAATGTTATTGCCTCAGATATTAGTAGCAAAATGCACCTTCGCTGTTGTTGCTTTGCAATATAAACCTAGTACTTGCATGCATGAAAGAAAGCAAGCAGAAGATGGCAGTGGTGCTGTATATAGTTGTTTTTCTACAATGCAAAGTAAGATGCTTGCTTTCATTTGTGTTCGAGAGATCAGAGGTCACTCACAGCTAGTGGAAGCTCATGAATGCATCATTGTAAAAAACATAAATTTGATCTTAATGCAATTAGAGGTCAATGCTACCTGTGGGGGGTTTTTCCATCTTATACTGGGAAATGGTTTCAGCTTCAAAGTTAATATTAAAAGTTGAATTATTCAGTGATTAGTTGTGTTTTATGGCAATCTATAACTAACCATGATGCATTTTCTTACAGACCTGCTGGGAAGCCTGGACACGAAGACCATGGTGATAGAGCAGCATTTTGAAACTCGTCAGGAGTAGCTGTACATGTGGGTCTGCCATCGATCACTCAGTGGTGTAGAACAAAAACACACACTTTCCTGCTAACAGTGGAGATTGCTGTGCTGTGGCTTTGGCTCTAAAAGAGGTGAATTTAATAAATGTTTGGCCAATTACTTATCTGTTTAGTACCACTCCTATATAAGTCCACAAGCAAAGACAGACGTGTTATGAATTAGCCTAATTAAATAGCTAGTTCGGATGATGCATGCTGCAAAATTTAATTTTACATCTAGTTTCCAAAAATTAATGTTTTATTTTTATATTTGGATGGCTTTCCATTTCATCTTGTATTTAATGGAAATGATAACTAATGATCAGAGATTTTGGAGTAATGGACTAAAACTGGAGGCACTCACCAAGTCTGACACAAGCAGGTTACTATATGACCTTTCTTTAACATGTCAGTGCTTCAGAGGGAGAGTCCATATTCAGGAGAGATTCTTACTGATACCCATGTTATTGGGGAGAAGGTATGAAAAAAGGGAATTCAGACCATCTGCTTTTGTGAAGTTGTGAACCACATGGTAGATACTGAGAGGCGTAAGTTATTAGGCAAATAGAAGCAATTGGTTCTTTGCAGAATATTCATCTCTCAATTACAATTTTGAACTTTTAGGAAGGAAGTACAGTGGTATCTAGGTGATTATGGTTGTTTTAATTAGATGAAGATACCTAAGTTAAATCATGACATTTGAAAATCTTATGGAATTGCAGAGTTGGCAGAGGGAATGTCAAAACTCAAAGGCAAGAGGTAATGGGGATAGACAGTAATTTAAAAGAACCCTGTTTGTACATTAGAACACCACAAAGCTTATTGCAAACTAAGTCAATTACATGTTTTTACAGCTACAGCTATACACTGTACTACAGTTGTACCAGAAGACCCGCTGTAGTATGTTCCATGCAAAATAAAAATACTGTAACTGTAGCTCATTTAATTGCCTGAAGAACGTCACAGATTAAATGAATCAGAAAAAGGAGAATTATAATTTTCATTTTTCAGATGTTTAAAGGTTGTAACAATATGGATGCTGGAGCCAAAGGAAATTATAGCAGACTTGCATGAACTGCACTGCACATGTACTGCTAGTCTTCAGGGCTCCTGTATATTCCGGGAAACACCATGCAGGTCCCTATCAAGCAGGCTCCGATTTCAATCCATAGGAGCTGTACTGTCCATAACCTCTGAGTCATCCACGCCTGACTCATGGTGAGTCATTACAAATGGAAAACTAAGGCACAGAAATAGTGTATTCACCTTAAAATCAAACCAGTGGTCTATGGTAAAGCTGGAAAGTGAAACTGTATTTTAAATTGGCTGGTAACCTGAAACTTCCATCTTGGACATAACTTTTTTCTGAAGACTAGAATCCATTTTTACAATCTTATTCATAATTAGACCATGCAGCAATCTTGCTTTTCACCTTCGTACCTTATTCACTATGGATCATATCATCACAAGCCAGTCATCAGGAAGCTTTTTGCAGAATGGAATTATACACATATTATGAGGGCTCCCAACAAAATTCCCCTTACATAATGAGGTAAAATTTCCTTTTTCTATTCCGTATCTCATAGCATCAATACTTTGGTGCACTATACTGCCAATTCACCCTTCTTCCCCTAGCAAAGTAGTCAGACATACACTCTCACATTTCTCCTCGAAGAGACCTACAGACCTCCTATACTAATCAGGAAGTCTCCCTGTTCTCACCATATTATAAACGTGATGTTGATGCTGTTTTTCACTCTCTAGACACCATTTGAACTGAACAATATTACTCAGGACATCTTGTAGGGAATCTGAGATTCTTTTAGAAAGAAAAGAGAAGAAGAGACAGTTACCAAAAAAAAAAAAAAGATACAAAGTTTCTGAAGCTGTCGAATAGACAAAAAACAGCACCTAGACACAGCTCTCAGAGCTCTTCTGAAAAAGATCCAAGATCCCTCTGTCCCTTCAGCGGTGACTTCACATTTATTGACACTCTGTGTCTAGAAATCATGATCTGTGAAGAAAGACTGAAGGAATTCGGTTTTCTTCATGTAGAGAAGACTGATGGTGAGAGGTGAAAATAGTGTTCAAGTAATTTTAAGGTAGTTGCACAGGGGAAGGGAATAAATTCCTTTGGTGATAGGAGGAGAAATAATGGGTGAAATCTTTCTTTTAGTGAGAATAGTGAAACAGCCCATGACAAAGCTTGATTTCTATCAACAGAGTACTTTTAGAAGAGGTTGACAAATACTGTCCAGGAATGTTGTAGGGACAGTTGGTCCTTCCTTGGAAAAAGGGCTGAACTAGATGTCTCAGGGTCTCTGATTTTTCATTTGCTATGAACTGGATACCTGTTTGAACACATACAAAACTTTGTAAGTGCTATCTCATCTTTGGTCGATACTTCTTCTACTCATTGACTTTTGCCTGAAATGTGAGCTTATAAAACGTGTTTACTTTTCTACTCTTCAGTAAGAACACTGTTTCCACCTCCATTTATATACTAATTTTTAGTTACAATTTTCCACAAATTCTAGGATTTGGTGGATGTTCATTTACTGGCTAAGCAAACCTATGAATTTTCCATCTCTTGGGAATGAATACTTACGAAGTTTGTGCATCTTGCTGTCTATCCCCTCCTTTTATTTTTTCTTTCTTTTTCTCTCTTCTCTTTTCTGATAATAATTTGATTTCTGACTCTCAAAAAAATATTCTGGAGCTTTGCCTCCTACTTCTGTGGTCAGCTAAGCAGAAACATTATTCAGAACTTCTGACTCATACAGAAATATGTAAATAATCCCAACACCCTGATATCTAGGCAAAGAAGTTCCAGTGAAAGTATTTGAAACCAAGGAGTCTGTACTTCACAGGATGAATCATTTACTCCCATACACATTTATTTGAAGAAAATAACAGCAGAGTTCAGAAGGTCTTACAATTGTTACTCATGTCACCCATCTCTATCAGCAGACATATGCATACATTTGTGCATAGGTGTGGGTTTTAATTTTTAAAGATTCCTTGAAGAAACATTAGATCATTCCTTTCAGACAAAAAACACTGATGAAAATTCTCACATCTTCCTTATCCCACAAGGAAGAAGATTTCCAGGAAAGCAAACTTATTTTTCCACGATTATCCATTATGAAGCCTAAGAAAGCAGAAGCTGAAGCACTAGAAAGTTGTGTTCCATCTATAGACAATCCTGGAGGTTCTGATCTAGTTCTTCAATCAAGAAAGATAGATATTGCGAGTTTATATGTGGGTATATTCTCATTCTCTGCTCTTTTTAAAATAAAAAGATCATAGAAGGTAGAGCTGTGTCCAGTTGTGTCCAGAAATAGTTTGCTGTCACTCTGGTCTTTACAGGCTTGTTTCTATAATTTTAAATTCAGACCAGTTCTATTTATTGCCTCATTAGGTGATTTAACACTTATTATTAAATATTGAATCTATATTAGACATGTAAGAACATATTTACAGGACTGGGAATTATTTTTCATACAGTCAAACTTACCAGCAAATTGTATGCATATGCCATGCACATACCAGCACAACTAAATTTTTCTTTTTTTCTTTTTGTTCACAGCTTTCCACAGGAACTACTCGGTTATAATAAAGTTTGGTCAGGTAAGTCTTTGGAATTTGGAGTAACCTCTGACAGTAATCCTCCTGCTCTCCAACTTCAGAGTTCTGGTCTGCAGTACTTTTCTTTTGTCTCCTTGCAGTCTACAGCCAAGTTAGACATTTAGGATTGAACAAAGATAAGACAGTCTGGTTTACTGATTTACTTTGCACCACCTGAGATATTTAAAAATCTTCAGAACAAATGCAGATGTGTCCATTTGCAGTGATTTACAGCTGTTGACTAACTTTGCTAAGTAACTTCATTTTCCCTCTATTTTCGAAGTAACAGGGTAAAGTTTCTTCTGATGCAATCATTCTGACTTCAGAAAAGTTAAACCAGCAGACAATTGTTTCTAGGACTTGTTCTCCATCCCCAGGTGGAATTCACCTCTTGGCAAGATCTGAACTTTTGTTGATGCAAATAATGATTTTCCCCTTTCTGTGATTTTAATAATTTATTTATAAAAGTAACATTTTTGGTATAATTTGTGATAATAATGTTAACTTAATTTCAGTGTAACTGTTTCTCAGGAATAATGAAAGTGATGTAATAGTTCTAAGAAGAAATATTTAGGTATACTGTTTACATGCACAGACAAGTAAAATGTATATATGAGAATTCACCTTCCAGAGAATATTCATAGTAGGAATAGACTCGGAGATCTGCAACAGATTGGAGTTAGAAGCTCCTATTCTCTCTCCTTTTCTTTCTACATAAGTACTAGTAAGCTAACATGACTTGGTTAATTCACAGCCACATCAAAATTAAATGTTTATCTGTGCTGGGCTACCACACTTGAATACACTTGCAAGAGCTTTCTGGTGCTATTGGAGGCCTGAGGATGCTCATTATCATTCCCTGCAGATTCAGAGGTGGCGCTTCACTCACCTATGTTGGATATATCGATTCAAAGGCTGCATGATACAAAAAATAGTTATATCAGAACATATGAAATACCCTACAGGGTCAGACCAGTTATCCACCTGGCCCTCTAGTCTGTCTCTAACAGTAGCAAGAGTAGATACTATTTAGAGGCACTTTTTACAGTTAATCCCCCTTTTACTCCCCCTGCATCCAAAACTGTTGGTAATGGGATGTTATGGAATACCAGATAATTACCACACAAAGCCAGATCAGCAACAAAATACAAGTGGTTAAAAGATAAGAACAAGGTTATAGTTACACTGCAAAAAGAGGCACATTTTTACATTGAGATAGCCAATTAGAACTAACACTGTAAAACCTGAATAAAGGGCATAGGACAGTTTTTGGCTCAGGGTAACTTTTTCCAGGCCAAATCAACACTGCATCTAAGTTTAACTACCTGTAGTATCACAAAAAAGCTAGAGTAGCTTGATTCCATATTTACATAAAGATAGAGATTTCAGTGTGTTGGTGTGTTTTGGTTTTGTTTGGGTTTTTTTTGTGGTGAAGATATTCTGCAAATTTGCACTGACAGAGGAAACGGTGGTATCTGTTATATTTACCATCATCTTTGAACCAAAAATAGTAGAACAGAAAGCCTTGAAGAACCTCTTGGTATATTTCTGGAGCAGTGAATTAAAAAAGATTAGATCTTTTCTGTAAAGATCTCCTGCACTTAAGTGGAAACAGATTTTCCTTTTGAGAAGACTCAGTTTTAGTTTATTTTTTTCCCTTGCTTGACTTTTATTTGAACCATTCAGGTTTTGTCTACTTATGACGAGTCCATGGTAAATTGAAAACTAACAGATCACTATAACTTTAAAACTAACTGATGATGAAGGGAAAGGCTATGTGGTCTTTCAAAGCTTGCAGTGTGCACGCTGACTTACAGTATGCTACAAAGACATGTACTTATGATGTGATTTCCATGATATTGTGCATGACAATGTGGTTATATTAGATAATGAATTAATTTGTGAAGTTACAAAGTGATGAGAGAAACTATGCCCCTTGGATTAGCAATGATAAACAGGTAAACAGACAAACCAGATAAACAAGTTGGTTAAGGCCTTTCCATTCTCTTTAATTGAATCAGAAGATTCTCCTGAAGAACTATACACCTCAGGCAATACGTCAATTATTTGGGGAACAATAAAGTACTCTTCACGGGTGGATTCATATTCATGAGCTCCCCATTACACCTAGCACACAGCAAGTTTTGTTGGCATTACTTAAAATAAGAGGTGGTTGGGGCATTCATCTACCCTGAATTATAATTTGGGAGGAAGACTACTGTCTACTTTAGAGAGAACGTGAAAAAACTATTCATTTAGTGCGTAAGAAGAGTAGGAATAAGCAGCAGGCCTATCCTAGAATAACTGTCCCCTTTGCAATGCCTTTAAGACAGGTTTGGAAGAATATGTAGCTCCAGTAGAATATTTTCCATCTGAAAAATTGTAAATGTCTATCAAAGGTAAGCAAAACTCATAACTCAATTTTGCAATTGAGGAAAAGATCTACTATTGGGGCAAAAAAAAAAAGAAAAAAGCAACCCTCCTAACCTATTTCAATCTAGGTTGGTTCATTTCTATTCACAAAATGAACATTTCTTCATAATATCAGCTTTTTTATTAACTGCTTCAATTGTTAGTTAAGATACATTATACACACACAAGACATTCTCTATATGTAGAGGAATATATGCTTATCCCCAGTGCTTATCCACACCACAATGACTGGTGGCCCACTGCTTGAGGTAGTACACTTTGTGAACAAAGAAGCATCTGGCTGAAGCTGACACTGAGCAAGTCACAACTGTTAGGGTTCACTGTTAGGTTAGGTTCACAGCTCCCACTGCTGGGCAACTCGTTTGTAAACTACAAGCGCCAAGATCTTCCTACTCATAAAGCAGCAGTTTTCTAACCTTACTCTATCATCTCCTTGTGATGAATGAAGAAAGGGCTTAAATTATTCACACACCATCATCATCTTATCTGCCTGACAGTAGGGAAATAAAACCTTTTTTTTTTTTTTTTTTTTAAGGAAACTTCACATGAAGGGAAGACTGCAGTGTGTTTACTCACTTCACACAAGCTGCTGCGAGCACAGCAAATCTGTCCTTCCCCTTTCCCACAGAACAGGTCTCTCCTAGCTGCCGGTCTGCCAGATAGATCCAGCCTCTGGGCTGACACCATGGCCTACAAAGGCGTCCTGTCGGCTGTTGTGCGATGGCACGCCGGCTCCACGAAGCTGGAGAGTCTTGCCTGCAATAAGGAGTCACCTGTGAGAGCTGAAGCCTTCTCTTCGAAGGGCGTACTGGCCTATATGCGGGATCCATCAGCCACTTCCTAGTGCCACAGAGCGGAGCCCGCGGGCGACAGCCCAGCGGTGGCATTAGGGCAGCGTTTGCCCCCGCAGGGGACAGAAGACCCTGAGGCGAGGCGAGGGCCGGCCTGCCCCGCCCGCTCACCCTCCTCCCCCGCCCCAGCCTCTCTTTCCTCAGCCCTCTCGCCCCGCCGCAGCACGGCGAGGGCAGGGCAGCGGCCTGGGCCCAGGCAGGCCCCGGGCACTCCCCCAGGTGCGGGGAGCTTCCCCGCCGAGGCCCGGGGATGGCTGAGCCCGGGCGGAGGCCGGTACCGCAGCGAGGACGCAGCTCCCCCCGAGACCAGAGCGGGCGCTGCAGCGGGGAGCGGCCCTGCGGCGGCGAGCGCCGTGGGCCAGCCTCAATCCCCGTCACGGGCGCTGCTCGCCGCCCCCTCAGAACCTCGGCGGGAAACGGCTCGGGGCGGCCCTGGCCGGCCGGCCCGCCGCCACCGCGGCAGGGGACTACAGTGCCCAGCACACACCTCGGCTGCGCGGGGGCGGCCGTGGCTGGTAGCGGGGCTCACCGGCTCTCAACCAACCCCGCACACAGCGCCGCTGCCAGGTGCGCCCGCCTCCTCTATCCTAATTGATCTCAGTGACAACCAATCGCCCGGGAGGAATCTCCACGGCTGCCCAATCACCGCTCCGGAAAAAGGGAAGCGGGCGGCGCCCTGGAGGACAGCGGGCTCGGTGGCGCCGCGGCTGAGGAAGGGCGAGAGCGGGGGAGGCGGCGCGGGCGAGCGCTGCCGGGCTCCGGCCGGGACTGCCGCAGGGATGGCGGCGGCGGCCGCGAGGGGGTTAACCCCTTTGGCGAGGGCCGCGGGCCCCTCCGTAACCCCCTGAGCGTCCCTCCGCGCTGCGCGCAGCCGTTATCCCTCCCCGCGGGCGGGCCGGCGCCGTCCCGGCACTGCAGTCGCCATAGAGACCGCGCCGCACGCCATGGGGCGGAGGCTGGGCCGGAGGCTGGGCCGGGGGGCGCCGCTCTAGCCCCCGCCCCGCGCCGCGCAGACCACCCCCCGCGGCGGCCGGGGGCGCCGGGCTCCGCAGGGACTCGCCGTGCCGCGCGCCGCCCCGAGGAGCCGCCTCAGCCGCCGCCTCGGCCCCGCTCCAGGTGAGGAGACGCGGCGCTGCGCGGCGGCCGTCGCCGCCACCCCTGCGCGCCCGCTGGCGCGGACCCCGGCAGCCGGGCGGAGGTGTCCCCGGGGGACGCTCCGGCCGCCTCAGCGCGGCGCGGCCCTCGGGCTCCGGCGGCCGAGCCCCCGCCGCCGGCCGGGCCGCAGCGGTTGCTGCGTGGGAGCCGCGTCGCGGTTTCTGTCCCCGCGGGAGAGGGAGTTTGCCGGGCGCGGGAGCTGCGGGGGGCCACGGCCCACCCCGAGAGGGGCTTATTGCAGCGGGGGGTGCGCAGGCACGACGGAGCCATCCTTTCTGTGGAGTTAAGGTCAGCGGGTCCGGCGGGCTCCAGCGGCAGTCATCGCCGCCCCGGCCTCTACGGAGAACTCAAATTTATAGGCACGAGATTTTTTGTGTCCCTCCCACTTGCTGCAAGAAGGCAAACGGTACAGATATTTGCGTGTTCTGATGGCGAAGCATCCCTGTTTTAAAATAGCTGCATCTATATTTCCAGTTCTTAATTGTGGCATGCCTGTAGCGGATGCATATGTGGGCAAGGCTGGATGGGGAATCAGTCTGTCTGTCTGGCGCTTTAAGTGCCGGAGCCATTAACAGCAGTTGCATCAATATATGAATACAGATATGCCTGGCTAGGCCGCAGACGCACTCACTATGGTGATAGTAGTAAACATAAACTGCATATGGAAGAAATTTAAAAAGCATTATTATACTTACTTTTAGCTTTTAAAAAAAAAAAAGGAAATGGGGAAATGCCTTGTTCCTAAGTCTACAGATGATCTCTGGAGCTGCAACTGCATCCTTGTACTTCTGTTGTCCCTCTAGAGCAAAAGCAATGAGAGGACAAAGATCGGTACAAGATTTCTAACCTCTGGCGTGAGCCAGAGCAGTTGGGAACAACTGCTAGTGTGAATATTTGCAAATAATAATAATATTAATGTATTATCTTTGGGGGAGGGGGGAGATGGACACAAAGGAAAGACCCCGGACTATAGCAGAAGAACCTTCTACCGTATTTATAATTAAGCTGGAAAGGACTATAGAAAATGAGTTGTAAAATAGGTTGTAATGGCTTTCTTAGTTAGACTGTGCAGAGCCAGTTGAATTTCAGCTTAAATGTTCAGAATTAGTAAGCTATATTGACAGGAAGGTTGAGAGCCCTAAAATAAAACATACTCTGTTTATTTTAAAATTGTGTTAGCCTTAAAGTGAGTGATTAGTTTCCATGTTGTGGTTCTGGAAAAAAAACAATAGAATTTTTACATATTCTGCATAGTTAATGGCATGCCTCTGTTGAACACATGCTATACTTGTAGGTATGTTAGTTCATTTTAGCTGTTTTATCTGAGAAAACAAAAGATTAGAGCTTATTTTGCTGCTCTTGTTTGATTTTTTTGAAATTTTTTTGGGTCTTAATGAACTCATGGTACAAAGATATCCAACATTTTTATTCTGTGTTAAATTGCACAGAATACTTTATTGATGATGATTCCTTTGTTTTACAGTGCAAATTACATGTTAAGAAAGTTTTAATACTTTCTTAGCTTGTTAAACCAGAAGTATGCTTATTAACATTTGTTTGGCTTGTCAAAAAAAATTATATATAGGGAAGTTTGACTACAGTAGTATGTATATTCATTAGTCAAAAGTTATTCTGAAAATAGTGCATCAAGATATCATAGTTTAAAAAATGTGAAGATGGAAACAATTATCTCTGACAAATAGTTTATTCTTCTCTAATGTATTTCTGATGTACCATTATGCTCTTGAAGTTCAGCACCTTTTTAAACTTCCTATTTTGGAAATGATGGGGTTAGAATGAGAAGAGCAAATTGAGCAACTGGAATATCGTGATGTTGGTTAGGCTTAATGTAGTCACTGTACTGCTGCTGTGTGCTGCAGGCTCTGTTACCTCTAACATGACAAATTCCAGAGAGGATTTTCCGACGTGACTGATGAAATCAAGAAAGATTTTTGATTATGATGAAAGAGAGAGATGAGTGGAGTTTTTCTGGTTTGAAACCGATTTCTAAACGATCAGCTTCTACCAATTCTAGATATATGTGTACAGAAGGTTAAACATTTGCTTAGTGTGTGAAGTTGCCCTATATGGTGTATTAATATAGTACTGTGTTTTCTGTGTTAGCTAGGACTTGTTTATCTAGTGAGAATGAATTGATACTCTACAAGAGGAGACTGACAGTTTCTGTGTATTCCTATGTGTTGCGTTGTCTCTTTCTCCCACTCTGGGAAAGCACTACACAAAGCCTTTGTGTTTGGCTAGAGGGGAGGAGAAACAGCTGCCTTCTCAGTACAAGACACCAGGATTCGTAGTGGTCTCACAGGGATGCGTAGTTGTATATGGACCAGCCAGTCTCCTTCCTCATTGTATTAAAGCACTCTCTCCTCATGGCAGAGAAACCTGAGCTTTGTTTGACTGCTGTCACAGAGCAGTGTGTTGCACCATGGATCTAGCAGATCAGCCTGATGGGCCAATTGTTGAAGGATAGATGGGCAAGAATTAAAACATGCAAAATTGGCTAAATGCAAGGTGAACATTAAGGAATCCAAGAACTACGGATCAAGTTGTGTTTAAAAATTACTGGATTTCTTGTCCATGACTGGGGTGAAAGAAACTTGTTCAAATGGTTGATCTTTTTTTTGCTTTTCTTTTGTTTAACAGTTTAATATCTAGGCTACTTAAATGGGAATTAAACTTTAAGAAGAGGAAATAAAAATTATTTCAGTTGGATGAGAGAGTACAACTAAAAGGAGCAGTTTCATTTTTTTGCTTTCCATGCACTAAGAGTGCTTTAATGATTGTACTGTATTGTGTGTCACACAGTGGTAGAATAAAAGTTAACTTCCCTCTCTTTTTTGGAAACATTGAATACTATACAACGTGGCTTTTGGTAACTGTATTTTGTATGTTCTTTCAAAATTACTTCTTTGAAAATATCATCCAATCTTTTACTTACCCTTTTCAACTTTATTATATTTATTAAAATTTTAGAGTTGGATTCTTTTTTTTTTTTTCCCCATTCAGTGCTAGATGTTAAGTAGTGTGCTCTTGAGGGAATCTGGTAACTGATTTTTTTTTTTTTTTTTAAGCTGCTTAGGAAATGGAGGTGCCATTCTTGGCAGTTTAAATTTATAGTCTTTTTTTTTTCTGTATTAATGTATAGGTCACTAATCTTGAAACCTAAGCAGTGGAAAATTCAAACAATACAATCTGACCTTTTGACACTTCATCTCTTGATCTGGTTGGGTATCTTTTTCCCATTTTTGAGATGTTGTGCAAGTCATAACTTTCAATAACTTATTCTTCGAACTTCTTTTTCAATTAATGGAAGCAAGTCTGAAAACCTTGAGGAATTTTTTGGGGAGAAAGGAAAGATTGAATTAGGAGGGAGGAAAAGGAGGGCAAACTGGGAAACTGAAGTCTTTAGCATTTTTAACAAAACTGTTATTTTGTTAATAATTAAAAAATGTGTCCATTGTTATGTTCAGGCATGCTTTTCTGTGGTTCTTGTACTGCATGGTTGAGAACAATTCTGTGATGAAAAGCATCACTCAAATACTATTTCATACTGTTGCTTTGTCTCTGAAGAGAGTAATCAATTATTGAGAATTAGGTTATTTGCACTGATGGGGAACTCCATCCGGTAATTCCTCCTTTCGGAGAAATATGTGTATGTTGCTTAGCCTTGCATTTGAGTGCAGGAGAAGCTTCTGTGTAGCTGGAAGAGGTGAAGGCTGGCTGGGTTTTCATGGATGAAGTTAACCAGCTCACTGATGGTATTGATGAGGAAAGTAATTTTTTCCAACACAAAGCTGTCTGGTGTATAAAGAAAGGGTAAAATAGGCTGAATGTGCTTTGAGAGCTTGTAAAAGATGTGAAGGCTTTTTAATATGAGGCCATTTTTTATATCTGGACATTGCGAAGGGATTTGTTACTTGTTGCAGGGACAGGTTACTATCTGGAGCTAACATGGGGAAAAACTGAAATAATCAAGGTTGGTGTCCTCCTGCTCTGTTCAAATGGGAATAATTTTATTACGTTTTTGACGCACTTCTCTCACAACTGCAGTTACACAAAAATTGTATCCTGTGTTAATGGACTTGTTCGGAAAGATCTTGCCTTTTGGAGTTTGCATCTTTTCAGTACTTGGGAATTGTCTCCAGCCAGCACCTGCTTATTGATTCTGAAAGAGGGGGTTCGTTCTGCTCTATCACTTCCCAGATAATTCTCAGATAATGTTTGTTGTTTCTGTCATGCAGTCTCTCAGGGTATTAACGTTTTGTGAGTGTTTTAGCGACACTTACTTGATATAATGTTCTTCAGCAATGTAGTAAGAATGAGATTGTTCTGGTGTGTGGTGCATCAGCAGGATGTGTCTTGTTGCAGCTATTAAGTTTACTGCTATAGTAATGCTTCAAATGCCACTCTTGGCGAGCAGTACGGCTTCTGTGCAAATTAAGTATGTCTGTTTAGCTTCACAGTGTTAAAGCATTTAAAAAAAAAAAAGGGGGGATGATCTAGAAATAGAGCATGCTTCTTTTCAGCATCGAACTGGTGACTTTTTAGAATGTATTTGTATTGTTATTTTGTTTTAAATAATGTTGAGTTATTTACTGTCATGAAATAATTAATTATTTTCCTGTCTTCCCATTTGTCAGCATCCGGAGTTAAATAGCTCCAGAATGGGCATTGTCAACTGACTGAAATTGTATTAGACAAGGAATGACTGTGCTACTCCTTGAGTTTCATTGAATGCCCTGCCTTCATATGTGGCACTTAGATTTTCCATTTCCAATAGTCTATAAAATCAAAGTATAGTTCCCGAAGTTGAGTCAGCCTAGAACAAATTGGCATGTCGTACTCTGAGAGCTGAAGGAGGGGAAATGTTACAGGATCACGATTCTTTTTCTGCATGAAGTTTATCTGCTGTTTTGTCAAGCTCTAGAGATTATTGTGATAATCATGATGATTTGGGTGAAATTAATAGTGTTACAGGTTTGAGCAAGATGGTGTTTCCAGTGGGGAAACCTGTCGAACAATTTGTCTGGATGGAGAAAAATCATGAAAGAATCACAATACAGATCAGTATGAAGACAGTATTTATTGGTCTTGAGGGAGAAATGTGCTAGCTAACCCAGTCAGTTCTTGTCTTGACTAGGCAAGAACTAAGAAATTGATGCTGAAGCTGAGAAGCAAGCTGTGAGCCTCCCACAGTAAAGCAGATGCATGCAGGAAAGAAGCTCCATTATTGACTGTCTGGTGCTGGTTGTCATTTATTTATAGATATACATACATATAATCATATTTTTCACCTGTTAGCTCCTGAAATTGCATGTTATTGTTGAACCAGTCTAACAGCTGGCTGCTGTTTATAAGCGGAAGACGATGTCCTCTGTCTGTGCCTTTTCTAGTGCCCATTGATCTCTGAGCTGTGCTGATTCAACTCGCTAACATGACAGAAAATGATTGTAAAAAGGGAGTTGTTTATATTGCTCTTTTGCTGAGATAGGTTTATAACTCTTGCTAGGTCATGCTGTTATGTGCAGCTTCACCCTGAATGTCCAGATCCTTTCTATTACTGTAGCCTGGGTGCTCAGCTGATAGGTCTTTCTACCTATTGCCAGCTTGGGAAGGAAGCAAGAGAAAGAGGAACATTTTATCTGAGAGGCTGCTTTGAGGTGATGTTGCGCTCCCTTCTCTGTTGATTAGAAGGAAATTTGGGCTAGATGCTGGATTCAGGCTCGACAGTTCTCCCTGTTGTCCGTATTGTTCTTATGTATTTCATTAGTTTCGAGCCTAGGATACCTCAGTCGTGTGGCTGCGCTTCTGTACGTATCTCCAAAGACTGGACTCACCTTTCCTTGATGAGTCAATTTTCCCTTGACCTTCCTCTGCAGTCAGGGAGCAACTGTGGCTGGCTTGTTGGAATTGGTTGGCAATACATCAATTCTATTGTGAGGATCTGCATCGACATGTAATGGCTCCCTGAAATATTTTTTTTTCCTGGAGTAAAGGTTTGGACAGAATTGATTTATGGTCTGAATCAGGACCAGGGCCTGCCATACGAGTAGCCCTGCAGTAGATACTGCTTGTATTTCGTGTTGACATATTATAATGTGCTCTTATATTCCTTGCTCCAAAAGAGGTAAAAGCTGGAATCTTGGTCTTAAGAGTAGTAATAACTATATTCTTATTTATTACCTGTATTATTACTATTCTAGTTCTTAGTATTAAAAAAAGAGGTATACAGATTTCACCCATATCATTGTATGTTGCCTGTTTCTCAGTAGAAATCTCATAACCCTGCTTGCCATATGATTGCATATCCACCATGTTCTCTCACAAAGTAGAAATTAATTTTTGTTTAAAACATTTCAAAATGAAGAAGTATCTCACCACAGTTTAGAATTGAATATCCTTGAAGCAAATTTAGTGACTGTTGGTGTATTAAAAAAAAAAAAAAAAACAAACAAAAAACCCTTGTAATTTGTGTTGATAGAAATGTATTTCTTATAAGTAAATTCAAGAACCTGTTATTATTTTAGGGTTGTTATACTTTTGCCATTATGGTGTCATGTCTTACTGTTTCCATATCTACAAGATTAAATCTGCACTCAGTCAATCTGAAGTAAAACTTCTTTTGGTTTTATTTTTATAGATGAAGTGTTTAAACATTTAAGATAAACAAATATGGCAGGTTATGTTTCTTAAAACATGTGATTCCAGTATGTAATACTTTTTATTATTTAAGTAAGGATGAAATGAAAGGCTGTAGTGGTTTTTGGGGAACTTTGCTGTTGCGTTCTTAGGAATAGTTTTGGATTTGTTTGGCAGATAGTTAAAATCTGAGCATGCACAGTTAGGTCTTCTGATGTGTAAGAAATTCATATAACTTTTGAGAGTCTCTTGACCCCCATGTTTATAGTAATTAAACTTACTGATTCTTAGGCCTCATCATTCTGCCATGCTTTGTGTTTTCAGCTGATCCCTAGACTGTTGAAAAGTACTTTTGTGGACTTAGGGCAGTGTCAGCATACTAAATTTGCCTGGGATAATTATATTTTCATAATGAAATATATTTGTATAGTTAATTTTCAAAGATAAAAGCCTCATCGCTTATCTCAGCCTGACCACTTTAAGACCAAGGGAACTGTTGTGGTTATTGGGTTATTGGCTAACTTCACCAGCTTCCCTAGGACTTCTCTGAATTATGTGTGCTAACAGTAGTTGAATAAGAGCATATAACGTAGAAAACCATTCTGTTGTCTTTTAAGAATTGCCAGTAATGAGGAATCCACTGAAATAATTAATGAAGTATTCTAATAGTAGAATATCTTTGTTGACTAAAATTAAAGACCTTGGAGATCTTTTTATGCTTGTAAGTAATCTAAAGGTTCAGCCTTTTACTTGTATGATTTTGTATGTCAGAATGAAGATGTCTTGTAATTTCTTAGACTAAAGCAATTTTTATTAGATAATCTGAAGGAAGTGAGCTTCATAATTTTGACACCCAATACATAATCTCCAGTATTTTAATAACTTGGTTTTCTGCATCTTTTTGTTTTTAAAAAAAACAAACCAAACTTTTCTTGAAATGTGAACACCAGAACTGGATGTAATATTCCAGCAGCAATCCTACAATAAGCAGATAGAGAGGTGTTACAATCTCCCTTAGTATTTATTTGCCTACTCATCCGTAGTTGTCGTAGCCTTAATGCTGCAGCAGATGAATTTATCAAAAGTGACTGATTATCTGTATTGTCTTAGATGATGTTTCCATTTGTTCTTTGCTCCTTGATGTATAATGTCGTCTTTTATCTGAGTTGGAACATGTGTAGTTTGATTGCGGTCCATTGAACAATTGATGCAGTTTGTTCTGTACCACTTCCTCATCTCAGTATCAACTACAAACTTTATCATTTTGTTTTCTAGCAAAAAATGTTTCCGTGTAAAGTTAGGAATTTATTCTTAAGGGACTAATTAGAGAAATATTAGTTCAGTTAACTTACAGTTATATTTTGGGACCTATTATTTAATGTGTGATCTATTGATTTTCTGCCATTTTAGTTTCTTAAAAACAGACTGTGCTGTGTGGTACAAACTGTCTTACAGAAGTATAAGTGCCATAATAACTATTATCTTTATAGGCCAAACTTGTAATGTTGTTGTAAAAAGTTAGTTTGACAAGAAGGGGAACTTAGTTGAATGGCAGTAATTATGTTGTCTTCCTTTAATTTCTTAATTCTCAAGTCCTCTATTTTGCCTGGAATTGGTATCAAGTGGATGGCCCACAGTTCCCAAAGTAATTTTATTTATCCATTCCAAACATTAACATCAGCTCCAAACATTAGCATCAACTGTCTTCTGGATTTTTCTGTGTTTCAGGAATCTGTTGGAATCCTCAATGATAAATCAGAAATCTCCTTGAAAATTCCCATTAAAATAGAAGTTACTCAAATGCGTTCTTCTCAACCTGTCTAACTTAGTAGCATCTGGCCAAGATTTATCGTGGGGACAGAAGATGCATCATCATCGCCGTGATGCGTCTCCCCGACCTTTCTGAGCGACTGGTCCTCCATCGCCAGGCCGGGGGGGCCGCCCGGCTTTCCCCCGCTGTCTGCCCGGGCCGGGGGGGGCCGGCGGGCGGGCCGGGCCGGGCCGCGCTGAGCTGAGCTGAGCTGAGCTGAGCTGAGCTAGCCAGGGTGCTGACCCGGCCCGGGCGCTGCTCGCCGGCCTTGCCGCCCTGGCCTGGAGAGCGAGAGAGAGGCAGCGCGCCCGTGTTCCTGAGAGCCACCCAGCCCCAGCCGGCAGGCAAGGAGTTAATGACTTCCTTACAAAAAGAAGGCTACCACTGACGGTAGCACCTCCTTTGCACGTATCGTTGTATCCTGGGTCTGGCACAGAAAATCTTTATGCAGTTCCTACCTATAGCGGGGGAAAACGCCACTGTGAAAGAAGTTTGCTCCTGGGTTTTTAACAGCCCCAGTCATGCTAAACTTGTCATCAGAAGCAGATTCCTTGTCATCGAAATTACACCAAAGGTATCTGTACCATCCTTGAGCAAGAGATAGAAACTTTTCCAATGCACTTTTATGAAGTTTCACTATAACATGAAACTTAAGCAATCAGTGTGCATCACAGTGAACTTTCAGACAGTGTATAAAGGGCAAGAACATTAATCTGCCTATAGCTTAACAATTTTCACAAAACACTTGTTTTGTCATCTCAGCTCTGGCCTCAAGAGAACCATATAAAACAGCCTCCAAAGATGAATCTGGAAAATAACACTAACATCTAGAAACAAATTCCATCTTATTACAGATACTAGTTTCATTTTTTTCCTCCTTGTCCCACTAATTCCTGTGTTCTGTCTTCTTCCCCACACCAGTCTTTTCCTTCTTACATACTTTAAAGATGATTAGTGATAGCACCACTTTTAATTATTCTTAAACATAAACCCCTTTGTTTTAGTAATTCACTTTTACAAATACCTTACCCCATTTAGTAAGCATGAGGGCAGATTCATTTGCATCTATATGTAGCTACATTGCCAAATTTGCTGCCATTTTATCTAAGTAGTTACAGTTAAAGTAATGAATCCTCATTGATACAACTACAAAGTTCTGTATTCCCATAAAATATATAATAGTGTATATGTAATGTACCCATAATATATATGTAAATATATGTGTATATGTAATGTAAAATCACATATATGTGTGTGTATATATATGTACATTAAAAAGTATGTTTGTATAGCAGTATTACAAAGAATACTAAATTTCTGCTTCCCTGCATTAATTTTTGCTTTGATGCAGATACACCTCAGAGTCTTGATGCAGAGCAGAAGCTACTAAGCTTTGGTGGCCTCATTAGCAATTATGAGAAAGTAGTAACAGGAACTGGGAGAGAAGCAAGGCAAAGGAGTGTCACTGTGGTAGAAGATGTTTCGAATATCTGGCATCTTCCTCCTTCTCCCCTTTTCCCATCTAATTCCTTTTCCTCAGGCTTTTCCTGGTGAGAGGTTTGGATGCCTTTCTGCTGTGAGGACTCCATGGCTCTCAGGCAATTTCTTGAGACGACTGCTATTCCGTGCAGTGCAAAGCAATGCTGCACAGGCTAGAGCAAAGAATCAGTATTAATAAGTAAGGGAACCTGAGGGAGGCAGCTGTAGATGTATTAAAAAAAAGAAAGAAATAGAGGATTAGTTTGTTTTTATTTATTTAGGCTTTGTGTATGTGAATTGGATTGTATAGTTTCTAAACATGGCAGTGGAAAACAATTTCTATGAATTTTTTTGTTTCAAATCCATGGCATGTTTTGTTATGTTTGCTTTATTCCTTATGTATCACCATACACATGGCAATTTTATTTCACACACGCAAAAAAGTAATCTCTAGTTAGTTCATTGAACTACTTTTCTTTTTTGAGACTATGACTATTGCTCTATCCATGGGTGCTTTTTTTCCATAAAAGTCAGATGTGAGCCTCTCGCATCCTTTTCTGATTTCTCAGCTTTAAAATTGTTACTGAGCAATTGCTAGTAGTTATTAGTAGTTATTGAACTCTTATTACTAGCTACTGGACTGAAGCAAATTAAAAACACTTTTTACACTTCAATACTGTGGCCCTCAACACTGAAGTAAAACTACTGCAAATGCACCTGAGACTTGAATCTCTTCTCTTGTGGTTCCCATCACCAGCTACCTCAGCTCAACAAGCTTTCCAGGGATAGGTTGTCCTTTTGTCAGACTTGATAACTGATAATGACCAACAACGGATTAAAAAGTGTACTTCTACCCTGTTTTTTTCCCTATGCTATAGGGTCTTGTAGGGTTTTAAATATTTAATAATGTGGTAAAAGCCTTGTCCTCTTGAGGGAGGAAGTTCTGTGTCAGTAAAAGTGTGCGATCACTTCTCTAGTGAACGATGTAGAAATCTTTTTATCATTCTTTCTTGTACGCAGGTAGTGTCAGACCAAAAATAGGTGTATATGTGCTGAATGTAATTAGGAAAACAATAAGTATTAATCCAGTGGTAAGAATTGAACAAAAAAACCTGCATAGTATTGCATGTAATCAGGATTTGCCTCTCTAATGTGTTTCCTGTGGAAAAGGTAGCAAAGATTAGAATTTAGCTAAAATTCAGAGATTCCTTACAAAATTATGGTGGGGAGTATCCAACCAAAACCATTTGGAAAGTGAAAAGAATGTTAAGAGGTGTGAATATCATATCAAGTGGCAACAGAATTATAGGAATTCTTGTCCCTGTTTTAATCAGTTTTACATTGTGACTTATTTGTACTCCCTCAGTAAGTTTGCAGATGACACCAAGTTGGGCGGGAGTGTTGATCTGCTGGAGGGTAGGAAGGCTCTGCAGAGGGATCTGGACAGGCTGGATCCATGGGCCAAAGCCAACTGTATGAGGTTCAACAAGGCCAAGTGCCGGGTCCTGTGCTTGGGTCACAACAACCCCATGCAACGCTACAGGCTTGGGGACGAGTGGCTGGAAAGCTGCCCCGCAGAAAAGGACCTGGGGTTGTTGATGGACAGCCAGCTGAAGATGAGCCAGCAGTGTGCCCAGGTGGCCAAGAAGGCCAACAGCATTCTGGCCTGTATCAGAAATAGTGTGGCCATCAGGAGTAGGGAGGTGATCGTGCCCCTGTACTCGGCACTGGTGAGGCCGCACTTTGACTGCTGTGTTCAGTTTTGGGCCCCTCACTACAAGAAGGACATTGAGGTGCTGGAGCGTGTCCAGAGAAGGGCGACGAAGCTGGTGAGGGGTCTGGAGCACAAGTCTGATGAGGAGCGGCTGAGGGAACTGGGGTTGTTCAGTCTGGAGAAGAGGAGGCTGAGGGGAGACCTCGTCGCTCTCTACAATTATCTGAAAGGGGTTTCCTGAGAGGTGGGTGTTGGTCTCTTCTCCCAAGTGACTAGCGACAGGACGAGAGGAAATGGCCTCAAGTTGCACCAGGGGAGGTTCAGGCTGGATATTAGGAAAAAATTCTTTACTGAGAGAGTGGTAAAACACTGGAACAGGCTGCCCGGGGAAGTGGTGGAGTCACCATCACTGGAGGTGTTCAAGGAATGTGTAGAGGTGGCACTTCGGGACACGGTTTAATGGGCATGGTGGTGTTGGGTTAATGGTTGGACTTGATGATCTTACAGGTCTTTTCCAACCTTAGTGATTCTGTGATTCTGTGACTGTCATATGTCTTCCCCGTTGTTTTACAGCAATTGTTTGTGAGAGACATGTTTTTTTTAATTTTTTTTTTTGGCTAATTTAAACACAGTATTGAAAGTTCCCTGAAGTAACCTAAAGTAGATATGAAATTCATAGTTGTTGTGGCTGTTTATAGCCTTGCTTCTCTTGATGCTCAGACCTTTAGTAGCCTAAAATTTTTGTCGTGTCACCTATATAAAAATCACTGTCATATGTTTTGCTGCTGCCAGAGGTAATGACCAATTTTTAAATTAAAGTTTTCTTAGTGTTCAAACTGTATTATTGCTGTACCTGACCGACAGTGAGTTCAAATGCATTTTGTGAATTTTCATTATTAAAAATCTGACCCTGGATGCCTGCGCCAGCTTTATCAAGAGAAAGATAGCCTTGAGGTTAGGAGATGTGTATTAATTTGTTGGTTCTCTGCATCTAAGCTATGGAGCTTTTTGAGTGTAATCATTAGGGGCGTTTCCAAGTCTTTTCTGAAGCCACATGCAGGCAGGAAGACCCATCCTTTGTCTAATCAATGTCTTTGATCAATCAGCTACAGGATGTTTTTTATCATATTGAAGTTGTGTAACAAAGTGACATGGTAACATGACAACAACAAAGATAAGGAATTGTCTTTTTGTGGGGTTTGTGTGGATGCGCTTGGCGTGACTTCTTTGGCATCTGTAGGATAAAGTAGTGGAAAAATTGTAAGTCATGTATGAGCTCATGGATAAGACAGATTTGCTGTTTCTACCTGACCAATGTGTGGAAGTCATCCATGATCCTTACAGCTCTGGAGGTTCATCCACCCATGATCACCACTCTTGAATCATGCCATGCTTTTAAGTTCTGCTAGCTCAGTTCTGCGCATGCGTAAGGCTCCCTATTGACTGAGGAGTGTTTAGACCTATTGAGAAAAATCATTGGGTGAGTGGGAAGAAGGTAAGGCATTTTAAAAAAACCAAAACCAAAACCTTCATTGTGATGTGATTATAATTTAACAGAGGACTAAGCCTCTATGTTTTTAGTGTATTTTTGAATTTAAAATATGTTGTGGATTCCACAAGTTTTTCTTGTTGTTAAGATGGTTCTAAATAATTTAATTAACAGTATTTTGGCATAACTTCTGTCTCTGGGACAAAAAAAATTATTAGAGTGCATTGCATAAAGCAAGGCTTTTAGTTAGGCTGGAGAGGAGAAAAATAAGTTATTGACAATAGTCATGCCCAGCTAAGCTAATGCGAGCTATGCTTTACATATACATGTAGGTACTTTACACTAGCACTGCCACCTTGAAAGCAATTCTACCCATTCACCCTCTCTCCTGGTAGAGGGATTTGTGTTGCCACTTCGTGATTTAGATCAGGGAACTGTGCTAGCTTAAAACTAAACTTTTTTGAACGGGTCAGTATTGTATGTTCTTTAGTCCAATTCATTGTGTAGTCTGGAGTGTTAAGGACAAGTTTTTGATGTGCTGGATGAATTTACTCGGGGAAGTGCACTGCTGGACCTGTTACTCAGGAATAAAGACGGACTGGTCACACGTGAAGGCTGATGGCAGCCTTGGATGCAGTGATTGTGAGACAGTGGGTTAAGACCAAAGGGAAATGAGGAAAGTGAGAAGCAGAACAGGGACATGAGAGTTGAGAAGAGCAGGTTTCAGCTTATGCAGAGAATGAATGGATGAGAACCTGTGGCAGGCTGCTCTGAAGTTTACAAGAGCTGAGGATATTTTTCTACAATTCTGTTTGTAGAATAGAATTAGCAAAAAATGACGTGCTTCTATGGACTCTTAGTAATATCAGTCTGTTTTGTGAAATGAATATCCAATTCTAGAAGAGTTTTAAAAAACTACATGTCTGCTGCCAAAATTTGAATCAGAATCTCTCTGTCATGGCGTAAATTGCAAGTGCAACATAAATAGGAAAAAATTTAGAAAGTGCTTTCTAAACTGATTCTGGTTGGTTTTATTAGTCAAAAGAGCTGTTGTAATTCAAGTAGCAATACTTAGCTGTGATATGATTTGAGTATGATTATATAATGTTAAGTGGTCTTCATAACACCGTACATTTTAATGTTTGAAAGTCTGTTACTGTAATAGTATATTCTATGAATAGCCTAACTTTTTTTCTATAGCTGTAGGTATAATTTAAAACTTTAGATTATTACCACACAGGATTTTAGCAAAAGCAGTATTATAAGAAACTATCTGATATTTATATAAGAATATAAATGTGGTCATAACTATTAAAACATAATGAATGTCAGTGAATTGTCACCAAAACTGAGATGTATTTAATAGCCTATGAATGGTTTGATCTCTGCTATAGTTAAAATTGCTTCAAATCCTACACTACACTGTGACTGCTCCAAGCCATGTTTCCTTTCATCTTTTTTATGGAAGTTAACATTTTGTAAAAGATACATGGAAACTAATTTTTAAAAGGGTTATTATTCTGTATTTTTAAAAATACATATTGTAATAAATTCTGATGCTTCAGCGGATTAGTATGTTTCTAATTTTACTGGTTGGCAGGATCACAAACTTGCTCTGTATAATGATACCAAATTTAAAAAGGAAAGTGAAAAAAGATGAGTGAATATGGAAGATCATTGAAAGTAGCAGGCCTGTCCTATAGCTGCAAGTTATTAAATCAACATAATTTCATTGCTGTTCGCAGAGTGGCTTGATGCACCTTTATTAGAAGTAGAATTCAAGCTTATAATATTAGTGATTAGTATTAGTTTTTAATGTGCATGTGAAAATCTGCATTTGAATGAGAAACCTGGTGCTGGAGGGAATAGGAAATACGCCAATTGATGGGAAGAGTATTACAAGTAGAGAGACTGAGACTAGAGACTAAACCTAGCATAAAATGGAAGGAACAGCACGTGGAAAATAGAAGTTAAAATAATAGAACACATTGTACTTGGAGATCCTGAGTGTTTCTTGCATACAAGGGTTTATAATTTTTTTTTCAACACAACAACCTCACAGAAGTGCCAGAAAAAGGAGTTTACTTGAGTTGAAATGGTTTGCTTTCTGTCTTCATTCCCACAACAGTTAGTTATTCAACAGTTTTAGGGTTGGAGCTTCTTTTAAGTAACTGACAAAAGGTGATGCACAAGAATTTAATTCAAATCACAGCTCATCAATTCAGACAATTTGAATTTATGGTGTTACAGGGAGCAGAATTTCTCTGTCCTCTCTCCATCTTCCCAAACATAATGTATGAATGTAAAATTCTGGAGCAGACTAAAGGTCTGTATTCAACAGTGGTCGTAAGTGGATGCCTAAGGAAAAGTGCAAGAACAGAGAAAATATATATGATACCTTCCTCTAGCACTTTTTCATTTTCTGTTAAGGGACTTCCTGAGATAAATATGCTTAATATGTATTTTCAGTAACCTGTAATAGTTTTCTTTTTCATGTAGTTGTCCAATGTCCTCTTGAACCATTGTAAACCTTTATTATTCACAGTATCCACTGGCAAGAAGTTGCACAGGTTAGCTACTGATTCGTGAAGGACTCCTTTCTCATATTTATTCTGACCCTGGCTCCTGCTGACCTCTTTTGATATTTTTTTAGTTCCTTTATGGAATGATGTCATGAATAGTTGATTCCTAGCCAACCTCTCCATGCCCCTAATGATTTTGTAGACCTCTGTCAAATACCCCTCTCTACTTCCCGTCATCTCTCGAAAAAATTGTTATTCATTACTTCATGTGGAAATTAGCCTGTATCTCTGACTATATTCCATTTTCTGAACCTTTTCCATTTTTTTGTTTGAGATAGGAAGGACTAGAATTGCATACAATATCGAGGTATCAGTGAGCTATGAACATATACATGATCTTCATGTTGTCATCTGCTCTGTCTGAATTCCTAACATTTGATTTTTTTTTTTTTTGACCGCTATTTAGCATTGAGTTGCCATCTTTTCTAACTGTATATCATAATACCAAGATCTGATTCTTGATTGCTAATAGTTTCTCACATTTTTAATGAGAAGTTAGGATTATTTTTCTGATGTACATAATTTTACATTTAACTACACAGAACCTCGCCTACCATTTTATTGCGTGGTTATTCAGTACCATGAAGTCACCCAGCTGTCCCTCACAGTTGTCCCTCATCTTTTCTTTATTTCTGTTTTTTAAAAACCAACTCACATGTTATTGTCAGCCAACTTTCATTACCTTAGTTCTCACCCTGTTTTCCTTGAACTGCACCTGCTCCTTGCAGAACTCTACTTGTAGCCTCTTTCCACTGTGTGAAATGGCTGTTTAGTCCGCTGTTTCCTGCCTTTTTGCCAGTTATTTTTTTTGTGTAAAGGACTTGTCCTCTTACGCCATGTCTCTTTAGCTTCTTTAAAAAGACTTTGTCTAATATCTTTTAGGAATCCAAACAGACTTTATTTGGATCATTCTTACCCACATGACTGTCTATCTCTTTTAAGAACTCTGAGATTTGGAAGATGACACTTTGTTTTATGAAAGTCATGTTAACTTCTCAACTATATAACTTTTATTCAAACATTCAGTAATTCTATTCATCATTACAGTTTCTACTAATTTGCTGGGTACAAATACTGGATTTCCAGGCCTGAAGCTTATTGGATGTCCCGTGTAAGCCTTTTTAAAAATTGGCAATATATTTGCCACACTCCAATCCTTATGTGCCAGTGCAGGTATAAATGGGAGATTATGTACCATCATAAATAGATTAGCTATTTAATTCTTGAGTTTCTTTTAAACCTAGCAAAATACCATCTGACACTGGTGACATTACTTTGAATTTTGTTTTACTTACTCCCTATTCCTTTCTTCAGTCACTTCAATTTAAGGCAAATTTTCTGATGTGTTTCAAAAAGAAGTGTTTCTTTCTGGATATTTTCTCATTTTTTTTCCACTGTCAACACAGATGCAAAAAATCCTTGACCTTGTCTCTTGCAGTCTTGCGTTCTTTGAATACACCTCTTATACCCTGACCATTTATTGGTCCTACATATTCTCTGGCAAGCTTTCTAGTCCCATTGTCTGAAGAAAGATTTATTACTAGTTTTAATGTATTTTATTTTTCCCTCTCAGTGTATTTTGCTTTGTTCCTGTTGTGCTTTTGCACTTGCTGTAATTTACCATTTCTTTTATTATTTGCTTTTTTCTACTTAGAAATTCTCTTAACCTGCTGTTAATTCATGTTGGCTTTCTTTGACCTTTTTCAAGTCTTTCTTAATTGATATTTTATGCTTTGCTTCCTACTTGGTCTATGTTAGACAGACTGCTTGGTTTGCAAGACTAAAATAAAGCAGAAATGGGAGATACGGTCAGACAGTATCTCTAAAAAATGTGACCATGATTTATGTCACGTGCTGAATAATGATCTTTTGAAGAAGGATTGTGTTTAGATATCCAAGGAATCCATTCCAGATTTGAAAGCAGAGCCATTAATGATCCAGATGGAAGATCATGAGTCAGGTTATCTATATGTGAATAATTTGTGCGCAAAATTTATTTTTAATGGAACCTGAATTAAAAATGTAAATACTGAGCTTGATAAATGATAGCTCATCAGCCTAAGAAGTGTAGGTCTCTGTGCCGTACTGTGTATTCACAGATGAGCTAGAAAAGATGCAAATACTGACGTTACAAAGTGTGGTGATACAAGGGTAATAAAATCAGTAAAGATGAAGACGGACAGGGAAGAGTTGAAGAAACACCTTGCAACTCTGAGGTAATGATAAATGAAGATGATCATAAAGCAATTCATGTAGGAAAAAATAATTTTAAAATTTACATAGTGATGAGCTTACTTCGCTGGAATGGGGTTTTGCAGGTTCTCTGAGAATAGCAGGTCAGCGCCTAATAACAATGCTGGTCTCCACATCTCAGAGGGGATGTAGTAGAACTGAAAAAAGCACACAGATGGCAATCAAAATCAGTGAAAGACTAAATAGGTGAAGAGGTAAATGAGGGGGCATATGGTAGCAGTGTATTCCCTGTGTAGGACTAAGAGGTGAACAGGGAGCAACTGTAAACTCTACCTTCCAGTACAAGGGTTAGTGAACCTCAAATGTAACTCGCAGAAGACAAATTGAAAACAAAGGTGTGCTTCTTCCAACAGCATGGAATTAAGTTGCGATTTACTTGCAGTAGAGTGTTATGGATGCTAAAAGCTTGCACAGGTTCAGAAAAGATCTGATGAACTCAGAGATGAAAACTCTTAAATACCATCTTTGGCTCAGAAAGTGGTTTGTGTCCCAGCTCGCTATACTCTCAGAAAATATTCTGGGAAAGTGTGATTATATGCTTTATGTGTCCTTGTATTCTTCCCGAGACGTCTGCTGCTGGCAATAGTCAGAGACAGGAGGTTGGGCTAGGTGGATCTTTGACCTAATGCAGCCTGTCTGCTTTTGTGATTAGCTGTCCATGCTATCTACTTTTCTACTGTCTAACCTAATTTTTTTCTGCTGCAAATTAAGTTGATATTTTTGGATTTGTCCCAACTTTAAATGCCTTTGCCAAAGTTCCGTTTCAGTTTTTTAGTACCTGTCTCCCATTTCAAACCTTCAAGGGCCCCTGATTAGGAGCTCAAGTTTCAGTCACTGTTGCTTGAAGCTGCCTTCAACTACGGCTACAAAGCAAGTGCATGCTCTGGCCAAGTCATGTTGTTGACTCTAACCCCTGTACCTTGGAAGTTCCCAGCACAAAAGTTTTTTAGGGGCAGACTGGTCAGGCAGTCCTAGATGTGAGACTCCATGGCACTGTAGAGAGCCCCTCTGAAGCCAGCTCAAACTGAAGATAAAGTAATAGCTTGTGCTGTTCTGCTGGCAATAGCTTGTTGTATGTTTATTTTAGCTGCCTTAGTGCCACCTTCCTTCAGCATAGCTTGGCACCAAGCCATTTCCCACCTCTCATGTCATTTGGCAGTTCATAAGGGCCCACTTAACATGGCTGTCTCCTACCTGCTGGTGCTAGGGATGTTGACATGAGTGCTGAGTTGGTCTTGGCATAAGGGTCAGCACAGGGTCTCTGGGGTTTTTCGTCTTCTCTTTGGGCCTGACTTCTCTAGCGCCGTTGACCTACTGCTGGAAAGTACAATCCTCCTTGAATATACTGAGATGTCTCCTGCATAAACTATAATGTGATGGTGCGTCTTTCCTCCTTAACCCTTTCAGGGATTGCTGCATTGTGTGGCAGGATGGCTGTGCATTCCCCTCATCAAGGAGGCCAAAGCCTGTCAGAGTTTGGTAGACCTCCTGCACTGCATGGGCTCACTCAGATTCCATCTTCCTGTCAGCTAGGCTCTTTTGGAGTCATCTTGCTTGGTGTAGCAGTTACTGACCTCATTTCACACATTGGCAAAAAGGAGAGCTACTGTCTTCAGGTATTTAAGGGGATGGAATACCTATGTGTGCACGGCCAGTGCCCTCGCTTTATCACAATACTCCTGCAGATTTAGAGTTACATGCCCTTAAAATAAAAGTGCTAAGAGATTAGACATTACAGATTATAAAAAGATTATTCCTGTTTTTCTCCTGTTCTGCTTAGCAAACTGTCAGGCCTTACTCACCATGTTCTTGTGATGTGCTTTATCAACTGACATATCAAGGGAATTCTCAGCTTTTGTTAGTGAGGTCCAGATTGCTTCACGCATGGTGCTGCAGCCTGGGCACAATACAGTGAGTGTAGTCTCATGGTCTGCGAGCTGGGCTGCTTGTCTGCTGCTGGCAGCCTTTGTTGATCATTTTTAACACTATCAGTGCAGACAGCATTTTGCTATTTGCATGTTATCTATCTGATCATCTCACCAAAGTTCCTCTGCCAATTTTTTTGTATTTTCAAAAAAGTTAGGTGTTATTTATATTTAGAGTTTACCCTGAACTTTACTTGATTGGATTAAGCATTCAGAAGTTAATAGCAGTTAGTTGTATATATGCCCTTGCATCATTCTTGCACAGTCCTTAGTAGCAGCTCTTCTTGTCTATGAATCGTTGTCTATCTACTGCCAAAAGCTGCATAGGGTTTGGAAGAAATTCTTCAGAGCAGTGTATTGTTTGCCTTTGTGCCTTCCGTAGTTGTGTGTTGTATGCCTTGGTTGGGCATTTATGTTTTTCCTTATGGAGAAAATGGATTTATTAAATAATAGAAACAGATAACACTAGTGGAGAGGGCAATAGTTCAGAGTGTCTTAAAGGATCAATTTATGTTATTCCTTGGTATATAAAGTTAGTGACATCGATAGTCATCTGTTAATATTCTAAGTGTATCCTAAGAAGATAACTGACTATTCCAGTATTTCAAAAAACTGGAAACAAAGATTTTTATTTTGCTGATAAATCCAGACTATAAATAGTTTGGTATTATATTACTATGTCACTATTTAAAATATCTTAATTGTTTGACTTCAAGCTGTCTTTGTGTCAGTGTTCAAAACCACACTTCACTATCACTTAACTCTTCTGCAATGAAAATTTTACAAGGATCTTGAAAAATAATTATTGTAACACTGTGTAATTTAGGTAATTGCAGAACTGACTTTCCATTTGCGTGTTTAAAAATATTTTCACTTCATGTAAGTGATCAGAGAACTAGTTTCTTTGAAGAAGACTTTTATGACAGATAAAACAAATTCTTATAATAGGAAAAAACCCCGCTTCTAGTTCCATTTAGGTTTGTTGTAAATACCACAACAGTTATAGTGAATCTAAGACACAGAAATACAGCTCTTTTATTTAAACAAATAACACTTCTAGGGTTTTTAAGTTAATTTTGGAGTAATTAATAAGGTTTCACAAGCCTCTTTTTGATTTGGAACTCACTCTGAGTTGTGGAAAAAAATTGAGAATACAGTGTTATTTGGAATGAAATGAACATCTCCAGAGGGTTAGGTTTTCACATTAGTGTTAAAAGCTCTGCACCTGAGTTTATAGTTCAACAGCTGGTTTGAGTTGAAAGCAGCACAGTAGTCCAGCCTTTCCCAGTCCCCCACAGCTAACTTCTATTCTTTTGTTTTGACGTAAGTCTTTGTGCAATTGTGTGACAGACAAAATTAGGAAATTAACTCACTCAGCTGAAAAATACCATGGCAAAAATATGGATTAAATAGAGTTTTTGTTTTATGACTCATTCTAATTCTCCCTGACCAAAAATTTCTGATTTTCTGTAGGTATTAAATTACATGCTGTGTTTCTCATACGAGTCACAACTGTATAGTCTCTCCCTGTCATGCACACACCCAGGTGCTTCCCTTTCTTTATGGCAAGGTACTGAGTACCTTTTACCACAGTTGATCTAATCAATAAACATAATGAAGTTTACTTCAGTGCAATTGCTTTCAAGTTCAATTTAATTTTAAAGTTGTTTGTTCTGTTTTGGACTTGAAGAGGGGTTTGTGTGTCTAAATCTTGAAGGGTTTTGCCACCTGTGTCAATTGGCTTAGTATACTCCTTCCATAAACTTTGCCTTACTTGGGTTTTTGTAACATTTTGATGCTGAATTCTCTTGCAAACTGGAAATAGTGTGGTAGCTTGAAATACGTGCTTTAAAAATAAGACTGTTATCTTGAAGCTAAATATTATATTTTTAACTCTGTCTTCAAACTGAGAAAATATTGCCACTTTTGTAATAGCAACATAGCTGTAAGTGCAGAAGTTGCCAGAAGGAAATCTAGACTCTTTGGCAATAGCAGACAAGACAGTTGGAAGCTTTTCACACCTGGAATCTGCAAGTGGTGATGAGTATTTTGGCACCCAAGAGCTTGAGATAGGAAAACCTAAAATGGCATTGGTAATGTGTTGAATTTTTTTGAAAGATTTTCTTCACAACCGGTACAGTTGGAAATTTAGGTCAAGGTCTGAAATTTAGTTTTCCCATTGACATGCTGAATGGTGATTTTCAGGAGCCCAGCTTCTAATGAATATATTTAGAAAATACTCAGATTGTAAGTGTAGGATAGCTTTCTAGTTTGGATGTTCAAATAGACACACTTAAAACATTTCTGTCCTTAGAATTCACAATTTGAGCATGCTTCTTAGCCTGTCTAAGAAGTGGACTTTGCTATAAACGTGGTGGAATTAGGACCTTTGAACAGTTCCTGCCCTGATTTTCTCTTTATGCTGACTTCTTAAACTTTTCTTTGTTCCTTTAATTTCTTCTTCCGCTCAAAAGTAGAAAGATCAGAAGTGGAAAGCAACTTTGGTAGATTCCATTTAATTTACCAGTTTCTTAAATGAACTGAAGGCAGGCAGATAGAGCTCCTAATAAGCATAGAGAGTTTGTAATAGCAAAAGGTTGGTGTTATTCCACAGGGGAGGCAACAGGATATATATTTTTCCTTGCTGTGGCACAGAAGTAATCCTATATCCTTACTTGCTTTGTCCTGAAACTTACAGTACCTCCATTCGGCCAATATTGTCTGTGCTACTTCCTCAGCCTCAGGTCTGGATTTAAATATCTACAAAGGCAGGTAAGCAGAGGTTGGCTTCAGTTTAGGGCCATCTCTAAAGAAATTATATACATGCACACAAATGACATAAAACAATTGTCTTAGCTTGCTAGAATCAGCTTTTACAAAATTGACTTTTTTTTTCTGAAAGTTTTGCACTGTTGTTTTCTAATAGCATATAATCTTTTAGTATACTTGGTTGGGGTAAATTAAAGAAGTCTTTTGCAGGGGTGGTATGTTGTTAAAAGCAGTTAAGTTGGTAGAAGAGTTTTAAGTAATGGATACTGTTTGTACAATATTAAATTATGGATATAAGCACTAACCCTCCTTTACCTGTCTTGTATTATACTGTGATCAGTTCCCAGACAAAGGCTTGTGTTATGGAACAAAGTCTGTGCTCATTGTGTTGTCCTAGTTATTCCATGACCTGTCACCTGGAAATAAATTTGACAGAGGGCTAATTGCTAATTAACTGTGATAATTCTGTTATCTTACACATTTCCTCTGATCTGATAAACTGGTCTGATAAGGAAACTGATGGGTTAATGAATATAGAATTTTATGAGATATATTGCAATTAAAATGGCTGTTACTTTTTTAGGAGAATTATAAAGAAATGTTCATTGTGCAGAAGATAACCGTCCTGCCACCTATAAAACTGCACTGCTAAAGGATTCATCTGTTGAATGAGTAAGGGAAAGCTTGCACCTTAACTATATGTCATTAACTATTCGTCTGCTTCAGTGGGATACAGAACATGCTGGAGCTTTCTTAAATTGTTGAACAGCATTGTAGGCTGTTAAACAGCCACGCTGAAAGCAACATATGGCTGTATTTCAGTAAAACAAATAAGACTGTGTGTGCTTTTATGAGTCTCTTACTCATCCATGGAATTCAGAATGGACCAAACAATCTGAATTCCAGTCCTTCAAAATTCAGAGAAATTTCAGTTTCAATTGCCACCCATACCACAAGAAGAATGTGGAGCAAGGAGAGGATTTTCAAAGGAGGACCATATAAAAGACCCATGGGATAGGAAGGAAAGCTTAAAGCTTAATTTCTTAATTTAGAGGAGGTTAAAAAATGTGTTTAGATGCTTAAATGAGGTGAAGTTACTGGGAATGGAATTTGCTTTCCAAAACTGTAACAAAGTCCTGTGGTAAGAAGCTAAAATTAGACAAATTAAACCTTGGAACAAAGCAAGTCACGCTCACTGTGAGGGAAGGGACGTACTGGAACATGTTACCAGTGAAGATAGGGGACTCTTCATCATTTGGACTCTTACATATTAGCGTGTGCTAATTCACTGAAGGGGGTGAAGGTAAAAGTTCACCCTAATTTCAAGTTTTCCGGCCTGGAAATTTGTGACTGAATCCTTGCGCTACTTTATTTGGGGTCTTGAAGAAAATGGAATTTTTCAAATTAACCTCAACATGTTTGTAAAACTTGCATTTTTCAAGTAAAATAGTGCTTGTAGTTGATTATTAGGCTTCAGGAGATGTTTAGCACCTTGCCTTCAGGGGCTCAGGAGAGAACTTTGGCCTCCTGTGGACGACAGTTTAATGGGTCCTGGGGTTTTGGTGCTTTGAATACCGGTGACTGATGACACAGAATAGATTTTACTGCTTTGTAATGATACAGGATGACAAGAGGTTTAACAAGGAATTAGTGTTTTGGAATAGGATTGAGGAATTGTGCATAAGTGAAGACTTTGTTACCCCGGTCGTGCAGACTTTATCTATAGTAATACGGTACTTCTATGATAAGTTTTAAAGTATGAGATGGTTCTGCAGATATATGTATTGTGCCATTGCATTCTGGGCCAGTTACTGATGCTCTCTTAGTATGCTCAAGAATCCATGAATGAATAGCTCTCAGAAATGTTTGTCAGAGCTGTGACTGTAAATTGTAATTTGAAATGTATTTAAAAAAAAAAAGTATCAAATCAGGTATCAGATCAAGGCTGATAGCAGTATTAGTAAAAAGCTCTAAAACCACTGTTGTTGTATCTTTGCTTTAATAAAGCGTCTACTTTTCCTACAGATGATGAATTTTGCTCATGTTTGAAAGCTTTAGCAAAAATCATACTTGCCAATTTTAGATTTTGCTCTGGTGAGATGACTACTTTCTCCATTACTATTTTTAAGTAAGTGTCAGAAAAAAACCCCCTTGAAGTCCCAATATAGGAGTAAACATATTACTTAGTGAAGACCACTACCTACTTTGATGTAACTGGGGGGTGGTAGAAGGGGAAGCAAAGATTTGAGCAAATGGACATGGTGTAAGCATGTAATTTTGGAAATAGACCTTTTTCCCTTCATTAATGCCATTTCATTTTCTCTTTGACTACTTAGTTCCTTACTGTGTTATGATGATTCTGTTAGGAAGGCCAGTAATTATGATCAGTGGTTAATAATATTAAGGGTGTTCATGTAAATGACTACAGTTCTCTTTAGAATTTTGACCTTATCTGCAGCGGAGAATTTACCAGCACTGGTAGAATTTAAATTGGTTTAGTTCAACTTGATTAAATTACAGTGTGGATGCTGTTACTCAGAATACCCAATCTTAATCTGTTTTCCCTTCATTTGTTTGAATTAAACCAATTCAGGCTACATATTCTGAATGAACACTTTTACAGGGATGTAATCCACTCTGATTTGGTATAAATTTAGATCTTCAACTAATCCAGATTAATTTTTCTCCAGAGGAGTCTGTTTTGTTTGAAGTTGGTTTAAATGTCATAATTTACAATAGAAGCAAGAAAGGCATAAATGAAATATGAAAAATAAATACGAAAGAATATGAAAAAACCCACAGTTACTGTCATGTCAAACAAACTTCTATCTTAAAAGCCAGGTTGTTTAAGCAGCAGGTTGTTTTTTAAAAAGCATAATTTAGCCCCAGTAGTAGACTTGGCATTTATCCACATGGACTGGCATACTGTTAATTTAAATCAGAATGGTTGTACCAATTTTGGATACTGTTTGTATGTTGATTCAGGGAGAAAAGTATATGCTGTTTTGGAAGTGATAGAAATAAACCCAAAGCAAATACACTTTTGAAGAGTTTTATAATTGGATAAGAGAGTTTGTACAAAGAGTTACACTTGTATAATTATACCAGTGTAACAAATAAGCACAATCCTAAAAAAGCTTCAAACAATTGAAATAAGCTTTTAATTGGTTGTAGTAGTTGCTTATGGAAGCCATTATGGACAGATTAATCTCCAAAAGACAAATTTTTATATTGCTATATAAAATTTGATTTGGAGATGATTGCTTAAAGCCAGAAAATTAAAAAATTAAGCTGATAGAATTACCCAAGTTGTTTTTTCCTTTAGCTATTTGTACCCTGATATAAACCAACAAGATTGTGCTTTAGACATATTTAATCATAAGTAATCCTAGCTATGTGAAACACATTGTAAAATGTAGAATAGTCTGTATGCAGTGCAATAAATTAAATTACAATTCCTATTTAAGTATCTGTTTTTAATTTTGTAATTGATTGGTTAATACTACTTTAAGCTCATTATTATATATTACTACTAATTACGTCACCAATTATTTAGTAAATTATTAATTAGATTTTTAAAGTTGTTATTAAAATGAAATTTAAATGTAATTATGATTTACAGAAATTTGAAACTGCCTGCAGAATATAACTCTGAAAATGTTTATATTCGTTAGTACTATTTTGAGATTGGGCTTGGAAGTTTGAGAGAGAACAGGTTAAAAAAATAAGGAAGAATATAGTTGAATTTCTTTCTATACTGGAAGTTGCTTGGCTAGAATTCCAACATAAGTCGCTCTGGGATACAAAAACTAATTAAGGTGCTAGGTGAGAAACACAACATTTTCTGTATTTCGTGTTATTCTGTTAATCATCGAGATCCCATGCTCTGCTCTGTTTCTGTAGTCACTGGTTAAATGGAAGCCACTGCCGGGATCTGGATGGTTTCTACTGACATAGACTTTGCATAGCAGCTCCATCGCGTCAGGAGGTTGCAATGAGTGGAGGAGGGGAGCAGCCTGACATCCTCAGCGTGGGAATCTTGGTCAAAGAAAGATGGAAGGTGGTGAGTATGCCTTCCTGCAATTCTTTATCTTCTTTGAAACAGGTTTTTAAAAAGAAGTAGTTTGTGCTTTGAAATCTGTTTAAAAATTCTTGTGAGATGTATTTTGCTTAATACTTGTGTTAAATGGTGAAAGGACTTTAACTTTAAAAAGAAGTTACAGGGTTTTAAAGTGGGTTTTTTTCTGGTAAGGACCTAGGAAAGGTTTTAAATCCTGACTTAGTGCCTGTTCAGAGTGCAACTGGAAGAGTCCTGTTAGTATATTGAATCCAATCAGCCAGTGATTATGTCAGTCTGTTTTGGAAATCAGTCAGGTATACTCTTGAAACTAGTCAGATTGTGAGATTTGTTACTCCTTATAGGAAGGTCTTTCAGCACCTTGCTGCTCTTCCAGTTAGAAATTATTTTTGTTTGTTACATTCTGTAGCATAGATTTATTCCTGGCTGATTTATATCCATTTGATTGTGTGCCAGTATTGGCTTTACCATAAATAGCTCTGTTCCCTTTCGGTGTTCATATCCTTGGTTTACATCTAGAGGGAAATAGTATCCATTTGAAACTATTTTTGCTGGGCAAAAAAGGCTGAGTTCTCATAGTTCCTTCTCCATTCCCCTGGTCGCTTTAGAATTCTTTTTTTTGTGGATTTTTTTGAGATTTGAAAAAAAAAAAAGCCAGTTCATAATAGAACATTGTGTTAAGTAGGCTGTGAATGGATACTGAATCACTATTTTTTGCACCATCTTTGCGTTATATTACTCTCATATTTCAATATTTTATTTAAAACTGTAAGACTGAACACAGAAGACACAGATTCATCATTCATTTCAAATTCATGTAGAGAAAATAATTTCAACTATCTTGTGCGCTATCCTTCATTTAAAAATGCAGGAAGCTGATACAAGCTTTGTGTAGGAAACCTTTGTATTTCCTTTTGTGTAAATAGAACCTAAACGGCTATCTTTGGGGTGTAAGCATTTATAAAATACCTTCTTATATTGCATCTCAGTATTGCAGTGAAGTAAAAACTGAAAGCATTGTCTTGAATCAGATCAAATAGAATAAAATAGCATTATAAATAGATAACAGTATACTAATATATCACTATCTACAAAATTACTCAGTTCTCTGATACATGCAACAGTAGTCCTGTTTTCTTCAGGTTTATTTTCTTTCCTATGTAATGAAGAATGATGATCAGATTGGTGTCTTTTGGAAAATTTGATAGTAGGCTGTTGTTCATCTCATGCGATTATACATTTTAACTTGTATGCTTTCCAAATCAAGTATTACAGGCAGATGAATGTCAAATATTGTCTGTGGGTAACTCTTCAATTTCTTAATTTCTGTAGCAAACATTAAGAATTTCTTGATGGCATCTAAGGCAATATACTTCCTTCTGAATTCAGGATTTCGTAGGACAATCTGCCAGTGGAAGAAAACAGCATGCAAATTTTAGAAATTCCTTAGTGCTTGACACAATATATATTAACATAATTAATAGTGTTCTGTTAAGTTGTGAAGTACTGAAGTTTTTTGCTAGTGTTCTTGAAGCCCTAGAGTACTTTAAAATTCCTTGTGTAGAAAGATGAGGTGGTATAAAGCGGTGGACTTTCAAGTTTTGGTGACAATGAGTACCATCCCTAATTGCCAATAGTACTTCTGATTGTTCCTTGTAGAACTTTCCCAGTATCCTGCTTTTTTTCCCCCCATTGAAGAATGGAAGCTCTGTAGTATGATTGCATGAGATTATTTTGTTGTAACTACTTTTAAGAAAAAAAAAAGTACATATTCTGGAAGTTATGTAAAGACTTGCAGCTGAAATGCAGTTTTCAGAATTTTTGCTGTTCAGGACCTTGGTCTTTGTAATTGTGAAAACATACCTGGAATTTGTGGACATGAACATTTTTAAAAACTATGCTCAATTAAATTTAATTTTAACCTAGATGTTCTTTAGGGTGATCCTATTTTGAAAAGTAAGCATAGAAAAGGCATTCTAAAATATTTTTTCCTTAGTGACACCCTCTCTCTCTACTGGTCTCTGTGTCTGTTAGCATTTGCTTTTATCCTCTGTCGACACCTTTTCTCATCCCTCTTTTTTGCCTTTGAAACATTTATTACAATCGTGACTTGGAGAGACTTGATTGTAACGATAATTGGTTTTAGGTACATTTAAGAATGTCATTCAATATGCAGTGTAAGCGAAAGTACCAAGGCAAAACATGTTGGAAATTGTATGCTTTAGATTTGAAACATACAAAGAGATAGGAGTGGAAGAGAGAACGGACAGAATGAGTTTGGGGTGTGAGAGGCTGAATGCAAAGAAGAGAAGCTTGAAACTAATGTACAAAATGGGAGAATGTGGTGCAGGTGTAAACGAGGGCAGCATGGTCCTTGTCAAGGTAAAAGATGTTGAGCAGTTGTGGCAGGAGGCCAGTGTGATTGAACAGCCAGCTCCTGTCTGAACTCCAAAGCAAAACGCAAGCAAACAGAAGGTGGAAACAGGGATGGGCTGCCCAAGATTAATACGGAGACATTGCCTCCGTGTGTTGGGATGAATATATAGGAAAGCCAGAGCTCAGCTGGCAGATGAAACTGGTGAGGGATGTGAAAAGCAAAGAGAAAGGCTTCTACAGGGACATAGGCAGCAAAAAGAAGACCAAGGAAAATGTGGGCTTGTTGCTAAATGTGGTGCGTGACCCAGTGACAAAGGGCGTGGAAAATACTTTTTTCTACAAAGAGAGGTTCATTTGTGCCTGGAATTATTGACTGACATCCTTATTGGATGTACATTAATGATTCTGGTATACTTTATCTGAGGATAGAAATTGGTCTGTTTATTTTATTAGTGTGGTGGTGTGTTTGGTTTTTTTGTTTGTTTGTTTTTTAAATTTTTTTAAGCACACAAGCAGAAGGAAAAAAAACCCTTTCAGAGGCAGTCTTTCTCAGTCTGGCCGTTTCTCAAAGCTGATAAATGAAGTTATATGATAAACTGCTGTAAGTTTGTATAGCGGTGAGGATGACTGTGTCACCTTTCTTCTTTTCCCCTCTCACATTTTCATCATGCATTCTCACTGTCTCCATTGTGCTGGTACTATGCTGAAAATTTATGTGCTTATGCTGAAAACTACAGTTAGATCAATGTCTACATTTAACTGTTGGAGCCCCGTTAATAGGTCAGAGCTCAGGCAAGATAATGGCATTACCAGAATAAAAGGTGGAACGGAAAAGGGCAGACTTAAAATGGCCGAATTAGTCATGAAACTACATCTTTGAGAGATATACATAGATACACACATACTTTTTTTTTCATACTTTTCTAAAAAAAATATATATATAAAATCCTGTTAAAACTTGCAATTTTTCCCAATATTTAGATGACAGATGTCTTTCCTTTTTGTGAGGATTAACACTCTGCATGTATTAAAAACATCTAAATGTAACTAAGTTATACCGAGTATTTCATCGGACTTGAAAAGTTTCTATTTCTCACGGTTTGTCATTATTTCAGAGTTAACCCTAGATTCTTACCTGAGTAGTACCTTAAACAAGTCATGTCCAAAGACACAAACTTCTTTTTCAGGATTTGTGATACTCTGTACTTGAACTTGTTAAGTTCTTGAAATGTGTAGGTTAAAGAGTAACAGGCTTAAGCCTGTTATGCTGCTTCAGAGAAAGTATACAGCCTATGGAGAAGAGGAGATTGCATTTGCTAACAGCTAGTGTACTTGTTAGAAAGAAATGAACATGTGAATTTGCAGTCAACAGCTATTGCACTAGAAGCAGATATTTAGGTGGGTTACTTCTGTAGGTCTGAAAATGTGGTGTGCTGTCTATCCTATGCACCTTTTTAAAATTGGCATTGAATTGGCCAGAAGTGAGTAACGTAGGTAATGCTACATATGTTGGACCGTATTTTCCTCATCTTGAGAATATTGAAATAGCAGTTGCTTTCAATGGTATAAGATCTTCAGGACAGAAAGGGCATGATGAAATAATGAGTATTGTTGTAATCATACAGAATAAAAATTTCATGCAAGATGATTTGAAAAATGTAAGTAAAGAATATGAGTATTTTATCTGTTACCTTCTTCCTTATTCTTAGGGGCCTAGGCTATTTTAAAAATTGTTTTTCCTTCTCAGTCAGATAGCTGATTGTCTGGATTATGAGACATTAGATTTATTTTCAGAATCTCAAGATAGGTCAGCATATTGCTGGTCTCTAGATCCCCAGAATGTTTAGATGACATTTAATACAGTGTAGTCATATAACCCTAGCAACTGTATGTTTTCAAATGACATTTAGAAAACCATGTCAGTTCTTTCAGGGTGAAATATAGTAAAAATACAATATTGTGTGTTTCTTAGGGTAAGTTCTTTTTGTCTCCTTTTCTCTTTTGTAGGCTTTAGAATGGTATCTACAGGGGAGATCACCATATGAAAGCATTACATGAAATAACATTGACATTTTTGATACTGAAAACCCTGTGAACATTTAAAGCAGAGTGAAAACACACCTATTAATATTTGCTTTGAATGTAGTGCAAACTAATTAATATGCCACGAGCATTCTTTTTAGCTCTTCCTAACAGAGATGAAACTTTCAGTGGTGCAAATTTCTTTAGTATGTCTGTTAATAAGAACAGTATTGGTGCACCATAAGCAAATGTGAGTAACATTTAAAATATATATTCAAAGATAATCTTAGCCATTTCTTATAATTTATGATTTAGCTGTTATGTGTAAGTCACTGCATATAATAGAAAATGCTGTCTCTTTTCAGTAAGTCCAAGAAATTTTATTTTCAGTAGTTCTTTTACATACTGAAGGATATGATTATGTTATTTTTAAAATCTATTAGTAATACAACAGCATTTGCAGTATGGCAGGCAGTACAAAGAAGTACTGATGTTTCATTTCCTTTCTTTTCTTCTCCCCTCTTTTAAATCTGGTTTTGTTCTTTCTTTTTTTCCCAATGTAGTTGAGGAAAATAGGAGGCGGAGGATTTGGAGAAATTTACGATGCACTGGACTTGCTTACTCGGGAAAATGTTGCACTGAAGGTCGAATCAGCTCAGCAGCCAAAGCAAGTGCTGAAAATGGAAGTAGCTGTGTTGAAGAAATTGCAAGGTAGGGCAGTACGCTGGACATGCCGGAAGTAGAATGTCAGGGTTATCTTCTTACAAAATCATTATAATATCTATTTAGTCATAATTTGAGTAAATATCCCCCATATTCTGCAGGTTTGCTAAATGGTTATTAAAAGTGGAGTAGAAGCTCTTTCAGCTTCTGAAAGTTTTGCTACAATGGACCTTTTCTTTGAAACAGGATGACATGAAAATAAAAAGTACAACAAAAAAATTAAATCGTTGGAAAACCTATGCTCAACTGTAGTTTATTCTGGATCCCTGTCTTCTTACCTTTTTTTCTCTAGACTTTGTTGTTGTTAGCCCTCTATTTCCCCTTCAAAGATGGTCTCTTTTTTTCTGTACTATCTCGCATTGAATATTTGCGGGTCCTTCATATAGCATCCAGGATAAGAATATTTGTATTTCTTTGCCTTTGCAAGTATTGCCAAGAATAATTCTAATGTTGAAATGGGAAACATATTTCAGAAAATCTCACACAAACAAACAAAAAAAACCTTTAAAATACTGTAACTTGTAGAAAAAACCTTATTGGCATGTGAAGTCCTGAAATACTTTTAGGGTTCAGGTCCTTGAACATTTGTGATCACAGCTTTGAATTGTCACTTCTGATGTACCTTTAAATACTTCAATGTCTGAAGCTTTCAATACAGAGAAATATGTAATGCCTTCTCTTCATTGCTTTTCACAACATAAGATTATAAAAAGAAAGTTTAAAGGGTGACTTTTTTCTTTAAAAAAAATATTTTGAATCTGGAAGATTTTGATTAATACATCTGTCCCTGTCAGCAGCCCGATTTTTCCAAACTCTTAGTTTGAATAAAACAAAATCTGCATGACATATGGTGCTGCCTAATCTGCTGTAAAGGTCACATTGCAGCAGAAATTGACAGCCTCTATAGATTTAAGAGGTCAAGCATGTCACATGTTATAGTGTTAACAAACTGTGCCTCTGTTTATATCTTTTTAAAGACTTTCACAAAACATCTAGTATTATATAATCGAGCAAGGAGATTCAGGGACTGCATATTAACTTTCTTTGAATTTTAGAGTTTCTAGTCCAGAGATGAATAGTAAATTTCAGTATTACCATCATAAATTTAGAAAGCATTTGTCAATGTTCTTGAAAGAAATTATCTTAAAAATAGTGAGTTTTGAAGAAATAAATACTCTGTAATTCTGCTTTTTTAAATGCTCAGAATTAATTTTTCAAGGTTTTTTTTCTGCACACATGAGCTTGATTCTATTTTTAGCAAAAAACAGAGTATTTAAAATGGTATAGGTGAAGCAGCTAAAGTAATAAGGAAGATAGTAATAACTGAAATAAAGTATTGGAATCTGGTAGCACTACAATGCCAATGTATTTGTAAAAACATAGCCTGCATAACTGGAGTGCCTTATGACTTTCTACTGTGAATTTAAGTATAGTGAAGTTCGAGTTAAGATGTTACAAAAATGCTTTTTTCCTAATAAAAACTTTTTTACCTCTTGAAATATTTTTGAAAACCAAAAATGTTTGCTGAAATAGTAAAAAAATTGAAAATTGATTTGTGAATAATTGCCATAGGGTCTTACATAATTTCTTACCAGTCTTCCTTTGGGAGTCTAATTCCTTTAACAACCCAAGTCTTCCTGCAGAAGGGTCTCTGGTCCTACTGAATCGTGTGAAATGTTGTCTAGATGAAAAGAACAGAATCATGAAACACCTGAACAACATGCAGTGAGGCAAATAATCCAAATAATATATAATCCAAATAAAGATCTTTCAGATATTTATTTTCTCAATATTAGTTCTCTGAGAAAACAGTAAACAGAAGGTTTTATATAACTGAAACCCTGATTTTGTATTAGATCTTTAGAAGGAGCTCTTTTGACAACATTCCTTATGAGAAAACAATCTAAATATTATTCCTTAATTTTTATCTCTTCTTATCTCTTGCACAGTTTAAAAAAAAAAGAAAAAAGTCGGTGATTCCATGATAGTAACACTAGAGGTGACATTATAGTGTAACTGCTCTGGTTTTAGACAGGGAACACTGTAGATGATCAGGAAAGTGACTACAGTAAGAGATGGGTCAAGGGTGAACCTTTTGCATATATTGAGATTTACAGTTTGCACAGATATATAACTTTATTTTTACATGCGTATATTTGTATCCATACTTAAAGGATTTTTAATAATAAGATTATGGTAGAGACCATTTTATGTTTTACATAAAATCTTGGGTCCTAGGAGCCGTTTCCATTGATTTTTCTACCTTCCCAAGTTTTCAGTATGCAACGGCTTAACATTTGAAGCAGGGAGAAAATCAAGAAAATGGGCAAAAATGGGGAGTAGAAAACAACTTTATCATTGCTTCTTGAAGTATATTTTTTATTAAATGCTTCATTTACCGTGTAGAAATTTTTCTTATTTTTGACAAGTTTTTTTCATGCAGATTCAGAGCAGGTGAAATTGTAAATAGTTCTTTTAAGATATTTTTGTAACAACCTTCTAATAGCATATATCCTCTGAGACCAACTTTTATCTTCTATCCTTTTTTGGTGTGTGTGTATATATATATGTATGTATATAATTACTATCCTTTTCTCAAAGGGCTTATGTTCTCTTACTTTCAAGGTGGTCTAGTTACCTTGGACATAAATCAAAGGAAGGAATGTAATTGTCATGAAAATCCTTTTTCTTGCAAATGTTTGGAAAGTTTGATCTATGAATAGTATCTAATGAGAGACAGTGAGCTGACAGTGTCATTCAGAATTCTCTTGATGCGTGGACCTGAATTTTTAAAAAAAAATGTATTTATTACCATGTACACTTTCTGGGAAGATTATGAAGAAGCAGGCTTTTAGGAAAGAATTAAATAAACAGGTGTAATATGTCTCAATCCAGGAAAACAGCTCTTCCAGTCTTTACTAGAGCTAGGCAGATTCTCAAGGTTATAAACATGCTTTCGAGTGTTTCTGAATTACAATCTCATTTCACAGAAACTGTGAAACTGAAATGAGAATAGCTGTTGGCAGAAGTGCAGGGATGTACTATTTTTTATTATGTTTACTTTCAGAAATTTTGAAAATTAAAACAGTATGGTCATTCATTGCGGGGGTGAAATGAGTCATAACTTTGTAGATGTGCAGTACAGTGAATAATGAAAAACTTCAAAGAAGCTCTTTTAAGACCCTGATCTAGCAAAACATGCTTAAATACATGAGTAGTTGTATGACTTCTCTCTTAATTATGAAGGAGCAGTATGTTCACTGATACAGCTATTTATTACATCAGTTGCATCTTTGATTTTTTTTTTCCGGCCAATGATGCTGTCTCCTAATTATTGTTGTCAGAATACTGTTTAACTCTTTAACCTCTGTTTTTGTCTTTTTTAAAAAGAAAGAAATCTGCTGCAACAGATGGTTGTTTTGTTTAATCATGTTGTTAGGCCATCTGTTCCCACAGTCAGATGGGAGAAGACAGATTTATCACATCTCACTCAGCGAGAGTGAGACTCACTCAGTTGGTTTCTGTCTCACACAACCTTACAGACTTCTCCTTCACTCATTTACAGCTCTCTAGCGTAATTTAATGTTGGGTTGCATCTGGTGTAGGCTGAAAATCTAGCTGTAGTGATACACTGCAGCCTGGGGAATGGCATATAGGCTTCGTACCCTCCCTAGGAAGCAGGAGCATAGTTGTTCACTTCAGCCTATTACCATCATCTTCTCCCCCTGCTCCCCAGCTATGTGGCTCACAGGTGTGAGAAAATACTGTTTTCTCACTGAGGGAAAAGGAACTGAAGGTATCTGCAAAGGTGTGGTAGATGTGTATAGCCACACTGGAGTGGTGGAGGATCATGCTATTTGAATAAGGTGTACAGGCCCTACTTCTGTCCTTTCCTGTTTCCTCAGATTTTTATAAAAGTTAGTTTCCAGAGAATTTACCACACAACTGGAGTTGCTGCTTCAGTTAAAATGGGGTTTCTCTGACCAAACTGAGTTTTGGACATTTGCTGAACTTGTCAGATGAAATCTGACTAATATATATTTCTCTGAAGATGTTCCTTCAGCATACCCACAGTGGCTGTAAAAAGAATCATAAATATTTGAGATGAGACTTCATTAACTGGGAAGTGCAGCAATGAATATACAAAATTTCATCTTGACAAATTCTCTGCAAATCCTTTTTCTTCATAAAATTATACTGTCTGTAATATTGCCTGTCTTACTTAAACAAATGGGTGGAGGGGAAAAGTGGAGGAAAAGCAGTGATACTTGCAGCTTAGCCCTTATGTATTTGCTGAAGTTGTAAAGATTTCTTTTAAAATAATTATTTTTAAATAAATTATTTTGATTAATCCTGTACCATTTTCTTTGTTTAAATGAGCCTATCTGTTTTAATTGTATATGGCAGAGAGCTTCCTGAGGAAGCAATAAAAGGCAACCACTCTTTTGTCAAGTGAAGTGAGAATATTCAGAAGCTGTAGGGCCAAGGTTTAGGGTTTTGATAGAGCTATGAGTACAGCAGGAACAAAAAGTGCCCCCAGATCTGTAGCTAGCAGTAATGGTGTTTTGAAAGCAGTAACATTTTTTTTTTAGTTTTTTAATTGCTTTTCTCCTATCACTTCTTTTTTTCTATTTATGATATTCCGGTAATCCTAAGGGTAAAGAAATTTGTGAAAGAAACCTTAGGTGACACAAATTTTACACAGCTTTAGTGGCCACTTGCGACCATCAGCTTTCTCTTGGCTGGTGTCAGAAAAGAAGGTAAATGGCCTGAGGGATTTAAATCCTACAGTTCCCTGTTCTGTCGTAGAGTGGGGACTAAGGGGTCCCAGTTTCTCTCCAAGTCAATGAACAAAGATCCTGAAATGACAATGAGGTTGCGTTCCCCTTCTGTTTCCCTACTGCAGTCTTTGGCTTGGCTTTTTCTCTATCTCTCTGGGGAATCTTATGCTTTGACTTACAACTGCAGGATAGTAAGGTGGTTGTTTTTGACCAGCCGTCTTCTCCACAGTTTGCTCCTAGGACGGGAGGAGGCTTTAAATAAAATTGACATAAACCAAACTGTGATTTTTTTTTTTAACTGCTACAGTTCTTTTATGTCTGCTTCAGTGTACCTGAGCTGAATTTGTCTTTTGTAGCTAAACAACAAAGATAATATTCTAGAAAAAGATATTAATAAAGCGGATTTTCTACAATTTTTTAATACAAAGCATGGCCCGCAGGTAACTACTACTGTTTCCTTTCATCACGGCAGCTGCAGCTTTTAGAAAAAGAGGAATGGTGGCTAGGAATATTGTCTATAACAAGCCATCAGCTTTGCAAGAAAATAACCTTTTCCCAGTCCCAAATGCCTCAAATTGGTGGACATTTATGCATGTTGCCATACATGTTTTCTTATGGAAGAGTGATAGCTGTGGTAGGGCTGCATATTTTATGGGAGAAAACTTTTATTTAATTGGGGATAGAACTGACATTGGTTTTACAGCTGTTGAACTGTGGGGGTTCAGGGCTTAGTTTATTAAAGATCTCTGAAGAAATATAACTATCTCTTCCAGTAATTTGCTAGGTATTTAAAGGAATAAACGACAGAATTTCATTATTATTGGCTAATTTGCTTCTTTTTCTCTCAGGAAAAGATCATGTCTGTAGATTCATTGGATGTGGAAGGAATGACAGATTTAACTACGTGGTCATGCAGTTGCAGGTCAGTGTATCACACAGAACTCAAAGTTTGCATGTGTGTTTTGGTTTATTAGCCAAGCATATATGAAAATACCAGTAAAATTTTAGAGGATGACAAATTAAAAAAAAAACCCCAAAGATCATGAAAGCATAGTAGTGAGCAACCCTAAATTGAGCATATCCTTATATCTTTATCCTTTGATATCCTTTCCATAATTCTCTCAGAAAGGAGAAAGTTTGCATCCTCAGAAAGACCTGACTATTGAAAGAGTGAACTGTGATGTCTTCTGAGATAATTCACATTCCTTTGAAGTCTTCACTTGAAGACAATCTAAAATAGAATCTATTAGTCTGTGCATTTTGTTGGCTTTTTTAATGAAAGTGAAAAAATACCCTTTGCAAGTAAAAGAAAACACTTAATTCACTTTACTGAAAAACTTGTTCCTGTGAAAAGGGATAAAATGGGTGATTAGCACTTAAAATTATGGGATTATTGACCTTTATCATCTTGGTGAATATGAATACTGGAAATAGAAGTGTGCTCTAGTTCATACTGTTGGTCATCTGTTATTTTGACAGACCAACAGTTCTGTGATGTAATGGGGGTGCATTTTCTGCGTAGTATATTTTTCATCTGTTTGGTTAAGTTATCTAAGATATGCTGTGTAATTAAATAAATTATGTACTTTTCCTTAGAGGTGACTGTAAAGAAGTCTTTGAGTGTTTTCTCAGTGGCCTTTTTGCCTTTTTTCAGATGTGACACAGATACAACATTATCTACTAGTGTATGTACTAGTCTTCTAATAGAGATTAGTTTGGTCCATGTTATTTAGGAGTAGAAAGATACTAAGAGTCATATTTTCAAAAATAGATTCTAAATTTAATGTTAGATATACTCAGGGACATATACTCTGTACATTTAGGTGAGATGTGTTATACTTAAATGTGAGAATAGGTAATGAGAGTATTCAGTGGTTAACCATGAACAGCTGAAGAAGAAGTAGGAAGACTTTATGCTGTGAATCTTGGTATTAGTATGTTTTTATGAAAACGACCTTTTAATTTGATCAGGGTCGGAACTTGGCAGACCTGCGTCGGAGCCAGTCTCGAGGAACATTCACCATTAGTACCACTCTGCGGCTTGGGAAGCAGATTTTGGAATCTATTGAAAGTATTCATTCTGTGGGATTCCTGCACAGGGACATAAAACCGGTAAGTCTGCCCATTAAATCAAAACAGGCAAGTAATATGTGGTCATTAGATGGCTGCACAAATAAGAATAGGTTCTATACTAGGTGTTAAAATGAAAAAATGAGAAGAGACAGAAAATTGAATGTTTATTCATTAGCTAGGGCAGATTTTTTCTATTAATTAATATTGGATTGCAACAACAGTAACTTTGGTCTTTGTCATCATTGTCTCCAGTTAGGCCTCCTTGCAATTTTCTGTAGATGAAACTTCCAACTATTATCTGTAGCATCATGCAATCAAGAGTATTTGCCATGAGATATGATATAATAAGTTTAGCTCATGGCAATTAGTATCTTCACATAATAAATCTAAGAGAATAGATACTATCTGTAGGGTGTATTTGTAAGCTCTTCAATAGCAATTTTTTTGTATTTAATATATTTATAACAAACAAGGAAAGAAAAGACAGACTGTAAGATAAAACTATTCAATTGTTTTATTGTGCAATTCTAATAAATCGAGTGTTTTCAAAATGTCATGAGGACAGTGCCTTCCTGATAGCAACACGCTTTTGTTGTTACTATTTTTTCTGTTTTTCTTTGAATTTATTCCTGAAGTTGCATCAGCTATTTTGAATATTGCTCTATATTAAAAATATCATTAGAACTCTGAACTTTCAAAATTTGTAAATGAGAAAAAATAAGCAGATCTTGTGTTTTCTAATAGATGCAAATATGGCTGGTTATATCTGGCATATATAGCTAAATTTCCTGTTAGCTGAATGATGTTTACATAAAACCTCTGATAAGTTTCTGTGCATTAGGGAATTTTCATTTTCATCAATTCTTCCTTGCAACTTTTTATAAAACTTGTATTCTCCCTGAGCCATCTCCAAGACTTCATTTAATAGGGAAAGGACACAGAGGCAGTGAATGTCAAGTGAAATAGGTGAGAAGGAGTTAGCTGGAGCGCAAGATTTTAATGATGAAAACAATTCAAGTTTTGAATGGGAAATGTGTTCCTTTATGGCTGGCGGGATGGATTGGGGACATCTTGTTATCTAGCTGTATCATGGAGTCTATGGACTCAAATAGGATGGAAATGGAGAATGTTGTTAGGGGATGGAAAAAAGCTAGAAAATTAAATGTTGAGCCAGGATAAACACCAGTGTGAGGCAATATATTAGATTAATAGAAGAAATAATTTTTCTTCCCCTTTAAGGGTTATGTTGTGACTTACACACGCAAAAGAAGGCACGATTGCTTTCTAGCATGCAGTTTTCCTGGCTTGAAAATACAAGTCCATTTTATCTTTTATTATGTATCTTTTAGATAGATTATACTAAAAGCAAGCTTTCACAGAATCACTAGGGTTGGAAAAGACCTGTAAGATCATCAAGTCCAACCATCAACCACCACCACCATGCCCATTAAACCATGTCCCACCATGCCACGTCCAACCGTTCCTTGAACACCTCCACTGAGGGTGACTCCACCACCTCCCTGGGCAGCCTGTTCCAGTGTTTCACCACTCTCTCAGTGAAGAAATTTTTCCTAATATCCAGCCTGAACCTCCCCTGGTGCAACTTGAGGCCATTTCCTCTTGTCCTGTCGCTAGTCACTTGGGAGAAGAGACCAACACCCACCTCTCTGCAACCCCCTTTCAGGTAGTTGTAGGGAGCAATGAGGTCTCCCCTCAGCCTCCTCTTCTCCAGACTGAACAACCCCAGTTCCCTCAGCCGCTCCTCATAAGGCTAGTGCTCCAGACCCCTCACCAGCTTTGTCGCCCTTCTCTGGACACGCTCCAGCACCTCAATGTCGTTCTTGTAATGAGTGGCCCAAAACTGAACACAATATTCGAGCTGCGGCCTCACCAGCGCCGAGTACAGGGGCACGATCACCTCCCTGCTCCTGCTGGCCACGCTGTTTCTGATACAGGCCAGGATGCTGTTGGCCTTCTTGGCCACCTGGGCACACTGCTGGCTCATCTTCAGCCGGCTGTCCATCAACACCCCCAGGTCCTTTTCTGCGGGGCAGCTTTCCAGCCACTCGTCCCCAAGCCTGTAGCGTTGCATGGGGTTGTTGTGGCCAAAGTGCAGGACCCGGCACTTGGCCTTGTTGAACCGCATACAGTTGGCCTCAGCCCATCGATCCAGCCTGTCCAGATCCCTCTGCAGAGCCTTCCGACTCTCGAGCAGATCAACACTCCCGCCCAACTTGGTATCGTCTGCAAACTCTCTGGGGGTGCACTCAATCCCCTTTGTGCCGAGCTGAAATCTTGAAATGCTTGGTTGGTTATTTTCCTCATGTGGTGAATTAGGCAATGCTGAAATTCTGTTGGATTTAAAAATAATGTTGATCACACTCATTTCCATTCATGGTTTTGATCGGTTTTTACCCTCAACCTTTGACATTGAAGCAGCTGTGAATTTCAGATTTATTTAGAATGGTACTGCTGTTTCACTTAATGGAAAAAGAAAAGTAGTTTTTCTAGAGTTAATTGCATTCAGCTTCCAGCTTGCTCAGATGTAGAGTTTCAATTCCATTTCACAGAACTTGTTTTTAGTCTTATCTTTTTTTATATCATGTAATCTGTTTTAAGGGGATTTGGTGGGGAGAGACTTGAACCGATTCAGCCAACATGTTCAAATATCATAAACTAGCAGTGTTGAAGAATTTTTTTTTAAAGGGATAACATGGAATGTTAATCCATAGAGGCAAATAAGAAAATTTGCTGAAGCTTCTCAGAATGAATTACCTCTATATGTCCTCACTGACTTTCCAGCTCTTACTGTTCGGTTGTTTTGGGGGTTTTTTTGGGTTTTTTGTTTGTTTGTTTGGGGTTTTTTATACCTGGTTCTTCCCTCTCCCATGAGAAGGAAAAGGCAGTTTGCACCCCTTATTCTTTATTCTGCATATATGATATTATTGCATTTGTTTAGATGAACTTGTCAGCTCCTAGGTTGGTAGTTTCTTGAAATGTCCAAATCAAAATGTGTGAGTGGGTGACACGATTGGAAAATTCCTGCTAAAAATTAATATATTCTAAGTGGCAAAGTAAGATGACATTCTCTTTGGACCATGTAGGCTGCTGTTCAGGTATGCTAAGTAGGCTGTCTGATTTTCTTAACTTTTTTTTCAAATTTAATGGGAGTTTAGTAGAACTGAAAATATGGAAGGAAGGGTAGAGAACTAGAATGTGGGTTTTCTATGATTGTGTTACTGCATCAATACATGTACATATTGAAACATGTATCTGTGTGTATATCTATATCTATATATCTATCTGTGTTTTCCTTTCTAGTCTAACTTCGCAATGGGACGTTTTCCTAGCACCTGTAGGAAGTGTTATATGCTGGATTTTGGCTTGGCACGGCAATTTACCAACTCATGTGGGGATGTCAGACCAGTAAGATTTTTTCACAGTTGTCAATTTGATCAATTGAATGTGGTAATATGCTGTCTTTTTTTCTGGAGAAGTATGGGAGTTGCATTGAACTGGTAACTGATCTAAACTTGACAAACATCATACCAGATCAGAAATACCATGTGATTTATCGATTATATTAAAAAATTGGCAGTCGGGAATGAATCAGGTTTCTGATTTTTGGCTTGAAGCAGATGTGTAGTCTGTGATTTTTTTGGATGATCTATCTTTAAGTTTGGAAAATCAAGCGACAAATAGGTTTTCATAAAATATCAGAGTAATACACCAGAGCTGAATTTCAGTTGGTATTATATATTGCATTAAAAAAAAAAAAATCTATGTAGGAGAAAAATGTCAAACACTAAACTGAATATGTAATCTTCTGAAAGAGTAAGTCTGAATAATTAAAACAGTGATAGGACACTAATTATAATATATAACAGGACATAGTTAAGTGTAGTTGCTGTATTCCCATGTGATGCAGTCTAAAGAAAATTGTAGGTAAAAGCGTATCAATGAGGACAGTAGAATTTTAAGTACAGTAGAGCCTCCCTAATTCACTGGTGGGCAGTCCTGTTGTTAATTTCAAAGTTTGAAAATGAGCAAGTGAGTGTCATGGTAGGTGGTGATGTTTTAACGAAACACGTTTTCTTTATTAAACTAGTTCAGTTTACATTTTCATGATAATACTGAATAATGTACTAGTCAATATTGTGTAGCATATTTATTAATGTGATGTGATTTGAGTGGTAGAAACCATCTCTACAGGATTTTCAATTTTTTTTTGCCTAAGAAGTTGGGAAAGTGGCAAATTTTTGTGTGCAAATTATGAGGTATGTGAATTAGTAAGGTAAATTAGCAGGGTTCTGCTGTACTCTATTCCTTCAGCCATAATGCTGGACACTGCAATGAAAGCAAAGAGCAGGGGAGACCAACAGAGTGGCTGCTGCTGTTGGAAAGGTGAGCTAAACATTTTAAATAGTTTTTAAATTTTTTTTTATTTCTCAGTGTTCTTGTCGTGTTCTGTATGTTTGGCTGCTTATAATGTTTTTCTAACTGACCTGTAATTTTGAAGAGAAAACAATTCCCAAGATTTTGTAATTTCTATATATATACACACCAATGGTAGTATTTTCAGAAAAAATAGGTGATAACAACATAAAATTTAGTATTTCTGCTATTCTTTCTTTTGTAACAACTCAGCTCTTGCCTTTTGTTTTTCATTGCAGTGCCCTACAATGTAACTGATGTAATTCTTCAATTTAATCTGTTTAGAATTTTCTGACAGTGTAATCCATATTAATAGAGTGGCAGTGAGGGGAAAAAAAAGACAGTAGTTTTATTTGTACTTAATAGTCAGAAATGGCTCTTGTGTAGATAGCAACCATACTGTTGGCTTTGCTTACTAATAAAATTTATTAATATTTTCATTAGATGTGCTATGTGCTTCTCCTTAAGGCTATCCTTCTGCTAAACTTCATTAGATTTCTTCAGCAGATACTACAAATAACCTGGAACAATGTAAAAGCATGTTCTGCAAAAAACATAGTACTCTATTGGTAAGAAACTGTTCCTTAGTTAAGGTTAATTATTAGATTTTTATGCTAAGCCTAATTTTCTATATACCTGACTTAAGCAGAAAGAATCCAGTCCCATTGAGATTTTACTTGTCATCTGTGAGTCCTTGAATTTCCACTATATGTTCTAGAAGAATCAGAGAAGTTTTGGAAATTATAGTATCAGGTTTTAGTCCTTTGACAGCTTTGTATTTCCCCCAACATTAAGGAATTTCTGGTGGTCATAAATCTGTTTGTTTAACCCAAAAAGATGAAAGAGGCTTATATTGATACTGTTGAAAGCATAGAAGTTTATGACAGGGATATATTTCCCTCCAGAAACCATTGGCCAGCACCACTGGCTAGCATATACATTCCAACAGAGATAAAGGTTTATATATGTATAAAGTATATACATTCCAACAAGTTGAGATAAAATAAATCGGGTAAGTTTCAAAACTGGTACAGAAGAAAGGTGTTGTGTAGTTCTTTGACAAAATGCAACTTAGACTGGCAAGGAGGTTGAAACTAAAAGGCAATTACAAGAGTAAATTATCATTAGTTTTATAGTATAAATCTTCTTGTTAATATAGGTAGTATTCACTTGACTGAAGTTCAAACAAGAAGTTGAAAAGAGGTCCTTATGGTGAGGAAGACTGCTTTATTTTGTGAAATCAGGTCAAGAAGCAAAGAGGAAATTAGAAATTTATCAAACCATTAAGCTACCCAACATTAGACTCTTAGTTAATTCCATTACGTTTTACCAAGAGAGAGGAACGCAGCAGAGTTTCATACAACTTCAGTGTGATAAGGTGTTCTTGTTTCAGATCTGTTATAAATGAGGAATTATAAAACTTGGGAATCCATGATTTTATCCCAGTATTTGACTGAAGTATGTGCTGGTGGCTACTGGTCTGTTCAACCATCCATTCAGACCCTTCTGCATTTCTGTTAAGCCTGTGCTTATTCTAGTCTGAATCTTTTCTTTTGTCTCTCCTCTCTGGTTTCCTTTCTACACCCACCTCCTCATAATGCTTCGCTTCCAGTTAGACTAATTTCTCTTCTCCTTGCAGTTTTGGTGCCACTGGAATAGTACGATGCAACTAAGTGAAATTTGCTTTGCTCCCAGTTTCTTTTCTTTGCACCACAATGAAACCTGAAAGCATTCTGAACTAGTGAGAGTAAAGGAATTCAGGCTCTGGATTGAATTATGCCTCATGACACACAGAACATTTGAAGAATTTAGATGCCTGATTTAAACAAGGCTGTTCTGAGTTTGTGTGAAATTTAGTTTTTCAAAAGCTCAGGCATAATCAGTTTTGGATGGCTAGTAGAATATTCCTTGACATCATCATGGTACACTCTCAAATCCCTCCTTGTCTGTCTTAATTCCAAGGTACACTGGGGATATAGGCTTCCTACAAATTATTGTGGGGGTTAATAAAGAAAATAAACATTTGTTCAGCTGCATCCAAGAACAGTTTGAAATGATTTGCTGAATTAAAAGCAAGCAGCTACAAAAACAGTCATCTAACATGAAGAATTTAAACTTAAATTGGTAACATGCAGAAAGTTTCAAGCAGCTGAATGCAAGTTCTTATACGGAAGGTAGAGGCCAATGTTTAAGTATAGATTTTACTGCAGGTGCTGTATATGATATGTTGGCAGTGAAGTTTGCAAACAGGCAGCAGTGCTAATGAGTCTGGAGAAATTTTGATGACGTTCCAGCAGTATTCCAATAGAAATTGTTTATGCTTCAAAGTAGAAATGAAGATTCATTTAGGTTAGAGAACTTAAATATTTTTGGCACTATCTGTAGCCATTACCTTTTTGTTTCACATTGTTATTACAGTAGTTACCAAACATACCTGTTTTCATTACAGAAAATGCATTGATGACACAGACGCTTCCCTAGCATGGACTTGGTTCTCCCTCATCTTTTCTATGGTGTATAGACAGACCCTTTCTGGAGACTAGTTTTTTCATATGCACTTACCTGTCTATAATACTCCAAATCATAGCCTATGGAGCTAAGTCTCCCACGCATCATAGTAATTTAATTGCAGGGTTTCAATGAGTTATCATAGACTCTTTCTGAGCAAATTTTACAGTAGCTTTGGATCTATTTGTGTTCACTGCAGTCTGTTTTCTCATCTTGCTGCTGTGCTTTTCTACCTTCCCTAAATGGCTGCAGAATTAATTTAAAAGCAACTTTATCTTCCATGATAAATTAAATTATTCTTTAGAGTAAATAGATGTTATTACAGCAAAAATTGCTCCCAGGATTTTTGTGCACTATAGGCAAACAAAGCCTGTGTTTAAGTACTGCTTATTTCAGTTCAACTTGAGTGTAATCTGTCTTTTTCTCCTTTCTGGGAGCACTAATTTCTTGAATTCTCATTTGATTGTTGTTTATTGCTAGAGAGAAGTTTTAAAATGAGACATTTGACACATTAACTAGAATAATAATCTAATTTATTATTTATTGTGAAATAAAATAAGATTTATCTCATTGTTTTGTTTCTTTTGCTGTTTACCATAAGTAGTGTTTATTACAAAGGTCACAACAAATAAAGCTACTCTGGTTCAGTCTGCCTTGAAATTAATAGTGGTTCATATATTAGTAAGTTGAAATTACTTTATTTATTAAAAATATGTATTAATTAAATTATCTATGGATCATAATATAATCGTGCTTGCAAAAAAAATTGTGTAGGTAGATTAGTCTACAATTGAAAGAAAATGTTTAGCTTGTCTTTACTTAGAGATGTTAGCATCCAGAATTTTAAAATTTCTGTAATTATGACATCAGAACTGATTTATAGCTTCTCCCATGCCCGTGTGATAACAACATACCATCTGTTGACATCTCCTGTGCTAGTTTTTCTTCTCAACATTACTAGCTTTTGTCTTCTGTGATTCCTGTCAGCTTTCTCTCTTCTTCTCAGTTTTCTCCATTTTCCATTAATACAATTCTTAAATCTGCATCCACATAGTTTCTGTCTCTTTATTTTTGGTGACAATCTTCCTTTATCTGGCTTTTCTCTGGCTCCAGCTTCTTTCACGATTTAATTTCAAGTCTTCTTTCTTCTGTGTGTCCCTCTCTAGGTTTATGTTCCCTCCTTTTCCCCTTTATCTTCAGATAGCCTCATTCATCAACACATTTTTTTATCTCTAGGCACATGATTCATGTTCATGATGTCCCTGTTCCAATACTGTTTCCTTCTGTTCAAACTAAAACTGTGTCATCTGTCTCTAGTATCTTTGTGAATATCATATGATGAACTCAAACTCAACATGCTCTTAGACTCCTTTCTCCTGTACCAACCACTCAGCGCTACTTCTTTTCCTAATCACTGCATGTGATACCATCTTCCTGTCACCAAGGCTTACTGGCAGTTTTGACTTGGTATGTCTTTACATCCAGTCTGTGTATATATCCTGACAGTGTTTGCTGTATAATATGTGCATACATTCATATGTGTATGCATGTATGCTTTTTTTTTTTCATTCACAAACCTGAAATTCTTGTGTAGGCTCACCATCCCCTGACCTGACTGTTACAGTATCCTTTTTCTGGTTTGATGAATACAAGGTTTTTGCCTTGACAAACACCAGAATTCAGGGCGCTACTACAGACACAATTTATGTGATTTGTTTTGATTATATTACCTTTCCAAAGTGCATCAAACAAGCTACTTATTTTCATTTTTAAGGCTCTTAATAGGCTGTGCGGGCAGAGATCCTTGTCTTTCATTCACAGTAAAGATAAGCAACAGTAAAGATGATGACCTGCCTCCATTACCTACTTCTGGATTTTTAAAGAAAGAAACTTCATTCTTTATTTCAGACGGTTCCTTATGTTGGAATGGAGATTTCTGTAACCACCCAAAACCTCACTGTTTTCTTTTAAATCTCTGTTTGGAAACGAATCTGGAAAAGTATAATTATTTTCTGTAGGAGCTGAAAATAATCTCTTTTGACCTTTAAACCTTCAGATATAGTCTGTTATGACTGTAATTATTATTTAAGGTTTAAATGGAAGGCGTGCTTAACAGCAAAAAGCAGAATTTGGTGCCAGTCTGTATAGAACTACACAAAGATGGAGATAATACTGCGTATGGAAAATATTGTCTTCTAATACAAGAAACCATACATGAATGATAGGAAGTCTTATTTATGCATGTGCTCTGTACATATTGCTGGCTTCTTATCTTGAATTACTGAATAAGGTAGTTTCAACACTGCATTTTCACTTTGGCTGTTACTAGTTGTTTCTTACAGACAGGTTTGGAGGGAGGATTTTTTGTTGTCAGTTTGTTATTTTCTTCCTGAGAAGTTATGGTATCTCCTTAAGACTTCTTACCTGAAAGAATGGTCAAGGCAGAGAGCTTAGAATGAGAAAGCCTTTCTTGAAGATCATCCCAACTAATTCCATGAAGGATTCAAGCCATACTTTTGTATTAAAGGATCCCCCAGAGTTTTGCTGTTGTGCTTGTCAGATCCTAAGACATCTCAGCATCATTTTCAGAGATGTCATTCATCTTCATTCTACCCATCTTAAAGTCAGAGTCCGTGGTGATTTAGCACCATTAAAACCATGGTACCGTGGAGTTCATTCAGCTGTAGCTGCTCCTATCTAAATACTGTTTTGAAAAATGCAGGTTTAATATAAAGAGCTTCTCAGAAAGTAATATTTAAAGAACAGGAAGAGGAGTCCCAAATGAGCAATTTGGTTGTTCAACACTTGTAGTGCTTACTGTATTTTTTCATTGCATTTTGGAGTGTCACATGTGGACTGTCTGTTTACCGAATTGAGGAGCAAGCAGTTTTCAGCCCATTTCACTGTTTTTTCTCCAGTGGGATTTGCAATAGCATGATTTTTCAACCTTGGATAGATTATCTAAAATGACCTTCATTTGGTTTGCAGCAGCCAGATGACAGTATGACTGATTTTGAAAGTAAAAAAATAAGACTCGAAGGAGATATGTTGTAGTTTATCCACCAAGAATGTGATGGAATCTAAGAAATTGCTTCTGTAGGTATTAATGTCGTCTTTATTCCCACATTTTTGTATCCATCAAACCCCCTTTTTCAAGAAAAGTGCAAAACAGTCACAAAGCGTAAGCTTTTGAAGTCGGCCAGCAGCAGTTTTCATATGAACTACTGCTACAGGATGCACTGATTTTTACATATCTGAAGGACACAAATGATTCACATGAAGTATCTGTTTCTCTTCTTAATTACCAGTTAGGTTTTCCTGATTTATTAACTCAGGGACCAAGCCAATGTTGTTTGTGTCATCCATTCCATCTGACCCAAGCTCAATACAAAGGATGGCATGGAGTTAAAGACCAGAGGAGTTCCACCAGTTTTTAAAATTGGGAATAAATTGCTATAAACATAGAAGCATATGGGTTTTGTTTGTAAAAACTAGTATCACATTTCTTCCTTATTCTTCCTGGTTTCCCTTGTACTTCTGTCATTGCCTTTTTTGTTTTTTTTTATATAAGCTTCTTTTCCCACATTGCAGCTGAAATAGACTTTTTCCTCTAATTCTCTCTGCAAAACTATATAATTTCTTCCTTCAACAATATCGGAACTCTTTTTCAGAAAACAATGAAATAATACATCTCCAGTGTATTTCCCAAGTATTTTAGTTGTAGCTGTCTTTATTTCCTTCCCTACAAAGTGAATGCAGAGTTTCTAAGTCTTATTTTTACACATTGACTGTAATCGTATATAATAATCTTTTGTAAAGTTGGTAAAAAGGGATAGAATTGATTATAAATGTAATACAGCAGCTGTTAGAGAAGGACTAATCTTTTCTGGTATTCCATAATCAGTACCTGGACTGTAACTTTAAATTCAGCATTTTCCTTATGGGAAAATATCAGCCCTCTTTATAAAGAAGAGGAAGTGTTTGTTTCAGGAAATTATAGGAAGGTGTATTTTGAGAGATGATTTTATGTAAGGAAAATGTTTGTGTTCAAGCTTTATTAGTCTGCACCAGTGTCTAAACGTACTGGCAAAAGGAAATACCTTTATTGCTCACCTTAAGGACCCAGGGTTTTTAGATTCTTTTGGGTTATTCAGTCACCAGAGACAGTTTCCCACTTGTTCCAGGTATTACCCTTAAAATGAAATACTTGTAGTTGCAGTTTTCTTATTATAGTATTATTTTACTACAGTGGTCTGCTTCAGTTGGTATAGCTTCAAAACTGAAAGAAAAATAGATTAACATAAAAATGTAAAGCAAAAAACATGCTTTGCAAACTTTTTCATGCTACAAATAGTTCTCTCTCAAAATTACTGTAAAATAAAATATTTTTTAACTGCTAATTTTGAAATGGATTAATTTTAACAAAGTTGTCCTGTCTTGCAGCTGTCTGAATGACTATGTTTGTGAGGAGCTAACTTTGAAGAGAGAGGGATATGTCCCTTGTATCTCAGTAATAAGATATTTGTAAAGTGTATGAACATGTTGAAGAGAGTAGTGAAGGGCTGCAGTTCATTAAGTAGTATGATCTGACACTATTACCTGATTAGAACTTAAAAGTCAAAACCAAACATTTATTGCAGCTTGTAGGTTTGTGAAGGATGTAAGAAAGGAGGTAATGACAAGTGTGTATCATAGTGTTGCTTGGAAGGGTGTAGAATAATTCACACTTGTTTAAAAATGAGAGCTTATGTAATGCTATTTTATATTTTCTCTTCAATTTACTTAACCTTGTTTTATTAGCTAAAGAACTTGAAGTCTGACTTAAATGTATCATGAAAAAACTTAAAAATTTTCAGGTGAGATCTTGAATCCAAATGTAAATGTCATATTCTAGATGTAGGTAGTACTAGCGTTATATGCCTTAGAGTGCAGGTGAAACGTACCTGTTCTGTCACTTACTCTATCTACATATTGTATATTTAAGAGTAATAGGAAAAGGTATAGCTTTTGCAGATAAGGTCTTTGGAAATGTAGTCGTTCTCTTAACATATAGTTCACTATTTACAGTCGGTAGTTTTGATTTGGTTTTTTTCTGTACTTGGATTCATGTGCATTGAAGATCTAATACTATTTTATTAGAAAGAAGTTGTTCTGAACACCCAAATGCAGTACCTAAAAAGTAAAATACCGGTCTCTAATATAACCTGTTCTAAACTGTGAAAAACGTATATAAACAAATGGCACATGAAAAAATTTTTCTGCAACTATGCTACTGTTCTCAGTGGTTTGAGCCCTAGCTCCTTGTCCATTTTATTTTTGTTTGCTTGGAATATATTTTGACCACATACACTTTTGGGGAACCTTGAACAATGATACATGTGTAGCTAGGAATAGGATGAAGAATATGGAAACTCGGGCAGTAGACTGTGTGTGTGTGTATAGGCTTCTGAAACAAAATTCTATATGTTGGGGACAGTACTAGGAAGCAGGTATTTGAGGTAGATGTAGAATTAAATTCTAGAACAGAAGTTGATAAGGAAACACTCACTGCTGTGAGTGAAAGATCGTAAGAGAAAAATGTGTGTGGGAAGGAGAACAAGAACTGCTGGGGCTGATGTAGGCTGTTAAAAGAAGGAAGGAGGAAACAGGGGCAGGGGAATAAATTGTTGGAGAGAGGAAGCTAATAATTGAATTAAGGGTGTAGATAAGAATTGATTACTGCAAAGCAGGGTAATTAGAATTTAATTGTGGGGAGACTCTCTCTAATCATCAGGCAAATACATTTAGCAGGATGCAAATTTAGTATATGAGATTCATAGTCTACTGTTTATTGCTTTTTGAGAGTGTTGTCAAAGGGTTATTTTACCTACCATTTTGTTTCCCATTGTATCCCATTCCTAGTAATAGCTGAAATAAGTAGTACTAGCCTCTGTTTTTTCTTGAGACAAAGAATAAATGGTTCTTTTTGAATGTAAACCTAATTTCATACAGCCTTTAGTTTACATGTCTCTCTTTACATGGTGATAGTGGAAAGTGAAGGTGTCGGCTGTGGTATGGAAATAGAAAACCTTGAGGGACAAAATCTGAAGGACATTTGCATTCTTAACATCATCAGTACTACAGCTAGCTCTTGGGCAGTTGTCATCACTCCTGTTTTAAAGTGAATGTTAACCACAACTGTTCTTTGAGGTACTATTAAATATAATATAAAGAAAGCAAAATAGAAGAGAAAAGAAGCCACTAGTCTTTGCTTTTAAACAGATTAACCTTTAAAAATGAATTTGAGGTCATAATTCTGTAAAAATCCATAAATTCAACCATCATGTATTATCACAGGCCTGAGTTTTGTGGTCTTTTGTTTATGTGGACTTCAAGTTACAAACAACTGAATTGTATCTGTTTTACAAAGAAAATAGTATAACATGTATGCAAGCTGAGCTGACAAAGCTAGGGAAAGACACAATTCAAAAAGCTATCCATAAGAAGGTGGTGATTAGATAAAACCTTTTTTCTGAAACATCTGTGTTTTTCTACTCAGTATACAGGTCTCACTGACTGGCAGCCTAAAGAATTATTCAAATTAATAGCCAGTCCCCTGAGTCTGGTGATTTGAGCTCAGCGAAGATGAATGAAGGAGAAAACTCCTTTTTGCCCAATTTGGTGCTTAGTTTGGAATGTGGGCTTCCTGTTTAAGAGTATCCTAACTAGTGGGTTAAAAGTTATTTTGAGGAGACTCTGTTTTGTCTGTTGAACTGTTGTATTTTTGATGAATAAGGCTTTTTAGGTCAAAGGGAGAGTTACCTTATTACTGCTTTTCCCCCTCTCCCCACCTGCCCTTCCCAGTGATTAGATTTTAGGTCATACTTCAGTTGTTATTTAAACAAAATTAAGAGTTTCAGCAGAGTTCTCACCCTCATAGGTTTGTTTAGCATGACCTTAATTTCAAGTGTCTAAACATTCCTGTATTTATTTGAAATAAGTAAAAAATCAAAATTACATTCTTTCAACATACATTAAGGAGGTTTACGGTATTGTAGATCTAACTTGCTAGATTCTTTTTTTACCTGGAAATTTGAAATCTTAAACCTTACCAAGCCTGGAAGTCCTGATTTTAGAAGAACAGGAAATGTAGCACTGTTTTTTATGATATGCTTTGCATTAAAGGAGTCACAAAACTCTTATTCTAAACATTAACAGAAGTATTCAAATCCAAAGAAGACAGAGTATCCACCAAAATTTTCTGAGGAGTTACTCATGCTCTTTACTGGTGACCTGTCAGTAACAAAATTGTCTCTGACTCCTGCCAAAGCAGAAGATACACCAGCTGCTGTACAGTCTGAACCTTAGAAAATGCAGTGAAAGCAATGGTGAATGCAAATGTTTAGATTATTTTATTGTCTCGGGAAGTGGTTACAAACCTGTTCACATCAAACAATGAACATGTTATTCTGTTCAGGTGTTTATGTACAAAATCAGATAAGTGCTACTTGCCTTTCTTGAGTGCCCTCAGGTTCTGAGGATTTGCCAGCAAATGAGTTTTTATCTTCAAGTTTCACTTCAGGGTGACAGATGGTGTCCTGGAAATATACTTTAAGAAGGTGAATTCTTTTTTTTTTTTTTTTTAAATCACAATTAAAAAAACAAACCAAAAAAAACCCCTCCAAAAAACTCCCTGCACAGAGTGCTGCACAGAAATGTGTTGGTAAATATCAGAGTATTAAATACATTTTGAAAGCTTTCCATTGTACATCAGTTAAATACAGGGATAGAAGGTGTACATTTCTTGTATAGTCATTTTTTTATTTTCGTTTTTACTTCATGAAAATTTGGGAATGGTTATGCATTTATTTGCATGGTGTTTCTTTCTTTTAATATTCTGGATTATCTTGATGGCTGAGGAGGACTAGAGAATACTTCCATCTTATTTGACCTTACCTCCTGTCATCTTGGCAGAAGAATTGCGGATTGGTTATTTCTGTGTTTGGAAGAGAACATAGTTTTTATGGTACTGAAAGAGTGGAAGATATATTCATTAAATGTGTTTTATGATGGGCAAGAAAGTGGGATGATTTTAAGAACTAAAAGCGCAATGGTGAAGCTACACTGTTGTAGGGAAAAAGCTCACTGCAAATCTTTTGTCCTCTATGAAGGCAATTTGGACTCACAGACTTCTTAAAGATGGATTGCTCATATATGCATCTCAGTCTCCTTTTCAAGTAAATGCTGTTATAGCCTGATCTGCAAACATTGATATTACTTTAAGAAACAAGTCTCAGAAGTGGTCCACAGATAGTACCGACTAAAACTGGTGTAGTTTTCTTTATTTGCCCCAGTGCCACTGATAATTTAGAATTTCTGTCTGTAACTACTCCTGAATAATACCTTGACTGCATGCATTTATTATAAATAAGAATCTATATACTGGAAGTTGTTCAAGAATAGTTACTGAATGTTGCATTCGGATTAAAATTTGGATTAAATTGAGACTGCCTATTAAATTTAAATGATTGGCAGCACTTTGGTCAACTCCAGAAAATTGTGAAATTTATCAGGTTTTGGTTTTATTTAAAGAGCAGGAACATACAATGTATCTTCAGGGGTTCCTTGATACATTCTCTGCTTCGAGTGACACAGATTAAAGCAAAATCCAAGGACAACTAGGACATGTTTTATGAGTACAGTATCAAATGGCAGTGGATTATGTGAGAAATAATTAAAGAGTACAAAAAAGTTTCAGGGAGCTGTTTCAATTCATAGTGCTCCATACTAAGCATGTAATAAATGATTGGCTAAAATATGTTACCTCGTCTAAAAAGGCCTCTCCTCCAAACCTGACTAAAACTGTTGAAAGCCAGATGCTGCAGAGTAATGGCCCATGTAATTTTCTTAAATGTACTGATCAGTGGTTGTTTCATCCTGTTGAGAAGCATTTTGTTGCTGGCATTTACCTTATGCTATCTTTTTTCAGTAATATTCTCTCTCAATACCAATACGTTACACAGGGATGTGATTAGTTGAGGATTGCGTATTTGCACCTAAAAAAGTAAAATAATATTTATTTTTCCTCTTGAAATCTTCTCATCTTCCTCAGCTATACTGCCTGTCTCATATTTAATATGTGTTGTCACTTAAACTTGCAATACAATATTTGAGCTCCTCTTCTTAATTTCCAAGTTGTCACTAAATCATATTATTTTCTTGCTGGAAATTACGCAAACTTCTCTAAAATTTATCCACGTACCTTCTCTCTTTTGATAAAATTTTCATCAATCCTTAGGTTATTTCCTCATCAGTTATTGCAACAACTTATTTTCAGCCTCCTCTTCTCACTGTCACTCTTATGTGAGTAGAATTTGCTGGAGTCATGTCTCACTAATAATTGCGCTGCTGTGTAGTTAGGCTCCTGTTGTCCAGGCTGCAAGTAATGAATGTGACAAAGAAGTGTTTCTGCAGTTGTAGTGCTATGGTACTATACATCATACATTACAAGGAGGAATTTGAACCTTAAGATAATCCTGTTTTATCCTTCCCTTTTATCCTTTTCCTAACCTGTTTCTGAAAAACACAAAGGATGAGGAAAAGGCTGAGGTACTTAATGCTTTCTTCGCTTCAGTCTTTAATAGTAAGACCAGTTGTCCTCTGGGTACCCAGCCCCCTGAGCTGGTAGATAGGGACAAGGAGCAGAATGAAGCCCCCACAATCCAAGGGGAAATGGTTAGTGACCTGCTACAGCACTTAGACACCCACAAGTCTATGGGACCATATGGGATCCACCCAAGGGTACTGAGGGAGCTGGCAGAAGTGTTCACCAAACCAGTTTCCAACATCTACAGCAGTCCTGGCTAACCGCAGAGGTGCCTGTTGACTTGGAGGTTAGCAAATGTGACGCCCATTTACAAGAAGGGCCAGAAGGAGGATCCGGGGAACTATGGGCCTGTCAGCCTGACCTCAGTGCCGGGGAAGATTATGGAGCAGATCATCTTGAGTGCCATCACATGGCATGTACAGAACAACCAGGCGATCAGGCCCAGTCAGCACGGGTTTATGAAAGGCAGGTCCTACTTGACTGAACTGATCTTCTTCTATGACAAGGTGACCTGCTTAGTGGACGAGGGAAAAGCTGTGGATGTTGCCTACCTAGACTTTAGTAAAACCTTTGACACTGTTTCCCACAGCATTCTCCTGGAGAAATTGGCTGCTCATGGCTTGGATGGGCGCACTCTTCACTGGGTAAAAACTGGCTGGATGGCCGGGCCAAAGGGTTGTGATGTATGGAGTTAAATCCAGTTGGTGGCCGGTCACAAGTGGTGTTCCCCAGGGCTCAGTACTGGGGCAGGTCTTGTTTAATATATTTATCGATGATCTGCATGAGGGGATCGAGTGCAGCCTCAGCAAGTTTGCAAACGACACCAAGTTGGGCGGAGTGTTGATCTGCTGGAGGGTAGGAAGGCTCTGCAGAGGGATCTGGACAGGCTGGATCGATGGGCCGAAGCCGACTGTATGAGGTTCAACAAGGCCAAGTGCTGGGTCCTGCACTTTGGCCACAACAACCCCATGCAACGCTACAGGCTTGGGGATGAGTGGCTGGAAAGCTGCCTGGCGGAAAAGGACCTGGGGATGTTGGTTGACAGCCGGCTGAATGTGAGCCAGCAGTGTGCCCAGGTGGCCAAGAAGGCCAACAGCATCCTGGCCTGTATCAGAAATAGTGTGGCCATCAGGAGTAGGGAGGTGATCATGCCCCTGTACTCAGCGCTGGTGAGGCCGCACCTCGAATACCGTGTTCAGTTTTGGGCCTCTCACTACAAGAAGGACATTGAGGTGCTGGAGCATGTCCAGAGAAGGGCGATGGAGCTGGTGAGGGGTCTGGAGCACAAGTCTGATGAGGAGCGGCTGAGGGAACTGGTGTTGTTCAGTCTGGAGAAGAGGAGGCTGAGGGGAGCTGAACCTGAAAGGGGGTTGTGGTGAGGTGGGTGTTGGTCTCTTCTCCCAAGTGACTAGCGACAGGACAAGAGGAAATGGCCTCAAGTTGCACCAGGGGAGGTTTAGGCTGGATATTAGGAAAAATTTCTTCACTGAAAGGCTTGTCAGACATTGGAACAGGCTGCCCAGGGAAGTGGCTGAGTCACCATCCCTGGAGGTATTTGAAAGACATGTGGATGAGGCGCTTAGGGACATGGTTTAGTGGTGGTCTTAGCAGTGTTAGGTTTATGGATGGACTTGATGATCTTAAAGGTCTTTTCCAACCTAAATGATTCTATGATTCTGTGATTCTATAAGAACTTGAATAGTTCAGCATGCATTCTCAAGCTTAGCACGGAGGTGCCCTGTGACATGGAGCAAGAGCTATGTAACTATTCAGGCATGGCACAAGAAACACTTGGAGCCTTGCAGTGCTCCCATAGGGCTCATCTGCTCAGGCTCAGCAAAGGGTTCTCTTCATTGCTGCTGTACTGGGCTAATAACACCATTACCCTCTCCTCCTTACTGTCATAGAAAGATTCAAATTATGGGAAGGATGATGGAGGAAGCAAAATGTCTGTTAATAAGTTCCTATCTGTAGAATAGTCCTCTGAGTCTTTTACACATTGATATACTTTAGAGTAGACGTTTCCTAAGTTGTCTCTGAGTGAACACACCATTATCATGCAACATAATTTTTTGGAGCCGGGAAGTGACATAAAGTTACTTTTCCTCCTCAGCATTTGCATGAAAGTTATGAATGATGTACTGGACACCTCAATGCTAATGGTTACCAAGCAAAGACCTGTGCATGGTATAATTTGGCATGAGAAGTTCCCAGGTTGAAATGTCTATAACTGCGCAATCCTAAAACAAGGATTCTTTTTATTAATTTCTACATTGTTTGTCTAACAAAGACAGAAATTAATGTGAAGAAGGCACTGAACACAGTGAAGTAATGTCAGGCATTAAATGGCTATGTAACTTGCCGTGGTTCCTCCCTATCAAATTCTTTCAACTGATCTTTACTAAATCACTGTGGATTCCGCTTAGCTCTTCAGATTTTCCCTTATTCCTTCCCAGGTCTGTGATTAGATTTCTTGAAATAAGGGAATGGGGTGTATGAGGTATCAGAAGGTGCAAGAGAAAAACAGGAGGAGAGGGGAAAAGGGTGATTGAGAATGAAAATTATTTATCCGCCCCATGCCCTCTCTACTGCAGAAGTAAAGATAGCAGGTGCTGAAACAAAGGACAAGAAACATCTGGTGATAAGCTCAAAGGTGTCATGTAAATGCTTCAGTGAACTTTAAATCTGGAAGTAGTTCAGCTGTATTAGTGTGACGCTTAGTGTGGGCTATCTAGCCTGGGAAGACTGCTATGCTCTTCCAGGACCAAAAGTAGTGTCTGTCTCTGTAGAGCATTGCACTGGGTCAGCTGCTTCTTGAAGCAATTTCTAGAAATATTTGTTCTAATCTATATGAAGGGCGGAAGAAGACATGACAGGCAAGTGGGGTGTCATGCAGCAAAGCTAAATTATGTCCAATTTTTCATTGTTACCGGCTTACTGAGGAGTTTGACATGATGGAATAAGTTGGCAAGTTGCAGTTTTAGCTTGAACCATAGGACAGATATCTTAATCATGTATTTCGAGATCAGCCTCGTAACAGTCACCTTTCTTCACTTCTCTTCGGCACTTCTTGGGAAGATTTAAGAGCTGGGACTATAAAACATTAAAAATAAGTAATAGCTTTGTACTGAACTCTCTATAAATCAGCAGAAAAGCACAGTATGAACAAGAAATTATAAACAAAGGAGTATTTAAAATCTTTAGTGTGTAAATCATAATTTATCTGAATAATGTTGTTGCACTGATTGTATGTTTTACAGCAATTAGCAAAATCAGTTCCGCTGTTATGGCAGAAATAAAAATAAAAAAGGAGCAATAGAGTTGTATGTGATATAATTCAGCTGCCAAATAGAATGCAGTAAGCTCCTGAAAATAGAGTTGGAAACTATTTACTTTATGTTCTTTGTTTCTAAAATAAATATTTTTATTGATAAATAATGATTCAAAAGTAGTGTTGAAAGAGAGGACTGGGGTAATTTTTTGGAAACCTGACTATCCCTTCCTGTTATAGCCCACTTCTGCCTTTCCGTGTCTATAAAATTAAATTTTGTAAATTTTGCTACTGTAGAACAAAGAAAATGTCTAAAGAACAAATATTTTAAAACTATGTTTTCAGCTTTTCTTCACTAAATCTGCATCAGTCAGACTATATTACATGTAGTTTTGGAAACAGATGAGGCTTGCAAGATTTCCTTCTAAATTCTGAGCATTTGATAGTTGATAGCTTTTAAAAAAATGAACTACTTTAAAGAAAAAAAGCTTTGTTTCAGTAAATGGAGTTCTGTCGAAGAGCCTATATTTTCTTTATAACTTTCAGGTCTGTTGCAAAGGAATTATTATATAATATCAGAGCCATTCAATGCAAGACTTAAACATATAACCTCACTCTTAAATAACCTATACATACTCCTTAATTCTTTCCCTCATGTCATCTAAGTCAACAACTACTGGAACCTAATTCATCTTTTTTTTTTCTTCCTTAAATCCCAGGAGAAACTGGAGAAGATTTAGATTTTTATGTCAAAATGTCCTACATGGAAATGGTTATTTGCTGGAGAGACTAAGCCAAAGGCCCCTTGTTTTATTGGTTTTATAAGCAGGAATCTGCATGAGTTGAAAGAATTACGACATTAGTCATTTGAGACTCCGTTTCTGAATTAGTGATAACTTTATAGGGAAGACAAGGTAGCTAGTTTGGAGAGGTTTGTGCAGATATTATTTTTGAATAAAGAGGTTAAAATAACTATTAAGTTGTTAGGTTTCAAAAGTTTTTGAAGTAATGCATAGCTGTGATATACCTTCCAGTTCTATACCTATGCAGCTATAATGATACAGCTGTGTTATACCTACCAGTGTAACACTATTTGTTTGTCTGCCATAACCTCCTTCAAGGGCATAGAGGGAGATTATTTAAGGCACAATCTTACAGTGTATATATGTAGCATTTTCAGCATCCACTGAACATGATCCTTGCAAGTTTGATTGTATTACTGACAAAGAAGAAACAAAGGAAATCAGTGGTATAGAGACAGACAGCTGGTGTCTCGTTTGTGATAGTATAAGGTGAAAAAGGCAGGTAGTGAGTTAATGTAAAAGATTAAAAAAAAAAGCATTATGAATTGACCTAAAAGGTGACACAAGTAGAATGGATATATGAATTTCATGTGGGGTGATATTATTTTTTAACATCTCTATGGAATATTCTTGCAATAATTAAATGAAATTAAAAACTTAAGAAAATCATGTATGGTTATTTCTTTGAGAGGAAGATTCTTTGTGACCTGGTGTTTGGAGTTTTTGGGTGAAAAATAAAAAGAATACACAATCTATTAATATCCTGCCTGAAGGAACAGGTTGATAAATAGTTGAGATATGAAAAAGATTTAATTCTCATAATACAATACTTCGTAATTGTTGGGGTATATTGGCTTTTTCTCCTTTCCTGTGGTGTGCAGAACACTGATATCATATCCAAACAATCATTGAACAATTTAATTTAGAAATTCTGGTGTGCTGTAGAGCTGTTCTATATTCTGATACTGCAGTTCCATTATTTTCTGTAGAACTGATAGATGCTCAGGGGCATGGACTGTAACAGTCCTTGAAAAAAAAAGATAAATATTTTTTCCACTGGGATTTGGTATTATCTTTGAAAAAAATCAAATTATTCTATGAATGATGAAATGTGCTGCTTTCCTATGGTTTTGTGTACTGCTTCCCTTATGCCCTCCAAATTTCATAGTATTTTTAGTTTCATACTACACCCTACTTTTCTGACCAATACGTAGTTGCAGTTTCAAGACTTGGCATGTGCTTACTTGCCATCTAAAATGCATGCTGATTGACCAACTGATTGGTGTCTCTTAAGATGGATATGAGTCATTTTCATTGAATTTTAACTGTCTGCCTCTGTGTCAAGGCACTAATTTGGGCTCTGTTTTTAATCACCAGTTTTCATTAAGCTTGCAGGAACTGAAAGTCTTTGAGAGCTGTCCTATTTGTTTGAAATTAAAACCTGTTATAGTGGAAAGACAGATGGTTTCGTCCAGTAAAATTTGTTTCCTGGTGAAAATAGAAGCAAATCAAAACAGAAACTTTAGTTTCTAATTCTTTCTGAGCTATGGACTAAATTGTCTGCTGAGTTATGAAAAATTATTTTGAACAGTTTAAAAGAAAAGAAGGAAAGTGTGGTTTTTTATGTACATTAGCTTGCTTGAGACCTTTTGCTTCTCATCCTTGGTTGAAAATAAGTTTACTACTGAAATAAGTCTACTACTGGATTGATGCAACTCTTTAATGTATGGTATTATCATTATAAATACTAAATGTGATATGTACAAAACAATTAAAAATGAAGGTCTCAGTTCTCCAGTCTGCTAAGAGCACAGGACTTCCCATAATGCAGAATAATCGTAAAATGTTTAGTTACAGAGATAAGTAAAACGATATTCTGCTGTCTGGGGAAATTCTCTGCCAGAGATATTAGCTGGCTTACGTAGATAGTCTTCCTCTTACAGTAATCTCTGCTTCAGCTTCTGGTGTAAGAGGAATAAGAAAGATTGCAAAGGGCAAAGCAAACATACACATGGCAGATGTATCCTATGTGATTTTTCACTGCAGTAAGTTCAGGTTTGTGACAGACACTTAGTAGGTTGTTACCACCTCCAGCTCACCAGACTTTTTGTCTGCTCATGAGTCAGCTTTGGAATGGTTGCTGTTTTCAGCAAGTGCATCACATTGGCTAAGTAGATACGCCAGACTGAAAACTGAGTCACTCGGGAGCTGGTTCGTGTATCAAATATTGCTGGTGATGCTCTTTATAGCACAGGCAGTTGGAGTTAAATGTTCATTTGTCACCATGCATCTGTTAGAACCCACAATAGCAAAATTTAATTGTACTGTTAGATGTTAACTCGGATTGTTACCCAGCTTCTCCGGGAACTAGGTATCATAGGATCAGACAGCTGCAATCAATTTTTGGGAATCACAACTTCTGTTTAGGTAGATCCGAGTCCAGATAACGTATCATACCAACAACTGGTAGGAGGTGGGTCGATAAAGAGTTCTGAGTGCAAGTAGTCAGTTATTGGTGTCTGATGTGGTGTCTGATGTGGTTTTTATATAAAGCTAGAAGTGTGGCTTTGAAGAGCTGTATATACAGTGCAGCTGGTCACACCTATTAAGCTTTTTTCTCAACAAGGGAATCTACTTTGCTTTAAGGAGGCTCAGTTGCTGTGGTAGCAACTTCCTTGCATAAGGCATCTGGAAGACAATACTATAAACAATGTTTCTGCAAAGCTCTTTTTTTTTTTTTCAATTGGTGACTGGTGAGCTCAGATAGGAAAAATTTGGAGGTGTCTAAAAACAAATTAACATGATCAGTAATAGCAGAGGGGGATTTTATTTGAAAAAATGCAGTGAATCATTCAGGAAGTTGCTATTACTGCCTGTAATATTTCTCTTTTACTACATGAGCCATTGTGAGATGCATAAAGAGCTCTGAAACAGTTTCAGAAGTTTTGCAAATGCTCAGAAGTCTATAAATTCTATTCTGAATTGGGCAAACTTGATTTGAGCGACTGGAGCCATCATTCATGTTGTTAGTGATGTGATAGAATTAATTTATTGTTGTTGTGTGGCATTGTATACCTCTGTTAGTGACCAGCTGCATTACTAAAAGGCATTTCATTGTGTCTTAGAACGTAACAGAGTTACATATGCTCTTAAGTCAGATTTATACAAACTACACTTTAAAGCAAGAGATTGTAAAAGGTTTTAGATACCCTTGCTGGGGTAAAGAATTCAGAATTCATTTCATGATAAGCTAATATATAGAAACAATATTCATGCTTTTTTTTTTCTTTCCCCCAGCCAGGTGATTCTCAGATAATTGAAATCATCTTAGGGCAAATAAGTCATAGGAATGTTTAAGGATGGTAGTGACTTTGACATTCAAAAGCAGTTGAGTTGGTACATGATGAAAGTCCTCATATGGACTTTTCTCCCCCAGGACTGGACTGGAATAGATCAGATTGTTAGTTTTTGTAAACTGGCTGGGATAGTTTAGATTCCATATGCCATTTCTTACTCTTTTTTTATTTCCTTATCAAGCAACTGAAATGTTTTGTGCTAGTTATCAAGTAGAAATTGAAGTTGTTACCCTAGCAATAAAAGCCTCATTTCATCCTAGTTTTCATATTTTTCATTAGTCTCAGGAGAATGGAAATATTTAACTTAGTAAAATGGAATATAGTCCTTCCTTTTTAACATTCAAACCAGAGGCTGAAGACAGTAAGCATTTGGTTTCATCTTCTGAAACTTTATGCTCTTGGGATTTACTGACTTTGTATTTCCGGATGTTTTCAAGTTAAGCTCTTGGTGCCCTTCTGAAAAAGTGCTAATCACCAAACTTCATCTCTTTGGAAATTTACCTGTATTTTGATTGTCTTGGCAGCAATGCTATATTATTCTTAGTTGGCTGGTTTGCCAATTTTCAGAACTACTAAGAAGGATACTTAAGGCTGTTTTTGAACAATGTAGTTTCTCCTGAAATTAGCAGTTTCAAAGCATTTTGAGCTATTCTTTTTATGATTGCATAGTACTGTGAAATTTCTGCAACTACCGTGTTATGCTTCATTTCAGGATAATGTTCAGTATGGGATATGATATACTTACAAGATATAAGATAGTAACTCAATTGTCTGTCCTGCCTGAATACAAAATGTGTTCCAAGCACCATTTAAACTTTATGATAACATGCAAAACCTAAGATTTATGGAATATTGTCTGAGAACCTGTTCATGTTAAGTACGCCCTAGAAAATATTCTCCATCCTAACTAACACTGGTTCAGCTCTCATCGTACCTCTCTAGCAGACACTGATTATATGGGCTGTTGGATCCTTTTTGCTGCATAATCCCACTGGATTTAATTGGTAGGGTTACTGACAATAATGGCAGCTCCTGACGTACTTAAATGATAGCTCTCAGTGTAGCATCTCTTGGTGGATAAGAAGAAGTTATACCTGCATATGGATAGGTGGGGAGAGACTGAAGTGTTTTGTCTTAATAGGGTAATAATTTTGTATTGTGGTTATCTTTGTGTGCATATCAAACCCGACTTTTTAATGTATTGTGCAAAATTTTTTAAAATCTTAGAAATTGACATGCATCTGGGGCAGGCAGACAGATCACCAATACCCCTTTAAGTGCAAGTCAGAGGTGAGGAAGATAATTCAAGTTTCTCACATTCAGTGTTAGAGGAAACAAAAAGAATTATTGATTGGGAAGATAAGACTGTGTAAAAGCAAATTTAGCAGTTATGGCAGTTCTCTCTATATAGAATGATTAATTAAAGGGATAGCATGGATTGGATATCTGTCTTAGTCAAAGTAATAACACCATGGTTTGGGTTTGTTTTTTTTTTATTTTAAATATGTATTGATTATTACCAATTATATAATTCTTTTTGTGACATTTTATTTGAAGGAAAGAAGGATGGGAAAATATATTCTGTGATTATAAAACACCAGCTGACTTACGATCATACAATATCTAGAGTGGATAGGACGAAATGCTGGTATTCAGAAACTAGAAAAGAAATAAATATTTTTAATTGGTGCGGCCCTTGCTATTTATTGCTCAGCCGCAGCTTTGAGACTTACCTGTGGCTTTCCCTGCTTTTGGAATTTCTCAAAAAATTGGTTGTTTGCTAGTTCAGAAAATGATTTCTGAAAATGTTGCTAGCACATTTCAATAAATGGCTGGTTGTCTGTTCATAACACATAATAATGGTGTATTTTAGCAAAGTGGAAGAAAACATTATGGTTTAGATCCTGCCAGAATTTAAAAACTCAGACTTCTAAAAGTTAAAACCAAGAAATACTTTCATTATTAGAGAAAAAAGAGGAATAGAATCACAGAATCACTAAGGTTGGAAAAGACCTGTAAGATCATCAGGTCCAACCATCAACCAACACCACCATGCCCATTAAACCATGTCCCACAATGCCTCGTCCACACGTTCCTTGAATACCACGACTCCACCACCTCCCTGGGCAGCCTGTTCCAGTGTTTCACCACTCTCTCAGTAAAGAATTTTTTCCTAATATCCAGCCTGAACCTCCCCTGGTGCAACTTGAGGCCATTTCCTCTTGTCCTGTCGCTAGTCACTTGGGAGAAGAGACCAGCACCCACCTCACCACAACCCCCTTTCAGGTAGTTGTAGAGAGCGATGAGGTCTCCCCTCAGCCTCCTCTTCTCCAGACTGAACAACCCCAGTTCCCTCAGCCGCTCCTCATCAGACTTGTGCTCCAGACCCCTCATCAGCTTCATCGCCCTTCTCTGGACATGCTCCAGCACCTCAATGTCCTTCTTGTAGTGAGGGGCCCAAAGCTGAACGCAGCATTTGAGATGTGGCCTCACCAGCGCCGAGTACAGGGGCACGATCACCTCCCTGCTCCTGATGGCCACACTATTTCTGATACAGGCCAGAATGCTGTTGGCCTTCTTGGCCACCTGGGCACACTGCTGGCTCATCTTCAGCCGGCTGTCCATCAACACCCCCAGGTCCTTTTCTGCGGGGCAGCTTTCCAGCCACTCTTCCCCAAGCCTGTAGCGTTGCATGGGGTTGTTGTGACCCAAGCACAGGACCCGGCACTTGGCCTTGTTGAACCTCATACAGTTGGCTTTGGCCCATCGATCCAGCCTGTCCAGATCCCTCTGCAGAGCCTTCCGACCCTCGAGCAGATCAACACTCCCGCCCAACTTGGTGTCGTCTGCAAACTTGCTGAGGCTGCACTCAATCCCCTCATCCAGATCATCGATAAATATATTAAACAAGACCTTCCCCAGTACTGAGCCCGGGGGAACACTGCTAGTTCTGCCATATAGCTTTTTTGACGGATGAGGTAAAAAGGACTTGATGCCTGTGGAGAACAAAAACTGGCATAAACAGATGGTTTAAAAAACTATGACTTTGTGGTGCCTACTTGAATTTCCACTGAGAACTTGTAGAAACATGGTAAATTGAAATAAAACAAAAAGTCTCAAATGATATTTGTTGTGGCTCCATACTCACTTTGCAGATTACAAGTTAAGTAGTCAGAGCGTTTGTTTCTGAGTATGAGAATCTTTTTCTTTTTCTGTTCTTTGACAGCCACGAGCTGTCGCTGGTTTTCGAGGAACAGTACGATATGCATCAATCAATGCTCATAGAAACAGAGTGAGTATTTCAATCTATATCATATCCATCTCATGTAGCTGAAAGCAGTCAGTAATGCCGTTGCTACTGATTTCCTTTTTTGTATTCTTGTACGTGTATTTTTTATGTAGAAATTAATACTTATAAATTTTGGGAAAGGATAATATACTTTACAGTAGTTGAGGGTAAAAAAGTTCTTGTTGTAGAAATAATAGTGGGTTTAATAGTTACCTTTGGTGTTCAATTGTATCGTAAGTTAATAAATGAAAAAGGTGAAGTTACTGAGTTTTATAAAATACGTAATGTCCAGTACGTCATCTTAACGTCGTACACTAAAGAAATCTGAATGAACCAGTATAGAGATTTGCAATGTTATTTTAACACACTTCAACTTCTGTTTTGTTTCTTTGTACCTTCTATGGTAATTTACTTGTATGTTTCTACTTAAAATAGTTGCTGGATTTAATTACACAAACTTGTTTTGTGGCGTCGATTATATTAATTTTTATATATAATAATTTAAGTCTCCAAAGCAGTAAAGAGTTGATCTTCCTTTTTGTCTTGTAGGTACTTGTAAGATGCATTAGAATAACATTTCTTTTTCACAGGAAATGGGTCGTCATGATGACCTCTGGTCCCTGTTCTACATGTTGGTGGAATTTGTGGTTGGGCAACTGCCTTGGAGAAAAATAAAAGATAAGGTAAACCTAGAAGTGAAACCAAAGAGCATGAGGGAGATTTACTTCTGGATTGCAAGGGAATGCGGTAATAAAGATTCCACTAAGAATCACTGGTTCATTAATTTTAACATTACATTTTCCAGTGTTTTTTAGTGTTAGTTCTTATTGCTAGTCTCATGGTATAAAAAGCAATGAAGTTTTACAAACTGTTCTATGTAGGATGTGGATTGTTCTTCTAGTTTGCAAATGTTTCAAAAGGCAAAAGTAAGTGTATATATGCCACTTATTTAATTTTCCTGTTTTCACTTGAATACTTCTTGATTTCACCTATCACACATTTAGAATTTCTTACCTGTTTTGATTATTTGTGAAATGGACATTTCTTATTTGCTGGTGAACAGAAGTGAATCAGTCAATATGAAGTAGTGCCTTTAGTCATACATCATAGGTGAGGTATGCAAAGAAACAATGTCTAATTAGCCTATTACTACTACTTTCACCTTTTTTGAAATTAGATTGAAACAAGGTTACTCTCTGATGTGGTTTATGCATTGGTAGATGACAACGTGGTATAGAGGTAGCATCTCTTTTTTGGTCTTGATTTACTCATGTTACACTAAACAGGATTTACTAATCTTATGCAATACACTGTGATGGCCAAATATACACCAAAAAGTGACTGAACTTCAGATGATGCAACAGGATATTTAAATCTTTAAAACATTCTTTTTTAGAAGGGTTGGAGTATCTAATGACAGTCCTTGATATCAGGCAGCATTCAAACACAGCAGAAAATTAAATGGCTTTTCATATTGAATTTGAGGTTTGTATGTTATTTTGCTTGTGTACTGAGGGCAATGACAGAATCTCTTCTTTTGCTATCTGATGTAAAATGGCCTTCCTCACTACTGTTCAGTGTAATGTACTTAGCCATCTTTCTGGCCAGTAGTGTATTGAATGGCTGTAAGATACAGGGTGAACATGTTGTAGCAGAGCATTAAGGTGTGTTAATGTTTGTTGTGTTATTTACTCCTAGGAGCAAGTGGGCTCCATTAAAGAAAGGTATGAGCACAGACTTATGTTGAAACATCTTCCTCAAGAATTCAACATCTTTCTGGATCACATTTCTAATTTAGATTACTTTACAAAGCCTGATTACCAGGTAAACATTTCTACTATTTTGTCTTTCTGATTTTTAAATCGCAGATTTTTATGCTGTTTCATCTTCAATTTCCTTTGATTTCATTGTGTAGTCTTGATAGTGATTATGGATTGTGCCACCACAATTAATGATCATCTAGTGCCACAGAAACTTTGCAGTTCAAAGATGTCACTCTTCCCAAATGGAAAAAAATAAGGCAGTTAAGTTTCTAACACAATTGACAGTTGCTTTGCAGCCAGTATTCTGGTAGGATCGGGTCGTATCCTACTATCATAGCCTCTAGTAGGTGCTCCTTAAGTTAAATCAATCAGATTGTTTTCTCAGTGATAGTCATTCTGGCAGTTTTCCAAAATCTGGAGCTCAGGACCTACAATATATACAGCTAGAGCACAACATGCAGCCACGGTGGGCTTTTAAAACTGAAGTATTGCCTACAGAGATCACCAGAAAACTAGTAATTTTTCTTTGTTTAAGAGAGTATTGCCTATTGAAATAGACAGCCTCAGCTTGCTGATAAGGTGATAGGTGCTGAGAGGATATGCTGTAGAATATGTGTCTTACTCACTGAGGGTTTTTAACATGATTTTAACAATAAATAAAACTCAAAGATAGAACTTTGTTCTATACCAGTATATGGAAAGCAGCAGAGGAATGCTCAGGAAAAGTAGGCGGGGAGAGACTGAGAGTTTCTTCAGTCTCACAAACTGTGGGAGAAGTTGAACTGAACTAATATCTCACCACGACAAGTTGTCCCTGTGCCTTCCTTCTGGCTCCCAGAAACACACCTTCCTGTCAGCTTCCCATTTGCCTTACCTGTCTGCCTCTGTGCATTTGTTCGACTCGCTAACTCAGCAAAGCTAGAAGGAATAGTTTTCTGCTCTTGTGCAAGCTGAATTGGTTCAACTGAATAAAGAAATCATTCTGACTAATTCTGGAATTGTAACTTTGGTAAGAATGATTCTTGTGCTTTACTTGGTAAGGTTAACAGAGAAATCAAGGTATCTAAGATTCGAAATAAGAACTGAAAATCTCAAGGTATAACTAATTTCCTGTTAGTATGTGAATTTCTCTAAATGTACTGGTATGTTCTTCTGCACATTTGCAAAAAAAAAAAAAAATCAATTTTTGTGCAAAAATTTGAATGTAAAAAAAGTCTTATTACAAATACAGAGAATGTTCAGCATTCCTGAAAAATAAATACCTTGGGTTTTTTCCTTTTCTATTACAAATTTCCATGGGATTTATCCTATAGTTTACAATTAAGTGAGGAAATGATTAAGAAAGTTTTGAGTGTTTTGTGTGTCTAGTTATAAAGATGAATCAGATTTACTTTTTTTTTCTATGGTAAAAATTACTGATTGCAGAAATTTTGATATTGCATGGAAAAACCTTGATTACAGACTGGTAAATATGTATTATTTACATTATATATTCTGAAGGATAAAACATATACATAGGCATATTTTTGGAAAACCTTTTTCTGTGGTCTACTTGTATCTTACACCGCACATGCACTCAGGGATTTACATGATACCAGGACAGAGTTTCTCCATGACAGAGACAGCCCAATAATTTACAGTCCTCTGGTTGGTCATGAAACATTTGCAGTTGTGTAGCTGCAGCCTGAGCCTTCTGACATGGTCTTGCTCGTGTGCTTTAGACCAGAGCAGGGTGGTTTTATTTAGAGTGGTGAGAAAGTGCTTTACTTTCCATGGTCATTTAAGCTCTGGTCTCTTTTAACTAGTATCTGTTGTAGCAATGCTATTCGTACCTTCAATATGTATCATTCTTTGTTTGTATTTATGGTTAGGCACCGAACAAGAGTGTACATGGTCAGGATCCCTGCTTTGAAGAGTTTACAGTCTAAAAAGTTCATGACATAGGCCCAGAATCCAGTTTTGATTTAGCAGTGTCAGATATGTTTCTTTTATTCAGGTATTTATGCACATATTGCCTCAGCCTCCTGACATCATTAAGCATTTGAGTTTGTGTTTGCATTATAGCAGAAATTGTAGGAAAGATTTAAAGGAGAATGACCTTAAAAATTACTTCAGAGAGACTGCTGAAGGTTTACAGGAAGAGGAGAATAAAGGAGAGTATATAAGGGACAGAGAGGGAACTATGGCTTTGTGCAGTTCAGTAGGCTTTCAGAACTGACTGGGATAGATGACACACCAAAGGTTCTTGAGAGTAAGGATAAAACGGATACAACCACTTTATACAAGAAAAATTATCCAAACTTCCCATCTGTTTTAAGTTGCCAAAAAGTATGTGTTTTTAAAGGAGGCCAGAGAAAAATTTCCAGCATCCTAGATTGGAAGAAAGAACGAAAACTAGAGTTTTAGCTTCTAGGAATGCCCTCCCGCCCCCCCCCCCCCCCCCCGATTAATTTTAGAAGTGTTACAGAGTAGGAGACGAAGTGATACGGACACAGCCTTCCCACCAATAACTAGAATGAGACAAAGTTTTTTCACAGGGAGAGGAAAGTAGATACCATTTCTTTCTCTGTCATGGACACAAATTGTTCTAGATGCTTTCTCATAGCATAAAATGAGGGTGGAGAGCTTCCAGTGTGACGTTTCTGTGGGATGAATGTCAGCATTAGATAAAGTAAACGATACCTGGTTCTAAATGACAGAAATGTCTGAATTAGCAAATCAGTATCCTTCTCTACGTACTCCTCATCCATTTCCTTGATTTGTAGTGGTGTTACCAAATATATTCTTTTATCTTCCTCTCCTGGAGAGCCATTGGGTGCTATTCTGCAGCAATGTAGTCATGCCTTTGTGTGTGTGTGTGTGTCTTTCTGTCTTTTTATGGAAGCCTATGGTGTATCTTTGCCTCTCTTTACTGATAAACACACAGATGTGGTTTGGTTTTGGTTTTTTTTACATAAAACAGAATTTTGCATATCTTGCCTTTCAGACCTTGGAAAATGAGAAATGCTTACTATAAAGAACTGTGTCCTTTTTTTGGAAAATCATTGTCAGTCAAAATCTTAAAAAAGCGACATGTTAAAGTATTACAGGAGGATATTTCTTAATTGCTTGGTGTCTTAGACAAAAATGACGCTTATTAACTTTTTTCTTCATTTTTAGCTTCTCATGTCTGTGTTTGACAATAGCATGAAAACATTTGGGGTTATTGAAAGTGACCCTTTCGACTGGGAGAAGAGTGGAACTGATGGCTCTCTGACAACGACAACAACTTCAACCACACCTCAGTTACACACTCGTCTTACTCCGGCTGCAATTGGGTATGTATGCACATTGTGGTCACTTAAAAAGCAGCCGCAGAGTACCAAAGGGAAATTATCGCCATAATTTAGGTTTTTTCTGCAGTATGTTGAATAAATAGAGGAATGGAGGTTTGGGAGAGTTTGAAGTATTTCCCTTTTTAGGGTTCCTGTTGATACTATCCTGAAAGATCAGCACTGCAGTCCTAAATTTGCAGTAATAAAAAATAGTAGCTCAGGAAAGTGCATGTAAATTTGCTAGTCCATCCTTTGCTATATAATATTTTGTGAAACTAAATGATGAGTCCTGAGTTTAACTGCCTGGAAATAAACCCACTGTTTTCTGTAAGCTTGGAATAAACTACTAGCTGCAATTTCCTTATAACTTTGAAAAATGAATGGATCTTTCTAGGAAATTTGGAAGTAGATTTTGGTCATGTTTAAAATAATATTTAATGGGGTCTTTGTGACCTTCTGTAATTAAGTAAGTTGGATGAGATGTGATGTTTAATAATACCCATAGTCATCACCGGGGATTGGAGAATGTAAGAGATGTTTATGAGTGAGGAGGAAGACTTTTGTGTCTGTTCTAGGCCTTGAGTAGATCAACTTTCTATCTAAGAGTCATGAAGGCTGTGACATGGGAGTTTTGACAGTGTAGTGAGGCTGAAAAATGCCAGAATTTCATGTAGAATGTATTAAATTCCCAGTATTTCAAGGTAATTTTAAAAAAAAAAGTGTTAAATGTCAGTCAAGACATTAACTGGTGTTAATATTACACAGGTGTACAGTGTGCATTATTGAACACACTGAATTTGACAGGGATATTGCATATGATTCAGTCCCATTATCACACTAAGCATCACACTGGGGTTATTGATAGTCTTGGCTGCAGTTAACCATTTTGGTGACTGTAAAGGAATGACTTTTAATTGACCTTCTGAACATTCACTTTTTAGGAATACCATTGCTTTAGTTTCAGGTACTGAGCTAGGCCTTAGCCCTGTTTAGACCCAAGTCAACGGGACTACAGAATATTAATTAAAATGTAATGTCTTGTTAGCGTTATGCTTATGTTTTGATTATCAATAATTGGACCAAAATAGCACTTTGATAAGAATAGTGATTAAAACTGCATTTAGTTTGCAGAGTGATCTTTCTTCCTCACACAGTATGTTTTGTTGTTCTACCAAATTTTGGGGAAAAGGAAACTATATTACGAAAGTTGCCATTAATTTTTTTTTTAATTAAAAAAAATATGTATAGAAGAATCAGGAGTGAAATTAGGCCTGGACATGATTTCTAACAAATTTTCTCAGAAGTTGCTTCAAAAACATTCAGAAAAATGGCTTTTAAGTGATTGTTTTTTGATTTGCACCTTTTGTTATGTGCCTAAATTAAAAAAACATATATTGGGAAAGCCAAGAAGTAGGGGGTTTTATATTAAATAATTTAAAAGATTTAGTTTTCTACAGAAGCATGCTTTTGCTTGTAATTTTTTGTTTCTTTCTTTTAATAGAGTAGAAAATAATTTCAAGAAACACATTAGAGTCTCAAAATTTTTACCTGTCCTTTTTTTTTTTTTTAAAAAAAAAAAACCCTACTTTTGTAGAATTGCCAATGCCACTCCTATACCAGGAGACTTGCTGCGAGAAAACACAGATGAAGTGTTTCCTGATGAACAGCTCAGTGATGGAGAGAATGGTATTCCAGTTGGTGTCTCACCAGAGAAACTACCTGGATCCCCTGGGCATCAGCGTCCTCAGGAAAAAGACGTTTGGGAAGAAATGGATGCAAACAGAAACAAAATAAAACTAGGGATCTGTAAGGTACTTACAAATCTGCATTGTGAAGCCCATCTTTGAACAGTTTCCTGTCCTCATAGTGCACATAAGATATAATTAATAATGCAGTCTTACTAATACTGATTAGCCAGAATGGTCTAAGAAAATGAGATTTATGGTAGAGTTAACACATTTTATTAGAGCGATTTATATACTGGAACAAGCAGACAAGCTTTTGGGCCTTGTGTCACTTTATCAGGTCTTTATTATGAACAGTAGATTGCTGATAATTTGAGATTCTTTGTAGTTCATTCATATTAATGTTCTTCAGACATGATTTTGATTCTTGCTCACTGAATGAAACCAAAGCAAATTTCCTGCACTTTGCATGTGTAGAAGTTAGATACTGAATATACAAAAAACAGTTTAATGTTATTCTTCAATTGACAGATTGGCAGTGTGATCGGCATTATCCATTTAATTCACTTGGTGTTTTTGCTTCCGTAAGATATGATACCTTTGTGCTGATCCAAAGAGGTTCATGGGCTAGTCTTTTTAGAAGAGAATGCTGCTTAATTTTGAAAAGTGGTCTCTGAGAAGTCGTTCCTGTCTTGCTTGCTCACAATCACAACATTTCATAGTTGGACAAATGTAGTCCTGTTTCTTGATGTAAAGATGTTTTGAACATGAAATGTACTGAAAATGTTCTTTAGCTAGGAGAGCTGTCTAGTTTTGAGGCTGTTACTTCTTGTTTACTAGAAAAAAATGTATTGTGGGAAAGAATAAGGCATGGTGCCTATTTTCATATGTGCTTATTTGTTTTTTTTTACCAAAGAGGGAGAAAGGAGATTGTTCTGGTTTAAACAAAGGCAATTTCTATTAGTGATACCTGTTGAAACCAAGAATGATCATGATTTCCCAGCTCTAAATCATGTCCAGTTAGTATACAAGATGGAATGCGGTTGGACTAAAACATAGTTCTAAGTCACAGAAATATCTAGTAGATTTAGTGTATAACAGTGTTACGTCCTTCAGAGAATCATAAAGACAGCTTGGAAGCTAACTTCCCTTTAATAAGAGCACTTGACTGTAAAGCAGACTGAAGATGCTACCAAGTGCCAGGTTTCAGACTATTATGAAAGAAAATTTCAGAGATGGATGTGAAATATCAGAGTAAATTTAAGTGTATTACTGGGTTTCTGAGACTCCTGTTCTCAGACCTACCCAGAACTAGTATATTACTAGTATTTTTTCTGTTGTGGGTGTGTGCTAAAGAGCATATCTGAACTACCTTAACTATGGCATGAGCTCAATGACCATTCAAACACAAAGTGGTTTATCACAGGGTAAAAACCTGGATTGTATTCACCATGTAGTACCTTGTCTTCCTCTGTTTTGCTGCTCCTAGGGAGTTCCATTTTTACTTTACTTTTTGCACAGGCTACCACAGAGGAAGAAAACAGCCACGGGCCAGTGAATGGAATGCTTAATGCACCAAGTCTTGGTTCTCCAATTCGTGTTCGCTCAGAGACCACCCAGCTAGACAGAGATGTCCCACTGGTGCGGAAGTTACGTTCAATTCACAGCTTTGAACTGGAGAAGCGTCTGACATTAGAGTCAAAGCCAGACACTGAAAAATTTCTTGAGAACTGGTAAAGAAATTATTTTATTCTTACGCTTAGAACTTTTCAGGATATGTAGTTAAGATACTATCATCTTTCCTCTGCCATGTGAAAACCAGGAATGGACCTACTGAGTTATGCTTATGGAAGCTACAGCAAAGTGTTTACTATGTTCATAATATTGCTCGTTTAATGGATTTCACCACTTAGCAGGTTCTTTAAAAAAAGATTAGTGCTAGTATACAGTTAAAGTTGGACTTCCACACTTGACAATTTTTTATTTTGAGATCTAGTGCTGTAACCCTGATGTTTTTTACCTTTTTCTTCAGTGAGATAATCTTGACAGTCAGTACAACTCATTCTAAATACAAATGATGACATCAGGTATTCAGTAAAGGTAACATGGGATTAGATTATATGACATGAGGACAGTTTGCAAGAAGTAGAGTTATGAAATAAAGTTAGAAATCTACCTGCACGTGCAGGTTTAGTTATGCCCAAAGGTGTTGCACCAACATAAAAAAATCTTGATAGAAGACAGAGGTCTTAAAATGGAATTTAAAGGTAGAGAAGAGACAGATGCATGAGAACAGGTTAAATTTGCCTATATGTAGAAAGAATAAGGGGAGAAGGATGCAGTGAAATCTGACTGAAAGGCAGAGGCTGACTGGGGAAAGCAGAAGACAGCTGAGATGCTGACAGTTGCAAAATCCATCTAAATATGTCACAGGGGCATTAGGAATTTGAATTTGTTTGATGAAGCAAGTTCTGCAAAGCATAAATAAGAAATCAATCAAAACAATAACATTCTTCTTGAAAGCATCTACTAACTGCTGCTGGAGACATCTGTTTCTTCTGTTTTGCTTTGAGTCTCTGCTTTGTAGCATAAATTAAGTACAGTGGACATCTGGTTGTAGCCTCAGCACTGAGTTGGTATCCACTCACTATTCTCCCTTCTGGTAATTACATTTACAATACAATATGATACATTACAATTACACTTACAAAATGTGCAGATTTCTAAGACTGTCCGCCCATTTTTACTTGACATCAGAGTTATTTGTCTCAAATTGTGGATCTTACAACCGTGGTAGATTGTTCTAAAATATGACAATAAATTTTTATATAAATCTAGTTTTCCTCTACTGAAAAAACTCAAATGTAGCTCACATTATTTAATTAATTCTTAACTAATTCAGATATTAACTTCTTTTCTTAAGTTTGGAGAAGATGCAGAAAGACTTGAATGCTGCGGCAGAGACTACTGTTGCTGCTGTTCCTCCTGTTTCTCAGAAAACACCCATTCCTGCTCCTGTGACTGCCCGCATGGACCACGTTTGGCACTATGATGAAGAATATCTTCCAGACGCTTCAAAGCCTGTGTCAGCTAGTTCTCCAGAACATGTTGATGGTGTTATTAGCAATGGATTTGTAGCTGTTAACGTAAGCTCCTGCAGGCAGGAGGTTGATTCTAAGGAATGGGTGATAATAGATAAGGAACGGGACTTGCAGGACTTCAGGACAAATGAGGCTTTAGGGCACAAAACGACTGGAAGTCCCTCTGATGAAGAGCCGGAAGTACTACAAGTTCTAGAGGAGTGCCCTCCAGAAGAGCAGCCCAGACAGGGTGGTTGGGCAGGAAACAGTGTCCATGCCAAGAACCAAACCTCAGGGGTGGAGTTTGTTCTAGCCATGGAGTGTCATCCTGCTGCTTCCGAACAGCTTACAGATAAATTGGAACTTCTGTCCGGAGCTGCTGGACAGCTTCTTGCAGCCACCCCTACAAGTCCTATGGAAGCTCAAGCAGAAGGAGCACTCACTCCGGTAAGAGAAACGGTTGCTGTTTTATTGAATCTCTCTTTATTCAGAATTAAATGAGGATATCTTAAGGGAAAACGCAATAGTGTATATACAATAGTGTAGCAGAAATCCCTAGTTTCATCAGATATGGGACTTGATTTTTGAGGAATGATCTGCCATGTTCCGTTATATGAGTGTTTACATTCTTCCACAGAGGTGGCTATATTTCTGCAGGTATGATCCACAGAACTGGCCTCAATAAAAACAATTAAATAATAATGTATATATCTTTTTATTTTTATATATATATATATAAAGAAACTCCTTATACAGTGATTCTTAATCAGTCAGAGATACACATGCAAATATTTATTTATTATATTTGCAGTAAATAAACATGAAATTACAATGAATATATAAAATACCGTGCTAGAGTGTTTCATGTGTTTCAGGAAAAGCCTAGATGGCTGAAATTAAAGAAACAGTGTTACTTGCTCTCACCATCATTGAAGTAGTGTTTTCTTTTGGAATTTCCTTTTTTTCTTCTTGTTTCTTCGGAAATTTCTAATGGTTCTTATACAAACAGCTTGTTGGCTTTTATAAATTGTTGCTACTTCTCACTTCCAAGCTAATTTTGTAACAACTGCTTTGCTCCCAGAGTTTTCTCTTCACTAAGATTGCTTTGCTTCCATTGCATTCTCTTCTTTATGTGTTTCTCCATCTTTTCTAAAGAATTTTCATTTGCACAGTTTTTGAACATTTACTTCTTTTCTCCTCTGTCACTGATTCTAAACAAAGACTTCTTCGGCTTTACTGAAGGAGGAAGTGGGATTAATGGTTAAGTGATTGGGAGTCAGCTCCTGGTTTTATTTCTCCCCTTTTCTCAGTAGATGTTGTGTCATCTATGATATAAAGGACAATTCTTTCAAGCTCCTTTGAGCCAAGAAACCTGGCTGTACTTATCCCTCACTTATAACCATTTTTTGTGAAAGTTACAGCCAGCTCATTAGAAAAAGAAACTTGTCACCAACCACTCATTTATTATAAGGTGTGGAATATCCTTTATGGTGAAAATGAACGACTCAATGTCATTAATTATAGCTGTACAGTAAAATTTCAAATACACCTAGGTTCTCATGGAAAACTCAAGATCATATCTTCTATACAAGATTATATTCAGATATCATACTTTGTGAATTATGTAGTTTATAGAAGGTTCATTTTGCATGATTCAAAGTACAGAACTGTGTTAAACAACAGAAGATTTTTGAGATTTTAGTTGAAATATTAGTTGCATGAAAGAGTTTTTGATGAGTTAGAAACTCGTAAAGGTGAAAAATTAATTTAAATCACTGAGTTGTTTTCAGTTTTTCAATATTTTAACATTAGTTTTAGTAAAACAGACAAGAAAGAGTCCTGTACAAAATACTAATTATCAGGTGTTTTTATTTCAAAAGCCATTAAAAAACAGCTTGCAATTTTGTATGCAAATGCGCTATCCCACTTTATACGAACTTGGCTCTTTTTGGGGAAATAGTTATTTTACTTAAAACTGAAAGCAGAGGTGATATAAATATCATGTACTACAGTGCAAATAATGGACAATATCTTTATCTGGAAAGGAAGAAGCTTCTGAGCATGGGAGCAGAAATAGTTATAAACAAGGTCAATTAATTATAAGATGTATTGGAACAAATACTTGTTGAAGTAGACACTGGGGTGAGATTGTATTTTAGTTTGGCTTTGCAAGCAGGTAAGGGAGATTTGTCACGACCTCAAAAATGGGGGAAATGAGTATGGTTTATATTATCCTGGAAGGGCAAGTAGTGCTGTGAGGGCAAGATGAATGACAGGAAGGAACTTGCTATTTTGAAGGTGAATTATGTGGAATTGAAAATATAAAGTGAACTGGGAATAAGGAAAATAGAATTATTTGGCTGATATAGAAACTGCGAACAGAGTGTGTCTATGCAGTGTGTCTATTCCAACAGTGATGGCAATTTGTGGTAGTCTTCCATCTACTTCATTAGGCCTTGAAAGCCAAACAAAGCCCAGGAGGATATTTGGGGGTGAGTTGTTCTTTCTGTCCTTCGTTGATGGTATTCCACTTCATAAAAGATGCTTAAAAATTCCTTAAGATGGGTACCGGAACCTAGCTTTTCTTATAGGTGAGTGTCCTAGTCACTTCACAAGGAGACAGTATATATATGCCTCTTCATACAGTAGTTATGTCTGATTCAGAGTCCTGGTCACCTTAGGGAGCTGTTTGGTAGGGTTCTTTTCCTTCTTCCTCAAAGCATTTACCCACCTGAAACTGTTCTTTGAATGTGATCCTTGTTTGTGGATCAGATGTTCTTGTTCTTTGGTAATTTTATCTAGGTAGCATCTTCCTGACAATACAAATAATGGGCAAAGGGTCATATTTGACTTTTCTGCTGATTTAATGATATTGCACCAGTTACTAAGAGCAGGCTTGGATCAAAGAATGAAAGTTTAAGGACCATAAATCAAATCACTTAAGTGTTACTAAAAGGGGTTAAAAATAGATGTTGAAGTTACAGTAATATAATAGCTTGATATAATTTCTGAAACAGTTTATTCCTTTCAAACAGCTTGAAACTCTAGATCATGTCAGCATTCATGGTCATCGTTCTTTTGAATATACCTCCCATGTGGATTTCTAGTGACCTGCTTCACTATCACTTAGGAGAAAGTATGATGAATTATGTTCTTTGAGCTTATTCTGATAGGTTTGTTAAATAATGCAAGCAATTACTTCCAATGGTGAATGAATGAAATAGTTTTCCTGGTTTATGGTTTTTTTATTTTTAATTTTTACTTTGATTATTCTTTATTCTTTATTTCTTTCAGGGCTTTATTGCTCACTATTTAAGTAGTAAGTAGTAGCAAGGATATTTCTGTATGAGAAACTAAAGGTTCATATACTCACCCATAATTTTATTTTCTCCTGAAGGAAATAAATTGCTGGTCTGCAGTCCTTCCATTTGTAGATAAATGTTCTTCCTGAAATTATGTGTGTACATGGATTTCCTGTAATTGATGATAATATAATGTCTTACCTGTTTCACACAGCATCAGCATTTTAATAAGAATGTAAAATTGTAGCAGTTCAGGAAGGAAACCTGAACTCAAATAGTAAGAGAGAAAAATGTCTAAGTTATTGGCTTGGGGATGAGCAAGTTTCAGGCATAAAAAATTACGGCAAATTATGCTATCTATTATGAAAAAAACCTGCAGGTAAGAGAACTAATTTTCATGTTATCCATCATGGTTTTCCAGTTGCAATACAGATTCTGTGTGCTATCAGCAAATACCAGTTTGATCTGGCTCAGTCGTGGGCATATGGTCACATTTCTGTTGAACTATTCAGAGCGTGCTAGGGTATATATATGCTGATTTTATGCTTTCATTATGGCTTTATGTTGACTTTGGCTGCAGGAGGACAGGCAGTACCTGATTTGCTGTAATATCTGCTGGTATGAAGTTAACCTGTCAAAAGAATTTGAACTGATCTAGACTAATGGTGACTTTATACCTGCAGCAGCACTTTGCATCATACAGCTGTAGTTTTCTTTTCCTTGATCTGGTAGTAAGAGCCTAAAGGTGGACTTGCTGTGTTGTTGAACCATGGCCTCATTAATTTATTGTGTTCTTAGTGAATTGCAGTGAACTCCATACAGTGCATGCACAAAACTTTGCAACTTATGTTTGTCAAGCAGATATTTTAACAAAGAAATAATAATGGAGTTGAAGTAATTGAATACGTAACAGCTAATTCCATTTTCATCTTCAGTTTAAATTAAACAACAGTTTGCTCTGGTCACACTTGGTTGACAACCTAATACTATACATATATATGCATATAGAAGAGGTTTGACTGTGTGAATCTATTGATTTTTATTATTTAGAAATATTGCTGAAATTAGCATTTTGTACATTGAGGTAGTTATGTTTTATCAAAAACCTGCTCTTAAATTTCCATTTATTTCAGAGTTCCAACTGGTTTAATTTTCATGTACCTTCTATCCTCAGTTGCTGCTTTTATGAGACCCTGGAAATACTTTTTTTTTTTCCAGTTGAGAGACAACTATGCATTATGGGAACTGAAGCTTTAGGATTGACACAACTGAAAATACCTTTTCCTTGGAAACTGAAATGCTTGATAGGTGCTCTCTGTTTCCAAGGAATACAGGTTAGAATTGCAAATACCATGGTAGGAAACAGAAAATCACCTTCATGAAGCTTGCAAAAAGTTTCCATATCTCTACTCCTCATGTGTTTGTCCAAATTTACTTGAAAAAAAGAATTGCAAACTGTATATAGCAATCTCATTTACAGGTGTTTAGATGTGTCACCATCAGATATTTACTCAGCGCTGGCAAAGGTCTTGCAAAGAATCAGTTGATTTCAGAGTTGTATGTCAAAGCTATAGGTTTATTAGAATCATCAATACCAATCTGAAAATGTGCTTTCTCTAAAATTATTAGTTTGGAACACTTTGACTTTACAGTTCTGTTCTTTTTTTTTTGCCCTTTTGTAAATGCTTGAGTGATGTAGTTCAAGATGAAGCAATTGTTCGTGGATTCTCCAGGCCAGTGTATCCTTCTAGTTCAATCCCATATTTGGAAAATTTCATCAAAAGTGTTTAGTACTAATCTTACTGATTAATCCTGTCAGCTACGGTTCTTAATATATGCTGCTGTAGCTGTAGTTGTACAGTCACATTTGTAAAGCCTGCAACGGGTTTATATATGCTAAAAATATAGTAATCTCAGAAACCAGTGTTGTTACACAGATGTGCTAAGCATTTGCAAGGACCAGTCAACAATCACCTAGTTTGTGTGCACAGTGTCCTTGGAACAGACTCTGTTCGTTTATTAAATTTGCCCTAGATTGTTACTGACTGACTGAAGGTAGGAGCCAGCTAGAGAAAGGATGCTCACTTTTGATTTTGATACTAGATTTTAAAAAATTGATGGAAAATGTGAAGATTAGATTTAAGGTACCTCTTAAATTATCAGCTTTTAGCCTGTGAGGGAGTTGTGAATATGGTCTTCTAAGAAAATGTGCATAGGCAAGACATAAACAAGAATTATTAAAGTATTGATTTTTAAACCTTATTTTCTTCCCCGCCGTGTTGTTCTCACAGCTCAACTCATCTCATATGCTGCATTTCTCCACTCCAAGAATTTCAAGCCCCATCCTCCGCACCATGAGCCCTATAGCCTATCTATCCATCCACTCGGACGCTCTGAAAGAGGCTGGTTTACCACGGAGTCAATCAGCTGAGAGCCACTCCTCTTCCTCCCGCTCAACTGGTCGTAGGCAGCTTCCTGTCATTCCCTGTGGCAACAAGTTCCCCCCTGTCATTCGCATCTCAAAAGCACAACTTCAGCAGGTGAATAAGCCTTGTCTTCATAAAAGTGACTGCATTGTAGCAGTCATCTGCAAAGTTTAACATTTTCAGTTGCTCTGCACAGTCCGGTAGTAGGCATATGCTAGTCATACTGCTATACATAACATCCAAAAAATATTTTGAAAGATCAAGTTAGGGAATAAGAATGGATCTTGTTCAGGAATAGAATCAGGAATACTCTGTGAGGAAGACATGTTGTCCCACTTAAAACAGGTAAAATTAGAGAGCTGTTATTCAGGCTATGATCTGGAGCATGAAGCATCTTTGGATGTTCTGGAAGATAGATTCACTTCCTCAGAGGGATTTTCTCTTGAAAAATGTAGGATTATAAAATCTAGAAAACAGGTTTTTTTCTTCTTTCAAAACTAAGATTAAAATATCTCTTTTTTTTTTTTTATGTGTCCCTATAATCAGTACCAGGTGGATTTTGAATTGGGAACACATATCAAAATTTGGACAACCTTAAATGAATTTAATGTGAGAAAAAAGGATCTAGAGATAGTCAAATTGCTCCTTTGGGAATGAACAAATAATTAATTGTTCCACTGCTTGCAGTATACAAAGCAAAGATGGGAATTATCAGGGGTCATAGCTAATGGAAAATGTCAGTAGAGAAAGGGGACTTTTCATAGTTTTGTATTCACAGTTTCATTTCAATATGAAAAAGAAGAAAACTTAGAATCATGATTGAAGTTAACCATAATTTGTGTATTAGTCACAAAAATACTGAGATTTGCTAAGCAGCATGAGCTTGCATTGACTGGTAAAGCAGTATGACATAGCATTAATGCATAAGACCGTAACATATCATCATCATTTTACCATTAATACTTCATTTGGATTATATTTTGTGTTGCCTTTTATTTCCAATGTATTTTTCAGTATAAATATTTCTATGTGAAAGACTTTTTTTTTTTTTTCACTGAAGCATGCACAGGAGTATTGATATTAAAAGTAATCGATCAACATTAGCTTCTTTCAAACTTCCATAGGATCAGTGGTGAGTGATAACAGAAGGCAAAGTAGTTAGTGTACTTATGTCAGCATTTTGTCTGTTAACTCAAAAAGCAGTGTTTTTTTCCTGCAACTCCTGGCTGCTTTTTATCTGAATATAGAAAAATAGTTCTGCCATTGATGTATGGAAACGGACAAACAGTAGCTCCCAGAGGTTCATAATTGTGAACTTGATGGGATACCAAAAGACCACATTCTTCATGACGACTGACGTATTGACTAGAGAAAAGGACTTGGGAGAAATTAACTCATTAAAAGTTAAGCTTCAGTATTTTTCAGGATTAGTTTGTATCCCAGGATGCAAAATGACCTAATTTTTTTTTGCCTGTACATCTACGATTTAAATTTTCCAATCAGAATGTATTGCAGGTATAATTAGGAAACTGCTTACAATACTCAAAGAAAGTAGGTTGGCACAGGGGGTCTTCTCTGGCTTCCTTAGTACCCAACAAATGAATACAGCTGCAATATTAATAGGGGCTGCAAAGTGATATACTTTCTTGTCATGTGAAAAAGAATTGGTATTGTGCCAGGTGCTGCTAGTGAGTGGAGTGAGGGTTATATGTAGCATTCTCAGCCTCTCCTTTCTTTTTACCTGGTAAGTTCATGACTGCTGTATTCCTTTTCAAGCTGTGATTTTCAAAGTCCTGACTCTGTTGAGAATTTAACTTCCAGTTTTTCATTTGCTATGGGAACTACAAGCATGTGATTCTTTAGTTCATTGCAACAACAAAGGCCTCATGTACTTCATGGCTCACTGAAGAACTGAAATACTTTTGCAAGTCCTTCTCTTTTCTACAGTGCAGTAATGTTAGGTACTTAGCAAACTAGAAGTTCCAGCAGCATGAAGGATGATTATGCATGTTAATAACATAAAGCTTTTTTCCAGTTAAATATTAAAAAGAATTCTAATGTCATTCTATATTGTTCTGTATAAATATTTGGTACTGAATATATTTTTGTGTATTTCCTGCTGTTTGCAATTTGGTTCAGCATTCATAACTAATGAACTGCAGAGGTCAGGGATCCATGTGGTTGAATTTAGTTTCACGTATTAAAAAATAGGAAATGATACATTTGTTCCAGAAATCAAGCAAAGGGATTTTCTTTCCTGTTTGTTGATAAGTGAAGGTTACAGAATCGCAGAATCACAGAATCATTAAGGTTGGAAAAGACCTGTAAGATCATCAGGTCCAACCATCAACCAACACCACCATGCCCACTAAACCATGTCCCACAATGCCTCGTCCACATGTTCCTGGAACACCTCCACTGAGGGTGACTCCACCACTTCCCCGGGCAGCCTGTTCCAGTGTTTTACCACTCTCTCAGTAAAGAACTTTTTCCTAATATCCAGCCTGAACCTCCCCTGGTGCAACTTGAGGCCATTTCCTCCTGTCCTGTCACTAGTCACTTGGGAGAAGAGACCAACACCCACCTCTCTGGAAACCCCTTTCAGATAATTGTAGAGAGCGACGAGGTCTCCCCTCAGCCTCCTCTTCTCCAGACTGAACAACCCCAGTTCCCTCAGCCGCTCCTCATCAGACTTGTGCTCCAGACCCCTCACCAGCTTCGTCGCCCTTCTCTGGACACGCTCCAGCACCTCAATGTCCTTCTTGTAGTGAGAGGCCCAAAACTGAACACAGCAGTCAAAGTGCGGCCTCACCAGTGCCGAGTACAGGGGCACGATCACCTCCCTACTCCTGATGGCCACACTATTTCTGATACAGGCCAGGATGCCGTTGGCCTTCTTGGCCACCTGGGCACACTGCTGGCTCATCTTCAGCCGGCTGTCCATCAACTCCCCCAGGTCCTTTTCTGCGGGGCAGCCTTCCAGCCACTTGTCCCCAAGCCTGTAGCGTTGCATGGGGTTGTTGTGACCAAAGTGTAGGACTCTGCACTTGGCTTTGTTGAACCTCATACAATTAGCTTTGGCCCATGGATCCAGCCTGTCCAGATCCATCTGCAAAGCCTTCCTACCCTTGAGCAGATGAACACTCCCGCCCAACTTGGTGTTGTCTGCAAACTTGCTGAGGGTGCACTCAATCCCCTCATCCAGATCATTGATAAATACATTAAACAAGACCGGCCCCCAAACTGAGCCCTGGGGGACTCCGCTTGTGACCGGCCACCAACTGGATTTCAGTCCATTCACCATGACTCTCTGGGCTCAGCCATCCAGCCAGGTTTTTACCCAGCGAAGAGTACACCTGTCTAAGCCACCAGCCGCCAGTTTCTCCAGGAGAATACAGTGGGAGACAGTGTCAAAGGCTTTATTAAAGTCCATGTAGACAACATCCACAGCTTTTCCTTCATCCACTTGGCGGGTCACCTGGGCATAGAAGGAGATCAGGTTGGTAAAGCAGGACCTGCCTTTCATGAACCTGGGTTCAGGAATTGTAACCCACCTTCCTCTAGTTTGGCATCAGATAGAGGAGGTCATTAAATTTCTGTGTATTTTCTGCTTAATAGTGCAGAGAGGGTATAGGATGTAGGTCTACCTTTATTTCTTTGATAAACAGAACTCTTCTCTTGCCATACGTGTATTATGGAAGAGAATTGGAGTATTTTGCTTCAACTCTCCTTAGTTATTCAACTTGCAGCATAGAGAAAGAGTCTGGCAGCATTAGAGCTGACATTAAAACCAGAATGAATTCTTTGACTGTACTTGAATCTGAAGAGTGGGGCTGGAGTACTATTAGCATCCTTTTCGTCTTACAGCATGGTCAACTTGCAAAGCAAATCCTCTTGAAACATAACCTTTTTTTTTCTTTCTGTGAATTTTTCAGCCAGATAAGTTCTCTGAACTCTGCTCATTAGAAGACTGCATAGAGTGTTGTGTGAGGTCAATGGAAAAGGTGATGTGAGTGCAGCAACTACTGGCCAGGGCTGTGTATCAAGAGATTGCTTAGGTAGACGTTGTACTAAATGTCTAACTGTGTCTTGAGAAACAGTCAAAATCAGTGACTTCAGATTTTGATCTCTATGGTTTCTCAGCTCTAGTTCTTCAGTAAGATAATGAACACCTCTTCAAGCCACGGCAGCCATCTAGAATACTTCTAAACTGGCTGCTATACAATAAGATTCAGCCCTCAACAAAGGTGGATTCCAGTTTTGTACATCATTCTGGCATATTTTCATTTTTTGATGTGCTTAATGAGACATGTACAAGGGGGCTAATTTTAATTTAATGATTTTGTGGTTATTCATTGTGTTAGGGAAGGCTAATCTGTGTCTCTCAGGTTAAGCAATTGGAATTAGTTGGCACTTTCACAAATATTTTCTCTTATGTATGTATTTTCTCAAATTTCTACCTTACTGGAACATTTTAAAAATTATTTTATAGTTATATAATTATATAATTATTTACAAAATGCTCTGAAATGTTCCCACACAAGATGCTATGGAAATGCAAGCCATCATATTCATATTCATATCCAAGATGAGAAATAATATACTGATCTGAGCTGAAAAATTTACCTTAATTTTTAAGCATCTCACTGGAATTCAGGGATCTATGGAAGAATAAGGTAAGACTTCTTGACGTGTTCAAGGGGTATTTAGAGAAAGAATGCATATCCCTTATAATTGTAATTTTATTTTGGATGTTTTAGGCTTATGAGCCAGGAGTGCACGTAAATGTTGTAAATTTTGCCATTTTTTATGAACTAATTTTGGCAGGTTTCACTAGTCTGCAATAGCAAGAGATGAACGTTTACATTGGTTTTCACATTTAACAATTCCTTTTAGAACCACAAATAAACAAACAAAACCCCAAAGATGCTCCTCTCTTGTTACAGTGTTCTTTTAAAATTATTTTTAATTTGTCAGTGACGTTAACTTGAAGTTGTCATGTGCATTAGGATTGTCTTAGAACTCAGCTAGTTAAAACTCTGGTTTAGCATTGTACCTATCCATTAAAAATGTCAGGAATGGATATATTTGTCCAAAATCCTCTTCAGAATTTCAGTTTCAAAACATGATACATTATCAAATAGATGTGTCCTGAAAGGAAAAGAGGGAAAAGCTTTTCTCTGTTCAGTGAGTCTGTTTTTTTACTGCTGCCATGGTTAAAGCTGGCTGTAGCAAAAAGGGTTCTGATTTCAGGGTTTACAGAATTGTTACGTCCCCCTGTTCCCTATCCTGATGGAAGCTATATTGAGTCAGCATGAAGTTTAAGTTAGGTTTTTCCCAAGAGGCTGCTAATACCATTTACAACATTGGGTTTAATCAAGGTAGAAATTTCAAGGAGATAGTCCAGCTCATAGCTACTGGAATTGTTTTATAAACAGTAGATTTGATTTTGTTAAGTAGGGGAAATGTGCAGAAGTTATACCATCTCATTCATGACAGGGTAACTGTTAATAACTGTTAATTTTGCAATAAGTTTTAACCTGAAAATTAAGTTGCTGTGATGTTACAGCCTTCACTTGTCATCAGTGAAACTAAGTGTTTGATAATGCTTATGAGCAGATTCAAAAGCAAGCTCACATGCAGAATTCTTACTGTTTTCAGTTGTTACTGTTAGGTTCTTGAAAGGCAATCAACATATGATCGCTGCTACAGTGTCTTCATTTTCTTCATTAGTAAGTTTCTCTGGAGTATGTCAATTTTTCATGCAAAAACACATGGGATGAGGAATATCAGGAGACATTATTGTAGAAGAAAAAAGAGAATGTCTGGAAGATGCACATAAGCTCATGGGTTACTCCTATTCTTCTAAGCAACTGGAATTTTTATTGATAATTATGTTTTTTGAACACTTTTCATCTACACACTCTCTTTCTAATGCAAACAAGTAAAAAGTTTTATTTGTTACTTTTATCCAGGTGGCAGAGGCAGTTGCTTGATATATAGAAATCTAAATGCTGCCTTCAAGGCTTAGTAGGGTCTTTTGTCTGAAGGAGAGACATTCTTCTGGTGTGCTTTTTTCACATCTGCCTTTGGTGTAAAGAAGAATTTAAAATTACAGCATGTTAGGTTAGCTGTTCTTTTAGTGGAAACTTTCCAAGTTGTAAATTAAGGAATTAACAGTTGAAGACAAGCAGTCAGTATGAACATCTTAATTTTTTTCAAATAGTGTGTTGCCTGTAAAGAACACATCCATTTATAGTATATGGCCATCCTCCTTCTGCAGGTTTCTCTATCAGAAGCAGCAGAAAAGTCATGGTGAAGGTCAAGTCAATAAATTAGCCTTGGTAATAGCATCCACATACACTGATCGTGTAGGAAAAACACCCCTGTAAAAAGTTATTAATTGTTTTAAATGTTCATGTTTTCTGGAATCCACAGTACTTTTAGGATTCCCAAACTTCATAACCACATGGTTCATCTATTCTTGTATGTCCTTGAAGTGGTCATTTTTTTTAAAATGCCCATCTTATCCCAAACATATGTGATTTAGTACATTTTTCTAGCATCATAATTTCATTAGCATAGAATAAGTAAAGATGTTTCAGGAAAGCTAAATGGTCTGTGGGATTTCCCATGGAGAGCTGATCAACTCTGCTGTCAACAATTGTTCCCATGATGACAACTCATACAGTAATCTTCTTGAAATAAATAGGTGGTTACAATTTAGAGCATAACGCCCAAGGACTAATGACTATTTCTCAGGTAATTAAGGTATAATTGATCTAATTAATATAATACATGTTGTATATATATAATTGCAGATATTATCTATAATATCATCCATAAGATAATCTTTAATTAAGATCTGTTTCTCTCTTAAAATCTTTTGTCTGCTATCATTAAAATCACATATGATACTAGTCAAACTAGAATTACAGGGAAAAATTTCTTTATTTGGAGATTCTGAATTTATCAGCATCTTAGCTGATTTCTCCTAGTTAGATAGATCTGTCCTATGGAAGGAAGAGAGAACTTTTTAAAATAAGGCAAATAGGGAAACCACTAAAATTAGGACAAGGCTAAGTGGAGGTCTCTAATATTTCTAAGCTACCACTATGTAATTTTTGAAAACTGTTTCAGTTTCAAATTATTATTAAAATTTCTAGTATTTGGCAATTCTACACTATTGCTCTACGTGAATCACAGGTAGATGTGTTTATTTATTACCTAGCCACAAATGTATAGCTGCTCTGACTGCTTTCAGGCAGCTTCTGAACACAGAACATGATATATGTAGAGAGTTCACAAATTGGTTAAAGTGATGCTACCTTGTTGGTATATCAAATCTTAATTATATCAAATCTTAATAATACCAGGCTAGCAACCAAAACAGAATCAGAATAAACTGATAGTGCCCTTGTAAGTATTTTTAAGGAACTTAAATATCCAGCTGGCAACATGCCCTTATACTGTAGATCACTTGAGTGCTTGGATGGAATCAGCTGTGTTGTAACTACTTCATGGAGTTGTGCTTTACATTTATCATCACTCCTGTTCACAGAGGCAAAACTATGTAACATAACAGGCTGCCAAAAGTGTTAGATATTTTGTTTTTGAAAGATAAGCTGGATTCTAATCGCATATTTGCGTCTGCAAATTTCGCGGCTATAAAACCTTGCGTGCAGAGGAGAGAATATATAAAAAACATTGTAAGAAAAGAGAAAGCCCCTTAGTACAGAGAAGACTCCCATCTCTAGGTCTGTCTTCTGTAAAGGATATCTATTAAGCATGCTTATAAGCAAACTGAAAGCATCTAGTTCTTTATGTGAATTACAACTACTGTTGGTGGTAGCGCACTGTGGGCATGAGAAAACCCATAATGCTTTCAAACAGATCCTGACAATTCTGAGGAGACATTTAAAGAAAATTTTAATCTGGATTTCAAGTTTGAAAATGAAATTTTATATGTACAGTAATTTTAATCCTGCTGAAATTAGAATTTGTATTAAAATTATACTTGCATGGTTTCATCAGTTCTTCCAGTATGTTTGATTCATCCATGGAAATTTTAGCATTCACAGATTCTCTCCCTTGCGAGCATAACACAACTGTGGGCAACATGTGCTAATACAGTGCCAATCTTATAACTGGATAGTAACTGGGTTTAATTTATTACAACATACAAATGAGTGGTTTCACTGTCTGACTGGAGGATCAGAAGTCAGGAAGACTCTTAATTGTGGTTTGGGTTTTTTTTAATGTGTTCTTGGAGCTTTTTTTTAGAGTGTTGCTGTTTGAATATGAAGGATACTTTTACCTGTACAAAAAATCAAAAATACAGGGTAAATAGCAAAACTGAAGCATAAGTATAGCACAGCAGTAACCTAGAATTAGACGTGGCTCATAGGAATCAGATACAAACAGAAAAAATCAATGTATTTGAAATCTGCACATGGGTATTAAGGCAGATCTTACGTATGAATTACCTGATACTTCATGATGACCCTTTATTGGAATTGATATATTGGAGAGGAACATTCAGAATTAATCTAAACAGTAGTAGCCAGACTCCGCTGTTATTATGCCTAAAAGCACTTTTGATGTGATTGAGATTCTCTGTGTATGGTTTTTTTTCATGACAAAGAAAGTCTATTTACTTGGATTGAACTTGGGTTTCGAATAGAACATTTTAAATGAATTTTTCAAAGAAGATAGCGTGTTTAAAAAAAAAAAAATTACTGGTCCTTAATAACAAGGTATAATGTGCCTTTGAAAATGAGATTTCAGGGTTTTCCTGAGGAAGTATTAGCCTGTGTTTTTTATTGTTTCTGAAAATTGCAGGTATTCTCTTTTTAGGGACAGATATTAATATAGAGCTTAGCTTCAAAAAGATCATTCAAAAGTAGTAAAAATTGTTTCTAAAGTAAGAGACATATATATTAATATATTTCTTATAGCTAGCTGCTGAAACAAAGTGAGGTTTGCTTAAAGATGCTTACATCATTATAAGCTATGATAATAATAGCTGTGAAAATATTTTAACTGCATTTTATATACCAAAAGTGGTTGCACCATTAATTAAAAAATAAATGTCACTTCGTACTTAATGTGTCCTCTGTTAGAGGAGGAACCTTCTAATTTGTAGGGTTTTATTTTGCTTCTTAACTGAGTACCTAAGTATACTTGAGCAGCAGAGTCCTGAAGTATACTTGAACATAACCTCTCATGGAGAACTAATTAACACCCTATTGAAGATTGTTAGATGTTTTATAAGATCCAGATTTAGAAATGCTGAATATATTGTGCTACTTAAAGTGTGATATGAACTCACTAGCTTTGTTACTTAAACCCACAATCCTCACGGAATCAGTAGTTTCCAACTTTCCGAGGAAGTCTCCAAGTGGCCAAGCTTTTGAGAATAGTACTTAACCTCTAGTTCTTTTGTGACTTTAGAAAATAACCGTGGTAAGGTAGGCATTCCATTTCTGTAAAGAAGGAAATAATAGCATGAGATGGGAAGGTGAAATAGGCTTCATTTGCCATCTTTTCACATCTCTGAACTGTGCATTAAGGCAAATTCATGCTTGCTTTGTTAGAAAAAGGCTGTCTCTGTCGTACTCAAGAAAAATATTACAATACCAGCCCATTTTTAATAGGAGTATATGACAGGAGTATTGTGTGAGTGTTATGAAGTAATAGTCTGTAGGCGCCACTGCTTCCCAGTTCTCCAACAATATAAGTAAATTTCAAGAATATTCTTCAATTGGTTTATGCATTACATAGAAGGAGTTTCAAATTAAACGAGTACTTGTTTTAGTCACGTTAGCAAACTAACTAGCCACTTATTACAATGACAGTCATTCTCTAAAAGTAATTAAAGATACTGCTTTTAGAGCAATCAATATTTGCCCTGTTGGATGTTTTAGGATATGGGTTTATGTTAGAACAAAAAAATCTTCCTTTATGTGGTAAGTGGCATAGGAATAACTGAAAAGGGAAGATATTTAAAGAATACTGAAATTAAGCCATGAATAATAAGCCTTAAAGAAAGACTGTACACAGATCTGTATGTTCTTTATCCTCAAAAAATACCTATCACATTAGAGAATATGAAAACACAGTTGTCTTGTACATTCACAACTCTGCATCTGTATTCCATCCTCTTCCCATTTTTTTCAACCTCCATATAAATTGACGCAACAATTAGCATTATAGAAGCAGAAGGAATATATTTGAAGAGCTGTGGAGAGCAACATGCTCTGTTTTTCAGATAGATATAAGTAAGCCTTCATATGTTACTTCTCTTTAGTTTAGGATTAGGGCCTGTCACGTGTGAATTTTTAACAACAGAAGGTAGTATCCTGGGGACCAGCAGTTCCTACAAATGCCTGCAATGCTTGCAGTGCCATATATATGGGACTGTTGAAAGGGGTTCAGTATCAAAACTTATAATCATCTCTAGTCTTATGTTCCATAACACCACAAATTACAGCCATATATTTCTCCTGTTTATTCCCATATTAGTCTATCTATAGAAATAACCAATGTGGTTTAGTAAATCTATAATTAATTATATTTAACTTCTTCCCTGCTGTGAATTTAATCTGGGAAGGGAGTGTAAGGGATACAAAGGATTAGACTCTAAAAAGTCAGTAGGACCAATAGTAGTAGGTAGGGAGGATTTTGAAAAGTAGGAGGGCTGTTCTGAACAGTAAGCTAGGTGAGTTGTCTACAGACATGTAAAGTGGTTTATTCATGTGAGAATAACACTAGTGGTAAATTACAGGACATACCCTTTACGCTTTCATACAAACTGCAGTTCAGATTTTTTTGCAGAGGTGTATAGTTCTGAAAAAAAATAGAAATTAAGTGACATAAATAAAGGAAAAAAATCATAAAGTAAGAGGAAGCTGGTGAACTGGAAAGATTCAGGGAGGTTATTTAGTATTGCAGAAGTTGCAGTCTCATACTAACATTGGTCATATTCCTGGTAGGTGATAGAGCTAACGATAGATGAAAAAGAGAAGCATTGAAAAGAGAAAAGATACTTGAGGTTTCTTCTCATAGGTACACAAACTTTACTAAGGTAGGAAAGAAGTTCTGAAGAGTAAACTGATTAGGTAAAGTGCCTTAGGAATGCCAAGTAATGTGATAATGGCTTATTAAAGTGAGAAGTTACAAATAATGACAGGATTATCTGAACAGCAGATCTGTACACCATGTTTCTAAGAAGCCTGAAGTCCTGGCAGCACTTGATATGCTTGCAGAAGTAGCAGACAGCATGAGTGGAGGGAAGAAGCTATTGCTGAGAGGTCAGATGTTTACCTGCTGGTATTGTACAATAATCCATATTCACACCTTTAGATCTCTCAGATTTAGCAACTTGGAGGATCAAACCCCAATATTTCACTCCTCCGCAATTTGCTGTATACGTTCACAGAGGATTTCATCCAAGCATATCGCTTGCTATTGCAGCCTGTCAAAGGATTAAAGGGAGGAAAGTTTGTCAGGTGTCATAAAGGATGTCCAAGAGATATTTATGTTGTTGATGTTGTTTTGTTCTCTTTCCTTCTTAACATCTCACTCACCGTCTTGTCAAGTTTCTTAAAGAAAATGCAGTCTAATTTCTTGTCTTGGTCAAGTACTAGTTTAAGAAATCAGAAAGGAATTAAGAAATTATTTAGGGAAGGCCAAAGGATTCAAGCCGGTGGTGGTAATAATTTCATTGAAATATTTCAGAGTGAAAGGAGAACCTCAAATTCATTGTTCCATATATTGTCTCAGCCATTTTCAGTAATCTGCTGTATCACATAACTTCTGTTGAAGTATGGGAATTGTGATAATTGGATAGATAGTGTTATAATCTGATTATCATAGTGAGCCGAGAGGCAGTATTTTAAATTCTGTTCCCCACATTTTTCTTCTTAGATGAATTGCCCACATCACATAGTAATCTTTGTTCCTCATGTTCAGTGTTTTACAAAATTGACATGATTAGCCACAGAAGTCTCATAGGTTAAGATTTTAATTAGTGGCAGAAGAAAAGAATGTAGGAGGATTATTTATCATTATGATGTTGTTGTTTTAATTTTACATATTAGGCCATGTATTATTTGTTTTGTAACTAGATATGTATTGAACAACCTTGAGATTTCTGTCTCCCTGAATTAGACTAAATGATAGTTTAAATTGGTGTATTGTGCATGTCTCAGGATCAGTCCTCCTCAGACTCCTTGGTTATGACTTCTGTCTTGCAAGGTTTCACAACCAAGAGAGCGAGAGACTATTTATGGGATAATTAAGGCTACAGGATTATGTATTTTTTTAGATTGTTTTAAGGGATTCAAAACTTCCTCCAGTCTTTTTACTTAGAGCTCTGCATAGTGTGAATCGTGAAGTTATCTGTAGTGGCCAGCCTTGTAAAGAAGCTGATGCTTTAGCTGAAGAAATCATATAAGGAGCCTTAGGAGGATTGTCTACAAGCTTCTTCCATTTCTTCAGTAATTGACTATTACATCCAAGTCCTTCCAAATGAAAGCATTTGTATCCCTTCCCATGGCAGAGGGGTAGGAACTAGATGATCTTTAAGGTCCCTTCCAACCCAAACCATTCTATGATTCTGTGATTTAACAGGGTTTGGTTCTATACAAGTTCTGGTTTTTCATACACATTCCCAGATTTTTTTAAAAGTTGGCCTTGCTCTTTTGTTTTTCTGCACCTGAAGTTGGAGCAACCCTTGCATGAAGGGCACTTCTGCATGATTACCCATTTAAATTTCTTGCATGTATAGGTGAAATGTCAAGCCCAACGGGGATGTAATTTAATTCTTGTGCTTTGAGAAGACTAATAAGAGGTTTATTGACCATCTGAGAAAACAAACTTTTGTTTGTTAGTGAACACAAACCAAGGAAGTGATATATGTGTTTAAAAAGCCATTTCTGAAACTGTGAACTACTTAGTAGTACTGAGTCTTTGCTGATACTTAGTCATTCAGTATCCTTTTCTTTCCTTCACTTGTTCAGTGTTTTTCTTTCACAAATAGCTCCTGCCTGTTCTATTGTAGGTTGTTCAACAAGCTTACTCTTCTGTTTCTTGGGTGTAAGGGTTAAATCTGGGTTGGCCCAGATAGGCCCGAAAGACTAGGAAATTCTGTCTCCAGATGTGGCAAAGGATACGAAGTCTGTTGAAAAATGTAAATAGATTTCAGATCAGAGCTTGTTTCACCTACCAAAGAATTGATATATGAGAGAGAGGTCACAAGGAAAAGAGAGTTTCCATGTAAACATATTTGAGCAAAGGAGGATTTAAATGCAATTGCAGTCTTTCTGGAAATGTACAAAGAAGATAAATGTCCTCCTAAAAACAAATAACTAAGGTTGTATTACCTCTGAAAATCGAGAGGACACCAGAACCTTTCTGTTCTAAGGAAAGCCATCCTTCTTCAGGTATGTGGAAGACAACTCTGTTTTTTTGATTCCCGGGTTATTTGAATTGGCAATCAGAGTAGCTTATCAAGTGAGAAGGTTGGAAAAGGAAATATTTTACCAGATTTCCTTACTTTGGAGACCCCATCTGCAGCCCTGGACAACAAGGTATTGAAACAAGCTGGAGACACCAGATACCCAAGTGATCTCTCCCAAATCTGAACCTGCTATTCCAAGGACAATATTGCAATAAAATTTCCTGAACCCACTTTTACCCAGCTTGTAGCTGAGAATTTCTAAGAGATCTGATGATTTTTGTGTGACAGGCCAATATACGTTCCTCTGTCATATGAAAGTGAGTCCTTCAGTTTATGATACCTGGAGATGTGTTGCCTCAGAGCAACTTCCTAGAGATGTATGGAAACCTATGGAATAGCTGCCTTGTTTCTTAGACCTTTTTTCTTAATTTTTTCTCAGTTTTATCCCTTTGCCTTTCTGTGCAGGGTTCTTGCTAAACTATTTTTGTTTAACACTCAAGATTTAGGCACTAATTGACCTAATCAAGGAAAAGTGCTTTTTAAAAAAATTTTACTTCCTCTGTTCTTTCTGTAGCTGAACTGATGTGCTTGGATTCTCTCACAAGAAAGCTTTTGTAAGAAAGACTTCTCTAACTCAAAAGGGAACTAGTGTTTCTTTCAGAGGAAAGAACCCAGGCTGAGAGCAAGAGGAGATGAGGAGGACTGTTTTGCCAAAACTAAATAACTTCAGTTTGTTTCACAATGTACCATTTTAATTCAGCAAACATGAAGGGACTATATTGGCCCAAACTTGAAAACAAATTATCAGGGAGACAAAAAGTAGCCTCTTGCTGCAGGTCTCAGTGTTTTGGGGTTTTTTTTAGTTTGTTGGGTTTTTCCCCCCTATTTCAATAAATCTCAACTTGGGGAAGATGCTACAGACAGCTTAGGTCTACTTGGGAAAACAAGACTTCAGTTATCTTACGTTTCTGCTCTCTCCCCCCCACCCTTGAAAAATACCACTTTCTGTAGCCTAACAGCTAATCCTACTTACAAAACTAAGAAAATATTTTTCTCCAAATTTTATTCCAAATTTCTCAAAAAATATGATTCCACATTTTTAAGTTAAGGTCCAAAAACTGCATTAGGTAAATTAGAGAGGTTCAGAATACATTTTATAGTATAGAAATAATTTCTTTAACATAAATAATTGTCCTCTCTTTAATTCAGCTTTATGCCTGTGATTTGTGTTTCATGGTTCGTTCTAGTGAACTGTTTCTAATACCAGTTGAATGTTTGTGTTTCATGGAGGTAACTGTGCACCCATAATGATGGAAATTTTGTTACACAGGACTATGAAGAAAATGAAAAAAAAAAAAAGAAACCGGCAAGAATTTCAATTAAGCTATTACAGTCTCATGGGAAATCTGAGTATAACTCCTTAACTGTCAGTTCCCATTTCTTATTTTGGAGAGTTGTTCTGTATTTGTAAAGTTTGAGTACATAGTATAAATTGTTACAGGTCTTGACAGATGAGCTTGGTTTCCACCACCCAGTAGTACCAATATACTAGCTTTTGCTCAGCAGCATGTATAATTTCTGCAACAAGGTCAAATGAAATCTGTCTTGTAACACAGCAGAATCCTGGCAACACTGGAAATAGGCTACCGCTAGCTGTCTCTTCTACCATCAGTGTATCAAGAAAGTCTTTATGTCCAACCCCAGACTCCAGTCTTCCACTTTCTGCTGAGTATTACAAACTCAAACTGTGTCAGATTCATGAGGCTAAAGAATACAAGGAGCTGAACTCTCTGTCCATGTAGAGGAAGATGTAAGGGTAGCCCCTTGATTTTTTTACTGTTTATACATTTTACCCAATGGCACAATCCAATATGTATAAACCAGAATCTAGGACTCCTCTTCACATGAGAGTGTTGTTCCTCCCTTGCCCATAGAGGTAAAACCCCTCTTACTTTGTGTGTGCTCTCTCACCCTCTGACCTCATGACTCCTGCATTTCTGCGTGTGCAGTGGCCTGACCTCAACGGGAAAGGTGAGAAGCAACTCCTTTCTGGTTTTGTCCATACTTGATGGGAACTCGGGGAAGTGGGCTTATGTCCCTCAGGTGGGGAGAGACATGAATGCAAGTTTCCCATTTCCTGGACATGTGCTCTAACAACTAAGCTATGTACTAGAGGCAGCACTTATTATAATCAACTGTTTTTTCAAAGGGACTCTGACTCAATACTATACATAGGTTTTAGGAGTGCTTTAAGCGTACCTATTGGATTAGACCCGTTAGTGGATTTAGATGTGTGAATATTGAGTTTGTGAATCTCTTAATGACCTTAGGTGAGGAGATGTCCTAACCACTTTGCTTAGTTAAAATGAGGCATAAGCTTCTATAGGGAAGGTAATAGCTAAAATTTGGGTACTCAGGAAAGTTTTTCTGCACAAAAATGTAGGTATTATGGGTATGGATGTATTTAATTAGGTAAATAAAGTTTTTTATTAATTGTTTTGTTAACGAAGTATCTAAATTCTGCCTAAATTGAAATATAAGTCCATTCATGAATCTGGACCTCACTGTGTTCTTTGTCTTCTGTACTTGTCTAGAAATATTGTTGTGTGCTTGTTAAAGGTTTTACGTTTATATACATCTTATTCTAAGAGTATTCAAACTAATGTAAAATAATTAAAAAGCCTACCTATTAGGCTGGATCTCATTTCCAGGAGGGTTACTTGGTAACTGCAACATTTTCTGCTAAGATTATGTTTGTTTTTACCTGTTACACATTTCTGTCTTGGGATGATAGAGTATTCTTTTTTTCTAATTATCAAATGTAAATTATGAAGTTATGTATTATTTGAACATTGTGATTCATAGGAATAATTATGTAATATATCTTGAAGACATGCAATAAAAAATGCTATTTAAAGAATGTAATCTGTATAACATTCCTGAGTTTCTCACCTTTTCCTTCTCTGATTTTCCAATGCAGATAACAATACCCAGACCTTCAGTGGCATCCACACAGTCTGCTTCAGAGAGCTTTCGTTATGGCCACCAGCTAGAGAAAAGAGAGCAGGATGCTCAGTCTGTGGAACACACCATGGAACTTTCCTCTCCAAAGGAAAGTTTGCCGGGTTTGGTTGTGACAGAAGACGCATTTCCAGCTAGTGCCAGCAGACCAGATTTGGTACTTAATATCAGCCAAGAGGTGCTTGACGAGGAAAGACTGGTCAAAGAATGTGTCAACGTCCTGGACTGTGGCCAAAAGGACCTACCTGAACAACATAGTGGGATACAGGAAGAGAAAGAACTTGAAAATACTCCTGTAGATGAAGCTGAGGAAGAAAGGTTTCCAGTGGTTTTTGAGGATGCCATTGAAATACTAAACAAAGAACAGAATAATTCTTTGCCAGGAAACTCAAAATCTGCAGAGGAAGAACCTCTAAAGAATACTGAAGCTGCTGAAGAATCACAGCCAAGGCCCACCTGTTTGGTGCCAAATCAAGATGAGGTTCTGAAGTCGACCGTACCTAAAACATCAGAATTTTCTTCCTCAAGACTTATCAAACCACAGGTTAATAGACAGGCAAGCAAGATAGCACCAGTTCAGGAAAATGGTTTTCATTCTAATAAGGAAGAAGTCCATATCCAAGACTTGAAATGCCACCAAGTGGCCCTTACTACTTTTTTGCACCAGGAGGACAAAAAAGAGAAAAATGCTCCCAGAAATGGAGAGATATTCCACTGCATTTCAGAAAATGAGAATTCTCATCGATCTAAGAAGGACTTAGTTAAATCTCCTTTTGTATTCAGGCAGAGCCGAATCCCAGTTTTAGCACAAGAGATAGACTCAACGTCAGACTCCTCTTCTCCTGTTTCAGCAAAGGAAAAGCTTCTTCTAAAAAAGGCCCATCAGACAGACTTGGTCAGACTACTTATGGAAAAGAGACAGCTCAAATCTTTCCTTGGTGACCTCTCAAGTGCCTCTGATAAGTCGATGGAGGAAAAAATGGCTGCTACTCCAGTACCATTTTCTGAGGATGATGTCTTATCCTCATTTTCTAGATTGACACTGGACTCTCATTTCAGCAAGCAGACGGAAGATAGCTCTTTATCTCCAAGCAGCCCTCAGTCCAGAAAAAGCAAGATTCCAAGGCCAGTGTCCTGGGCAACCACTGATCAAGTCACCAGTTCAAGTTCAGCTCAGTTCTTTCCTCGGCCACCACCAGGAAAACCACCTACTAGACCTGGGGTAGAAGCTAGGTAATGCTGAGAAAATAGAAATAGGTTTTCAGGTTGAAAATGGATTTGAGCTAGACTGCAGTTACTATGCAGCATGTAATCCTGTAGATGTTCCAACCTTTAACTACTTTTTAAAAATGTTGAGCTTCAATTCTCTGAGAAATCTTACATTGTTGGAGAATGAATGAGGAGAGGCTGTTAACACAAGAATGAGCCTGCTTCACCGTTAAACCTTTATACATCAGTAGATATGTATTCAATATTTTGAAACCTGTCAATCTATAACTAAATCTTTACACTTTTTTTTAAAGTGGGGTCACTTTTCCAGAACTGTTGATTATTTACAAACCCAGAGAAATCAATAGGAGCTGTCATATCCAGCTCCTTTGAAAATTAAACTGTTCTTATTGTAGACATTTTAAGTATTCAGGTTTGGAGATTCCAGCCATCAGTATTGAGTTAGTTAGCTATGCTCAGATCATGGCTAAGTAAAAACAACTAATTAAAGGAGGCGAGAGTGAATTCTAGAAGTCCCCCTTTGCCAATTCTATATACAGACAACCCCGATCTATTTTCTTCAGTGCTCACATTACTAGGATAAGGAGAATGTCGATACGGTAGTGCGAAATCCTCTGAAGGAAGTTGTGGTGTGCCTTGTCATCCCCTAAAATTGTGTATAGGAGTGTATTGATGGTGTGCATGAATGGATGTACCCCTCCAAAACAGAGGCAATAAGCACTGCTCCTCAGTGCACTTCTAGCACCACCAGGAAGTTTCAGTTATCCTGTAAACACTTAGGCTGTTTACGTGAGTGAGTTTATGCAAATATAAATACTGTGTTGATTTGAACAACACAGAAGCCAAAGCCTAGATCAAACACCTCTACCTTGTAGGAAAGTTCAGCTCCAGATGTCTGTTCTGCAATGTAAGCTCATCCCTAGTTTCCAGTGATCCTGTGTTTCTATGTGAAATTTAGTGAATAGACGGGAACAGGAATAATCTTTCTTCATTTCTTCTTAAGGTTACGCAGATACAGAGTCCTAGGGAGTAGCAGCTCGGACTCAGATCTTATCTCTCGTCTGGCTCAAATCCTACAGAATGGATCTCAAAGACCAAGGAGTTCTACCCAATGTAAGAGTCCAGGATCTCCACATAGTCCAAAAACACCACCCAAAAGCCCTGTCATACCCCGACGCAGTCCCAGTGCCTCCCCTAGGAGCTCTTCTTTACCCCGTACTGCCAGTTCTTCTCCATCCCGGGCTGGGAGACCCCATCATGACCAGAGGAGTTCATCCCCACATCTTGGGAGGAGTAAATCACCTCCTAGCCATTCAGGCTCCTCATCTTCTAGGAGATCCTGCCAACAAGAGCACTGCTGCAACAAACCAAGCAAGAATGGTCTGAAAGGATCTGGCAGTTCCTTCCACCATTCCCCAAACACTAAGACTCCCACAGGAAAGAGCAAATCAACCACTAAGCTTAGCAGATAGGAACTGGGCCTTGACAGGTATAAAGCCTCCTCCTAAATCTGATGCATGTTGTGTCTGTGTACTGTGTATTTAAAAAAATAATCAAAAAAAGTATATTAAAAAAAACGGTGTTGAATCTGCGCTTTTTAAAGAAAGTAAGCATCATAAACTATTCATGAGAAAGCATACCGTGTAAATAAGTGGCCAGGCATTGCCTAAGAGCAGGCAGCAAGCAGATCCACGAGAGGGGAAGTAGAGGCCAGGATAAGAATGACTAGGTAGTCAAAGAGGTGCAATGTATTTAGAGTAAAAAATATCTCTAAGGTGAGTGTTTTAAAAGGGTATTTATTTCTATGTTTTTAGTTTACCTAGCTAGAAGATTTGGCCTAATTATTTAAGGCCTTACATACTGAAGGAGTATGTAAGAAAACCTGAAATGGTTATTCCCAAAATGATGTCACCACTTGGGAGATAAGTACTGTTCAAGCAATTTTAAAAAAGCACACAATTGAGAAGACTATGGTATTTCTACCTTACAAGTCTCTTCCACTTTGAGCTGCACACATCTCTGAGTCACTCAGTGCTCATCTTGTTCCCTATCTACCATGGCACAGATTTTTTACCTAAGGAAGTATCATATACCTTGCCCCTTCTTGACACATTTTAAAAATTAATATTAACATTTGCCAAGATGGTTTTATAGCTATATTCTTTAGAAATTTTTTTAGTACTAATTAGGGTCCATGAAGCTAATTCTCATTCCTGTATCATACACTTCTTTGGGAGTCATAGTGGGGTTCTTCAGACCACGTTCAGTAGAATTTGGAAAAGCATTCCTGTCCAGGAAACAAGAGAAAGGAGAAGATGTCTGCACTCCACTGAATGTTGCAGATTTACAATAAATTACAATGTATGTTAGAAAATAAGTTAGAAAACAGAAGTACCTTTTTTCCCTTAACTGCAAAAAGAACCCTTGTTATTGCTGGCTTTTGTTTTTCCATTAGTGATGGATCACTTAAACCACTGATTTTACTGTGCAGAGATGATTACCAACCAAGATTTGCTTTTTTGGTCATTTGTTTTATAAAAACGTGAAAGATGAAACAGAGATGAGGAGACTGTCTACTTCATGAACTTGGTAGGATATAGGTGACAGAAATACACTTAACACCCTTACAAAATCTGGGTAAGAATATTAATAATCAAAGCAAAATATACAGAAAGCAATCTGAGATATTTTTTATGTTGGATTATTGTCATTCTTTTGTCCAAATGTTTTTTTGATAGCCAAGCTTTGTTGTCTGTCAGTAAAGTCCATGGTGTCTAATACCTCCAACTTTGTTTGGTAGTTACTTAATAATCTCTTGTGCTCTACAGGATCTCTGTAGGGAACATAATGGTACGGCACCTTTTGCTATAGTCAGAAGAGAATAGTGGGTCAGAATAGTAACACACAAGAACGCAAGCCTGACAAAGATGCAGCCAGCTCTCCCTAATTATTCCTGTTGTGGGGACGCTGGATGCATAGGAGACTTGTCAGTTACTGATCTGCTTGCTGTAGTCGTATGCCTCTCCAGCCAGCATCTCTGCTTTTTTATTTAACCTCTGCCAAATGAATACCTTTTGGATTAAAAAGGGAATATTTTGTCTCTGAGCTAACACATTCTAATGCTGCATTAAAGCTGCCCTGGAGCTGCACTGAATTACACTTGCTTTGTCAGACTATGTTGATTTTTTTTTTTCTTTTCTTACTATGAATATGTATATCGTTTCCCATACGCAATGTAGCACAGTGTGAAACCTTAATTTCATTCAGGTTTCAAGCACTACAGATGAATGCAATAGGTAGGGTATACCTGCTTTTTCTGAAGAAACTGTACCATTGGAAAGTCCTATTCCTTTGTATGATATTGTATAATAGGTGCTATACCAATAATTGCATGTCCTCATGGTAAATTATATAATATAAATAGTTATATATAGACATATATGTATATGCTTATATAAACTCATTCTTTCTCATTTTTCATTTGTAATTTATGGACTACAAATAATATAGTTCCCTTTCTGTTAGTTCCTGAATACTTTTGGCATTGCATCTTCTATTTCCCCCCCAAAATTTCTGGAATGCACAAATTCTAATAGCCTTTATATCTTGGTACAAGACTGAAGAACTGCTGATTTCTCAACCAGCCAATGTTTTGTCTTGCAGCTTGCTTTTTGTCTTTATAATTTTGTGTGTGTATTTGTATATGGAACAAGAACAGAGACTCAAAGGTATTTTTATTTTTTATTACAAATAGGGCTTGTAGTTACTCATTTTTATTTCATAATGTGAGTTCTAAATTGTTATGAATGCTTGTCATATAGGAGCAGTAACAGTCAATGAATACCTAACAGATGAATGTGACAACAACGAATTCCATCTTCTCCTTCCTGTTTTCCTCATGTTTCCTTACAGTATACCATAAAGAGAATTTGGTTCTAGTATAATATTTTTGCCCTGGGCACTGCTGGTATTATTTGTTAAGGTGGTGTGGCAGCCTATGATTATTTTTCCTCCCTTCTCCCTTATTTCTGAAAAGGATTTATTATGGTATTGTAAGTTTATTCTTACATTAACGTGGTCAGTTTTAATAGGTACCATCTTTATGCATCCTTGCCTGAAATGCTGAAGTTGAGGTGTTTATATTTTTCTCTCCGGTGTAGCAGAATCCAGAAACAGGTATTTGCTTTACAGGTGAGAAATAATATAACACCTAAGGATTTTTTATGCTGTCTTCGAAGTACAGACTTGTCCATTGTTACACATTACTATGTAAAATAAATCAATGCTGTAGAAATTCACTTGTACTTGAACTACTTGCCAATGTAAAAATAGTAAACTATGCCAAAATGGAGAAAGAGGTATCAGTTGTAATTGATGACCCAGCCTTCTTTCAGTGCAGAAAAAGGTAAAAGGACTGTATATCCCCAGTTACTTTTTGCTGTGGATTCAGCAGGTTCTAGTGAGAAAATCATGAAGATATAAATGGTGGAGTGATTGTGAATAACTTATCTTGAACTACCTGTTCTTCTGGAGTTTTTTATTGCTTGATACCCTCCTCCCAAAAGTTTGCAGAATTGCTTACTATAGTCTAATGTAGCAGTCAGTTAATGTAGTTAGGTAATGGTCAGCTGGTCAACTCATACATAAATATTAGCTTAATATTTCTAGAGGGCCTGTATAATCATCAAGAACTCTGTAAGCTTCAATATTTGAATATGCAACTGACTCTGCATAAAACCACCAATGTACCTGTGTGTGGCCCTTGTGCGGAGTGTGAATGAATGGTTTACGGAGGGTTATCTGCAACAAATTTTCAGGGATGGGGAAGATTTCTCTCCATTGTACAAAACAGTTACAGTTATTCTGCATAGCATGCAGCAGCTTACCCAGGGATTTTAGCTGGGAAACAATATAATTCAAGGAGCTGTTGTTTTGTCCTCTTCAAGCCTCCATTTCTTTGGAGGGCAGTGCAGTGGAGCCACAACACGTAGCAGATGCAGATGTTGCACGCACATTTCCTCTTCATGGTGTTTCCTGTGTTGTGGCCAGCACTTGGAGCATTTTTTAGAGAAATTGAGGCACAAAGCCTTTAAACTAAAATAGAACTTGAAAAGACTGAACATTTCACACAGACTTTTGTGCTGCCGTATTGCATGGTATAATGAATCTAAGTTGCAACCTCAAAAATCTGTATTAATATTAATAAACCTCATTTCTAATTACAAATGCCAATTACTACTTAAGTAAAACCCTGTTAAAAGTGGTAGAAGGTGTGATACACTAGAACAACACTGGCAAGTTGTATGATGCTAGGCACCTATCTACTACTTAAGCAGGATGGGTAGCATAGAAAATTTCACTGCTCAAAGGCAGGAGCAATATGAGGTCTTAACTGCTGGTTATATACAATTATTCAGGAGGCAAACCCCTGGGGAGTGACATGGGGCATTCATTATAGCCACCAGCCACATCCTGTCTTGGGACATCTGGACATACTCTTGCCTTGAAGTCTGCATGTTTGAGATCAAGCTTTCTCGCATACCTCACTAAACAGTCTTGATGTAAAGGGGAGGATCTGGTCCTATATATTTAAATGTAGCTTGAAAGATTTTTTCATCTGAAAAGGACTTCCAAGAGCTCTATCATTTACAATTTGTAGTATTACGGTATTATCTATAGCTAGGAAAACACACAATTTTTATATATATATAAATATGCATTTGTACATAAGTGTATCTATATATACACTTATATAGATACTGTATATTATATAGAAACATATATACATACATACATATGTGTGTATATACATATATATATAGGAACAGTCTCAGCTATTGCATCCTGTTTACTGGAATTCGTTGGCCAGAGTGAGCCGAGGCCTGTTTTGCTTTGATTTGCTCTGATCTCCTCTTTACCTTCCGTAATTTTGCTACGCCCTAATTCTGATTCTGTGTCTCTTCCATATTACAAGGCCTGATCCTATAGTCCTGCTTGGGCAAAATTCCCGTAAGTCCTTCTTATTGCAGTAAAATTTATGCAATGGTTTACTGTAATGTTTCTAAAAAAATATTTTCTTTTTCTCTTTGATGAGAATGTAGACAAAGCCAGACTTACAGTACAGACTCTTCCCTGTAAACAGAATTTTTCTATAATAAATTGGACTTTTTTGTGGAACACTGAGAGGCATAAATTCTGGTAAGAAGACAGCGATTATTCCAGTTTCTTAAAAGGGTCTAACGCCAAACTAGGGATACGTGACTCCAATTTTTATATCTATGTTAAATGAAAGAGGAATCTTCTGAAAAGGAATAGGAGGGTAAAAGAGAGCTCAAAGTCAAATTGGTTTCTCATTATAGGTATATAATATATTAATTTTTTCATGCAGGACTGATCCTGTGAGGTGACAAGAGCCATGCCTGTCTTGTCAATTCCAGTGAGCAAGGGCTGCTTCGGTGTCTTAGGTTAACACCATGATTCCTATGGCACATTCTCTGTATGCTTTTCCACTGTAAGGAGTGGTCAGAGAACTGTCAGCTATATAAACAAACGCCTTGATGATTATCCATGACTCCTTTCTTTGACTGGTAAAAGCTTTGGATGCTCGTTCCTATTTCTGAAACTTGTGGAAAAGTGCACAGTGTTTTTATTCTTCTAGCTAATCAAGTAGACAGTGAACTGAAGGGTTTTGTTTGCTGTTTTGCTTTTGGCTCAAATGTAATTGGTTGCAATTACTGCAATTTTCAGTAACCAGTAACGCTGGTAAAAAGAAGTGAGGTTCAGTGTTTGGACTACATGCAATATGTAGGCATAGGTCATACAGTTCTTAGCTAATACATGCAAATTGCATAAACACGCACGTCACACAAGGATACCTCAGCTGTCCGCTTGAAGCCAGTCTTCCTTTTCCCTACATAAAACATTTGTAAAAGAGAAATTATATAAAAGTCAACCTGGATTGTGTAATACCTGTCTGGAATTATTTTAAGATACTGTCAAATGCCAAAAAGTTCATTTACTCACTTATTTTCCTGTGGTTTAAATAATCGGGCTTTTTAATATTAACCTCTGAGGGTTTTTTAAAGGAAGAAATGCATAGGAGTGTATTGTTCTAAAGTCTAATGTATTGACTTGGCAATTACTCTAGCCGTCCAGGTTTGAACATGCAGGCTGATTTTACTCTCCGTTGTTGGTAACACATTCTCGCTTACGAGTAACAGTGACAAATCCAAATGTTAGCATATGTCATTTATGTATTTTGCTTTTCTTTCTCCTCTACACGAAGAGCTTGGATCCTTGGGAATTCTTGCTGTTCTTGTGCAGATGAAACTTGCATTAAAATCAGTATAGGGTCTTGTTTTGTTCAGTTTTTTTCCTGTCTAGGGAATGAAGGAATAAACTCACTCTATAAATATCGTATTTACAGTTGCTGTATTTTAAATTGGAAAATGCTTATCTTTTATTACTATTATGACATGACATGCCTTTTGATCTCTCCTTTTCTGTAAGAATTACTGCTGAGAGACAGCTTTGGCCAAGAGTATGAAGTGGTTTCTTCTAAAACAATACCACAAGTGGGCTACTCATATGAGGTCCTGATCATCCACAGCTGTCGCTGGGAATTCGGCTGGAATTAATTGGAGTTACAGATGTTTGTTTCCTTTTGAGATTACTTGATCTTTGACCTAACTTTTATATAAAGGACCTATAATAACAGCAGACCAGCTTGCTCCAAAAGATACGGTATAATTAGTTTGGTCTGCCTGGCTTCAAATCCTTTTAAACCCTTATCTGCTGTGTGGAAGGCAAGGTCATAAAGGTTTGGGATTTTCTGGGCTATTTCACATCTTCTTCCTCTGACTGGAGATCTGGATTGGTTGCCTAGCAGCCTTCTCTGCTTCCTCTTTCCTTGGCTAGAAAGCAAGATTTGAAATTCTTCCCCAACTTTAACTGTCTTTCTATAGAGTCAGCCCAGAGACGAGTTGCAGTGCTTGTGCTAACAGACGCCAATTTTCAAATGCTTTCCTATGAATATCCAAACTAGTAAATTAAGGAAATCGCCAGCAATGCCTTCAGACAAATACTGACTTTTTGAAGCTGCCAACCAATGGCTGCTAATCTAAAATCTCTGGGCAATACCACAAAGAATGAAATCTGTGTGTTAATTAAAAACACAATGTTGTCACCCCATAAGAAATTAAGTACTCAATAGTAAAATCTGCAGCAAGATTAAATTAAGTGGAAAGTAGTTCCAGAATTGTTACTGTTGAGGAAGACAAATGTTGAGTCCTTCAAATTCTCTTGCTCAGTAATTGCAGTTCCCTTCCCCTCCTTGAAAATCTTCTAAGCCATTCTTTTAAGTTTGCTTAGGCACCCAAGAACATGAAGAGTTAATGCCCTTGTAATGGTCATTTGTACATAAAGTTGTAATTATTTATTTTCTCATTTGTACCATATCCAGGCTTTGTACAATGTTTTAAGTTTTTGTTTTCAAATTATTTTGTATTTTATTTTTATAAACTGGTTCTAAATAAAATATTCATTCAGCATGCAAAACTTCAATTCTTGATTGTGTTTGTGTAATGATTTAATTATTTATAAAGCTTCAGTTGAGTTTTTTTCAAGATTTTTTACTATTGTAACCTTGTACTTTAAATGGAGAAAGTGCTCTGACAGTGATTTTTTTTTCTGTTACAAGAAAGCAAAAAGCAAGTGTCTGTTGGTACTACTGCAACATAAGTCAGATGTTCATATTGCAAGTCAGAATGATTGGATCAATGGAAGTTTGGCTGATTTAGTATGTTCATGTGTTGTATATTAATAAGAATAGAAAAAATCATCCGTCCGCCTCAGAAACCTCCCTTTCTCTTTGCTCTTGCTCTTACCCATGCTGTCTGTATTCAGCCAAACAAGAAATGATTGCCACAGCCAGATCAGATCAATTTTAGTAACAATATGGTGGATTCCAGCCTTGTTGTTCTGAAGAGCCAGCTGCTTCTTTATTTTTTTTTCTCTTTTTTTTCCCCCCTTCAAAATAGTGATTTCTTATTTAGTCAGAGGCCACTGTAATTGATCTCTTTGGAGATGATCAGCTGTCTGGATGTAATTACTGAGCTTTTATAGCCTATTGAGGAGACCCATCTCATCCTCAGTACAATACACTTGAGGGGCAGATAGCAGAGAACTGGATGAACGGAAGTTGTTACTGAATCTGAGCAGTTTGTGCTATATGGAAATGCAGTGTTAAACTACCAGTTGCTCTAGTTTCCTCCAAGATCCTTTCATTTCTCTTTCTAGTAAAACTAGGTAAAAGTAGCGTATAGGATCATCACAATTTGTATTTGTGGTTTATGTGCCTGTGTGTCTTAGTCCTTGTATGCTGTGAAAAATACTGCCTGCTCTTTCCACAGCAGAACAGGGTTTTTAGGGAGGTCCAGAAGAATTGGAGAAAATTCCCTGGATCTTTTTCTCGGCATTATCACTTTGTATGTAAGGCAAATTAAAAGCCAGCTCTGTCCCTGTTCAAATCATTGGCGGTATTTTCATTAAGCTTCATGACCAGGTCATTAGCTCTCATCATTTATATAAAGAGCCCAAATGGCTTCACATGACAGGAAACAAATTGAGAATTCATTTATTCAGTAACATTCCAAGAGAATGAGGATTAATTTGAAGGCGAAAATAACAAATACGTGCACTCTGTACTAGCAACAGGTAGCTCAGTATCTTTTCTTGTTTAAAATACTACGTAAATCTGGATCATACCAGAAATGGGAGAGTGGTTTTGATCTGGCTTCAGTATATGTTAGCAGTACAACTGACAGACTGTGGGAAAGAAGCAAGATTGGAACAAAGATGCTGTGGCAGATCAATGTTGAGGTCTGGTAGTTGCCTGACCACTGAAGTGGTTTTGGCGTTGCCTGGCTTGTTGTCTTCATTCATACAGGAGATCCAATCTGCCCACCCTGCTCTGAGGATCTTGCTGCGCTTCTCTGCGTTTGCGCTGTAGCTTCCTCTCACTTAAATTCGTACTCAAATGTGAGAAAGCTATGTAGTAGACGCAAGCCAGCTCTCCCTAGAAATCCTGTAGTAAGTGAAATTCAAGAATTAACAACTGAAGAAAGAATTGAAACACTGAAAGAAAGTCAGTTAAGAACTGGCTGTTGCAACCTGGACAAGCTCAAACCGCTGCCCAGAAAGGCCAGGTAAACTTTAGATCACATTTTGCTAACCTACCTGGAATGTCACGGTACTGTTAATTGGTTTCTTTGTCCATGAGAAGAAAAAAAAAACCCAATGAAGGGTGCCTTCTTCAGTTAGAGAGAACACTGCTCGAGAGAGCCTATCTGTACTAATGGTGGAGAAATAATGCTTCCAACAGGTTAATCTGGAAAGCTTTTAACAACATAGACTCAAAAATCAGATTTGGAAGGATTAGTTCTTTCCTGTTTTTAAACCCAGCAATTTATGAATAAGGTAGTGATACCTGTTACCCACACCATCTCCTTTTGTTAATGTAAACCTGAAAACAAGAACCTCCTCTTCTTCAAGGGGATTAATCCCAATTAACAGTGTGCCATACATGCATATGTTTTGTGAGATATTTGCATATTTTGCTCCATCTATGATACTGAAGGGAAACACTTGCTAACGCGACTACCCTGTGTTCACGTTTTATTAGGCAGCAGCTGTCGGGTTTTGAGGTGTATGTGTGTGATCGGGACACCAAAATGGTATAAAGGCAGAAGAAAAAGTAAGTACTTAAAAGTACATTTTCATATGGTATAGTCCTCTGTCAAAGCTGACTGCAAAAATGACATATCTTACCCTATGATTACACGTTCTTATGTTGCTAGGAGAGGGACAGTTGGTTTGCCATTCTCTACACCATTTGTACTTTCTAAATTCTTACAGCAGGAACGCTTGTGCAAAATAACTGGAAAACTAGAGGCAGCTAGTCATTGCTTTACGACAAATTTATCTGTAGAACTTTAATATTGGTGATAAATGCTTAAGAGGACCTGTATGGTTTTTCAGGTCATCAGATAAAATTGTAGGGGGGGAAGGGTGTTTTGTTTCCCCTCCCGTATGGACACTGGACATGCGAATACAGCACCTCTGCTAATTTTGAAATGTGCAAACCAGAAAGACTCTAATATACAAGCCTTAAACATGTCAGCCTTAAACACGTCTTAAGAATAGCGCCAGTGACAATAGTTTCTTCCTATCTAAATGTGAAAAGAAGATTTTTCATGTTAGAATAAAATGATTCCTTTGTGCTTGTTTCAGAGTTGACACCTAACAGGTTACTTTTTGCTCCAATTCTTGTCTTTCTTTTCCTGGATATATAGTTAAGAGAATGGAGGATTTTACTCATCTCTCTAACAGGTGAAGGTGAAAGCTTCATAAAATATGCAAGAGCATTTGTTCTGTCTGGAGCGAAGTCAGCCCCTGCCTCCCACAATTTGTTTAACAGCAGATCTAACTTTTGTTTCACGTAAAACAATATGGAAACTTTTTTGCTCTCTGTATTTCAAATGTTGTGGTATTGATTCCAGGCGGCTTGCAAAATCTGGTGAAGACGCAGCCTGCTGATAAACCATATGGGGAGAAATTATTCCATGTCAAAAACAGGCATCACTCATCAATTACTATTTTTTGCTGTATTTCTCTCTTTTAATCATGTGACAAGAAAGAGCCTACCCTGCTAGTGCAGTAAACCAAAATGCCTTTGAGGAAAAGGTGCATTTGACAAGCTGGGAATGAACAATAGCCGAGTGGAACAATGCTGTATAAATTCTGAGGAGTACATTCATGAATCAATAGCTCATTCCTAAACCATTCCTAGAGTAAGCAGGTATGTCAAACCCTTCCTGTGATGCCTTGCACAGCCCAGACTTAAAAAAAAAACCACCACCACCAAGCAAACACGCCAACATTATAATTATTAGAAAAAGCAAGCACTTAAAAAACCAACTGCTTCTGAGGTTTGTTTAATCAAAAAACTAAGCAACTTGTGTAAGACAGCTCCTGCTGGTCAGTAACCATGATGTTACTTTTTTACCCCACTCTCATGCCTTTTATTTTTCAAAAGGTCACACTAAACAAAGGATGATTCAGACAAGAGTCTTAGTCAAAATAAATCTGTTTTTTTGTTTGTTTTTTAAGAGAGTAAGAGGATAAAGAAAACAAGAAAATTATTAGCCAACTGCAACAGAGTTAACGAACAGGAGACTGGTAATTAGTGTTTAATGCCACCTATAGCCAAATGTTTCCCACTGGGAAAAATGTGGGAGGCAAGTCCACTTTGCTCCTTCAAAGTCACAGGCCGGAGCAGAACATACAACAGCACCTAACACCACAGTTACTTTACATATATTCAAGTTTTTTACACATCTGCAAAGCAGAAGTAGTAGCAGCCATTTTGATGCTCTTTCTTAATGGTTCTCAGGGGGGGTCTAGGAAACTCGGAAGGACCTGGTTCTTGTGACATGGAGCTGGAGCTGCAGCTGCTGCTTCTGCTACTGCTCCCGGCCACCTGCGCTCTACCTCTGTCCTCAGCAGGGGAGACCTGGGGGGAACCCGGGCTCAGGTACCCAGCTGTGGTCTGAGTAGAGGTGGTGGCATATGTGGTCGGGCCAGTGTTGTTTTTCACATAGACGTTCTTGATAGCAACAAGCGTATGCGCCATGATGCTGAGGCTGTTACTCAGATCTTGCATGCCTTGCTGCAGCAGCCGAAGATTGTGGTTGACGCTGTCAAAGCCAGACTGGATCACCTGCATCTGGGTCTGCTGAATCTGCACTAGGTCCTCTTCAGTTATTTCATTTTGGTCTGCCTGGGACCTGCCTTTTGTTTTGGCTTTTACTTTCCCAGAGGAACCACTGCCTGATGTCCCCAGAAAAGGTAGTTGTTCTTGGCTAGGTGGAACCACTGCCATGTCCTCAGAACTTTCTTCTGGCTCGACCACCTTCACTACTATTTCCTCTTTGAGGTTCATCTTCTCAAGACTGGATTGATGAGATGGGCCAGGATCGTCATTAAACCCTAAAGGAGATGGGGGGGGAGAAAAAAAGCAAAGGAGAGTCAGTGAGAAACTTCATGACCTCAGTGGTCAGTGAAATGTGTTCTCATTCACTAAGCACTGACATTAGCCCTTGAACCAAGACTCCACAACTCACAGTGCATTATCTTTGGTGCTTTTAGAATACATATTACCTTGATAAGTGGGAATAAAACCATTCACCAGTTAACCATATAGTTGCATGCCACAGATCCCTTACCGGCCCCACCACAGAAGCCGAGTTTTAGGTTCCAAGAGACGAAGTTCATTGCAAGCTCGCTTCATGCTCTACTGTGCGCATGGTAACCAGTAACAGCGTGGCCAAAACACTGCAATTGCCAGAAATCCCTTGGTTTCGAAGGTGATCGTTTCAGCGCACTAACGTGATGTCTCTGGTAGGTACGAAGTTACGTACTCGCAGCACTTTGTACTGCCTCGAACTGCATCCTGGCGTGGCTTTTTGCGAGCGAGAGCGAGTGCTACAAAGGCGAACACAGGCGGCTGGGTCTAATGCCTCACCGACAGGCATCTACCACAAGGCAGGGTTTACTCTTGGGCGCTGGTTTGACGCACCTTTACGGCCTACAGCACGAAACCTCCCAGCTCCGTGCGTGTACACACACATTTTGCATTCCCAGGGAGAGAAGGGAGTTACCCGAACCAGACGTTTTCAGGCGGGGCTGGTACCCGCAGCCCCCTGCGCGCACGCAGCGAGCGGGGAGCCTGCTACGGCGGCGGGTCACCGCCGCTCCCCCCCCGGAGGCCGAGGAAGCGGCTGCCGGAGCCCCCGCGGCGACGCCGGGCGGAGGGTCCGGGGCAGCCCCGCGGGGGTCGGTCCCGCACTCACCCATCTCCCCCACGACGGCGCCGGGCAGCTCCAGCGTGTCGATGCCGCCCACGATGGGCACGGCCTCGGCGGGCAGCAGGGCGCCGTAGGCGCGGTGGTGGTGGAGGTGGTGGCGGCGGCCGGGCGGCGCGGCGGCGGGCGGCATCTCCTCGGGGGCCAGGAGGAGGCCGAGGGCGGCGGCGGGGCCCGGCGGCCCGCAGCCCTGCGAGAGGCGGCAGAGCTTGCTGCGGTCGCGGCGCTTCAGGTCCCGCCAGCGCTTCTTCAGGTCCTCCACGTCGCGGGGGCAGGCGGCCACCGGGTTCACCTTGTGCCGGATCAGCTCCCACACCTTCCGCTTCTGGCCCGGGGAGGCGCGGCCCGGCCCCGCCGCGAAGAGCAGCTGCTCGTGCTTCAGCACCTGCTCGATCAGCACCTCCGTCTCCGCCTCGTTGAAATTCGCCTTGCGCCGCTTGGGCGAGTCCTCGGCCATCCTCCGCCGCGGCGGGCCGGGGCGGCCCCCGCCTGGCGCCGGCGGGCGGGCGCGGAGCCGCGGGGGGCGCCGCTGCCCCTTCCCCCGCCCCGGCCCGCGGGCGCCGCCGCCGCTAGGCCGGGCCCCGAGCCCTGCTGGGGAAGCAAATACCGCGCATGAGAGGAAAAGACGCGCACGGGCCGGCGCAGGCGCCCCGTGCCCCGCGTGTTGACATGGGGAGGGGGCCCGGGCCCGGCCCCGGCCCCGGCCCGCGCCGGCCCCGCCCCCGCCCGCCTCCCCGGCGGGAATCCCCGCCGCCGCCCCGCCGCCCCGCCCCCGCGGGGGCGGGACCACCACGGACCCGCCCGCCCGCGCGTGGCGCGGTCGCTCGCAGCCGGCGCCGGCCCGCCCCCGCCGCGGGTTGTGCGCGTGCTCGGCGGCGGCAGCGGCCGGGAATGGCGGCTGTTTTGGAGCTGCTGCTGCAGGAGGAGGTGCCGGTCAGCGCCGTGGTGCGGTGGCTCCGGCACGGCCCCGGCCACCGCCCAGCTGAGGTAACGCGCGGCCGGTGGGTCGCCCGCCCGCCCGTCCGCAGCGCGCCCTGGCCCCGGTGGGGCCGGGCCTGCCGCCGCGCCGCCACCCCCCAGCTCCCTCCGCCGCCGCCGCGGGCCGGGGCCGTGTGGGAAAGTTTGTCCGCCCCGGCGCTGGGGGCGGCCGCTCCGCGTCGCGCTGAGGGGCGAAGCCCGCGTGGGTGAAACCGGGGCCCCAGTCAGCGGCCCGCCTGCGGCCGGGAGCTGGGGCCGAGCTCCGTCTAACAGCCGGCGGCGCCGCCCCCGCCGCGGGCGGGCTCCGAGCAGAGCGGCGGGAAGGCGAGGCCGCCGGCGGGGAGCTGCCACCGGGAGCTACCCGGCGGGAGCAGCGCCGTGCGGCAGCGCCGGGAAAACCGTTGAAAGCCGCAGGGCTGAGCCCGCCGGGAGCTCGGCGCCGCCTGGGCCGGGCGGGGCTGAGGCGGCCGCGGGGCGGGAGCGGCGGCGGGGGGCCCTGCAGTCGCTGGCGCGGGAAGCGTGGCGCGAAGGCGGTGCCTCGGTCCCCTGGCTGCCGTGTGCCAGCGGAGACCGGAGGGAGGGGAGGGGAGGGGAGGGCAGCTGGCGTCCTGAGGAAACGGGGTGACGGGAGGGCGTGACGCTTCCCGCGTCTTTGGCGGGGAAAGTAAGGGTGAGAGATGAACGAAGCTGTCGCCAGCCCCGTGTGGGCGGCCGGTGCAGCCTGCCCGCAGCACAGCCCGGCGCCCGAGCCTTGGGCCTGGAGCTCCGAGGCACGGCTCGGTGCTGAGGGCTTGGTGCGTGGCTCTGCCGACTGGTTGCTCGTCCTGCCTGTACGTCGAGGAGGATCTTTCAGGGCAGCGGGTTCCTGCTGGGTTTGAGTAGGCTGAGTTTTGTAGTGGGAGACGGCTGGAGAATTTGGGTTCCTGTGGTAATAAAAGCATTTGTAACCATAGATGGACTGTGAGCGTTTATATTTCACTGATAATGTAGAAAAACAATTTGTATTTAAAGCATTTTCTACCTGAGCCCCTCAGAGCACGTGTCGTGGTTTAACCCCAGCTGGCAACCAAGCACCACACAGCCGATAGCTCACTCACCTCCGGTGGGAGGGGGGAGAGAATCCGAAGGGTGAAAGTGAGAAAACTCGTGGGTTGAGATAAAGACAGTTTAATAGGTAAAGCAAAAGCCGCGTATGCAAGCAAAGCAAAACAAGGAATTCATGCACTGCTTCCCATGGGCAGGCAGGTGTGCAGCCATCTCCAGGGAAGCAGGGCTCTGTCATGCATTACGGTTACTTAGGAAGACAAATGCCATCACTCCGAACACCCCCTCTTCCTTCCTCTTCCCCCAGCTTTATATGCTGAGCATGACATCGTATGGTACGGGATATCCCTTTGGTCAGTTGGGGTCAGCTGTCCCGGCTGTGTCCCCTCCCAACTCCTTGTGCACCCCCAACCCACTCGCTGGTGGGGTGGGGTGAGAAGCAGAAAAGGCCTTGACTCTGTGTAAGCACTGCTCAGCAGTAACTAAAACATCCCTGTGTTATCAACACTGTTTCCAGCACAAATCCAAGACACAGCCCCATACTAGCTACTATGAAGAAAATTAACTCTACCCCTGCCAAAACCAGCACAGCGTGTTACCCAGTATTAATTAGAATCAAAACTCACTGCTCTTACCCACGTGAGTTAGTCAAGTATTGCTGTCATCCTAAACTTGTATGGGAAGAAGGGACCGGCATTTTATGTTGTCCGGTATTTCCTAAACTGTGACTTGCAGAAGCAGACCTGTGGAGGTTGTGAAGTTCGAGACGCTGGCAGCTCAGTTAGCAGCACTGCATGGGTGGCGGGTGCGGAGGCTTTGTTTACTAACCGAAAAGTTTGCCCACGCAAGGGAATCGTTAACTGCCTTTTGCTGCTGGAGCAGCTCAGTTGCTTCAGCATGAGAAAGCAAGTGAGGGCTTGCAGCTGGCAACTGTTGACAGGTTGCTATTGTCCAGCCGTGGAGGAATGGAACCTCTGTTAACTTGCACAGAGAAAGATGAGTGAAAGCAGGTTGTGCTCTGAAAAGTTGGAGAAACTGCCTGACCTTGTGCATAACACAGGCTGTAATCTTGTCTTTGTGCCTCTACGCTAAACCCAGGGGGGCATCTGAAGAAATGGTAGGCTACGTCTTTCTCTAGCTTTCATGGCAGTTTCGGACTGGAGCCGGTAAGAAGTTGGGTCTTCTGACACCTCATGGGGTTTGTGTTCTGACCTTTTTTTTTTCGCTGAGTGTTAGAGTGCTAAAGCAGTGAGCCTCGGCTGCTTGGCTTGTTACCCAGGCTGTGTCAGAGTCTTGCACTTCTCCACGAAGCTGAATTGGTCTCACACTTTCAAATATAAATTTCAGCATTGGTATCGAGGATTGTAGGAGTCCAGTCATGGCCATGCTTTCACTGCTTCCTTTCATGCAAAAAAGTCCTTCAGAAATAGCGTTTGCTCTCTTGACTTTTCATTTAGTGGAGGTGTGAATATAAATGAAAGGAATAGGTGTGCAATGATTTTAATATTAGTAAGGGTTAAGTTGCTGCCTGTGAGAGCTTCTTCTGTTGTTGTTGCAAATGTTGCTGAACCCCCATTGCAAGGAACCAGAAACCTGGTGCAGTGTTAGGAGCAAAAGAAATGTTACCCAGTGTACAAAGCTTTGAACTATGCATGTAACATGAAGTCTTTTTTGTCTACGTTTACCATTGTAAGATCACCGCCACCTGTTTAGATTTTAAATGTGTTGAGTCTGTGGTGTGTTTTTTAAGTTTCTCAGGTATAAACTTCATGTACCTTAAAGTTGCACAGTCTCTGTTTAGACCTCTGTGAGGTCTCAAGGGAGCAAAATTATTTAATTGAAATGGAAGAGCAGCTTTGGTCTTGTATTTGGCACTGCAGGACTCAAAGTGCTTAAACAGTTGTTACAGCACCCCTCCGTGGAAGCAGGTGGGGTTCATAGGCAAATAGGGGATGGAGACGTTGCAGATTTTAGGTCTTTCTGTTAGAATTAGCTGCTTCAGTATTGATGTCTTTGAAATGTTGGACTTTCGGGTGCCAGTTGCTCCGAGTTCTCCCTGGCCGTAGCTTCAGGAAATATTACTGATGTTTCCATGGAACAGTTCCACTGTTTCCCAGTCAGAGACCAAAGTGAATGACACCATCTGAAAACTTCTGCCAAAATGGCTTGTGTGGAGGCTGAGTTTCAGATCTATGACCAGCACCAAGGTCGCTTGAATTTCTGTGACCTGCTTTGACAAGCTATGTTGTTTTTTTATTGTGTGTTGCAATCCCACAGTTACTACTTAAATGAGTCTGGGGACATGGAAAGAAAGAATCAGGTAGCATCTTTATATTAATGCTTTGTCCTCTTTCCTTGTAGGAGAACCACATCCATGACAAGCTGGTATCTCTTAGTTTGCTTCAGAAAGACTTTGTGCCTTTTCTGCTAAATTTTTTAAGGGAGCAGACCAGCCAGATCCTGACTAATGGACCCTCTACTCCTGCTAAAACTCCTAATTCCAAGGCCCATGGGAGCCAAAGGACTGGAACAGAAAGGAGGGCAGGCCATGCAACCAGCAGCCGAGTGCAGCTCTTTTCCCAAAGGACTTCGGTGACCACCTGCACCACAGATAGCAGCTTTTCTCCTGCTGCGGCATCCAGTGGCTCCTCTTCCTTTTCTGGGTCAAGCTTGTCTAGCCCGTGTGGTGACTTCCCTAGCGTGGTCTCCAGTAGCAGCCCGAGCTTTGGGTACAGCCCTGTGCTTAACCACAGTGAGAAGCGGTCGTCTCAGAAGGCCAGCTTGGGGAGCTTCCTTACAGCCACGCCTGAAGCCCTGCCAGCGAGACGAGGCCGAAGGAAAGCCAACAGCTCAGTCAGTGCCTCTGGCCGGCAGGTAGCTCGGGATTTGGGGCGTTCCCTTGTTGAAGAGGAAGATGGAAAGAATGACAGTGCATCGTGGAGCGGAGGGAGAAGGAAGCGGAGTGAAGTGCCTCTTGTTTCTGCCAGATCCCCACCCAGCCAGCTAAATCTTAACAACTTGGAGGAGTTTCCGCCCATGGGTGCTGCCTCTGGCTGGACAAAGTAAGAGCAAGTCTGCCTCGCGGTCTCATTCGGGTTGTGCTGCAGGTTACTGTTCCTTGACTAGCTCATCCTGTTGTGCATGTTTAGATACAGAAGATGCTGTAATAATCCCTGGGGGCTGGCTTCTGGGCTCCGTGGTCAGAACTTTGTTATAGTTGCCATGTAGGGGAACATTGCTTCAACAGTACTCAGGTTTCCACTCTGTGAACTCACCCAAGACACTTCTTTAGCCTCTCACTTGTGATGCTGCCTGCAGCTTACCGGTGCACAGACCAGCAGATACGAAGCTGAGCACATCTTTGTCCTTGCATGTTGTAACAAGTCAGCATTATGTTAGCTCTTCACATTTCTCATTTAACACAATAGCAATTGCTAATGAAGAGCAGTCCTGGAAAGCTCTTCAGCTTTACTGATGCTAACAAAAAAGCTTTTAGATTGACGTTCTGTGGCTTCTGGTAACAGATGTTAGCGTGCGGCTTGCTTTGTGCCATGTGGTCATGGACAAAATAGCTAGCTGATGCCTGTATTCTCTTTGGTCTGCAGCAAGCCCTGGTCTCCCTGGTGACTTTGGCTTAGCTTCTGGGCAGCTGTTTTTGTTGTGGTTGCCTCAGTCCTTTTTGAGATTTTACTCTTTAAAATATTCAGTACCAAATATAAGGCTTTCATGTCAGCCTGTTTGCTCCATATATCAGGCGCTGGTCTCTGAAAGTGGGACTTTCTAGTTGGACATACAAAATTCCAGCTGGATATTGATGAGTCTGTGGGTCTGTACAGCAGATCCAGATGCTGTTTCTACATGGTGCTGTAGATGATGCTTTGGCCAAGGGAGATAAGGTGTGTTTCCAGCATAGACAGTAAGTCTCTTTTCCTCGATTGCACTATGCCCAACTAGGAAAAAGAGTGAGGAAAGAGGTCATGGAGTGTTTGGAAGCGAATGCTATAGTGATTTTGAGAATGCCATAGCAATTAATATGTATCAACCACCATTTCCTTGAGAAGTGTAATGCTTTATGTTCCTGTATCTCATTTCCAATATGTCTCTTACTGCATTACAAAGCCTCTTCCTGAAGGACAAATCTAGGTAGTTTATGCAGGAAGGATGGGTTTCCCTAAACTTAAAGGGCCTATGGTAACTTGGGAGCCTGGACTCTTACTGATAGACAGTGGCAGCTTGAGTGGGTTTTTTGTTTTTTTTTTTTTTTTTCTCATGGTTGTGTTAGAAACTGCTGTTGACTTAGTTTCTTAATAAAATGAGGCATATCCTGTCCTCTCAAATGAGAAATGTTTGGAAGAGTTGTGTGGCACTGTGTTATCTGTTCTGTGGCTTGATGATTGATAATTAATTTTGGAGCGAGCGTCAGCAGTCTGCATTTGGTGGTCTGTAGGTCCGTGACTTTTTATTCAGTGACCAGAATAAAGTCAGCAACTATATGTACAGTTTAGAAATTCAATATCCTGACTCCATGTCAATTTTATTTTAGCATTAGGGTCTTCTGGAAGAGTTGCATGCATATCTGTCTTGAGACCTAATTTTTTTTATTGTTCAGCTTGATTTCAGTGGAATCACTTCTCACTTTTTCAGCAAAAGCAAACCATCAAGGCGAATCAACCCAACTCCTGTAAGTGCTGAGCGCCCCCTCTCAAAACCAAAGATGTGCTTCACTTCTACACCTGTCAGCCAGTCTCCAGCTGCTCGGTTTTCATCTGGGTCAAGCCTTGAGGCCTTTACTACTGTCCAGGAAGGAAACCTTACACCTGTGATAAGCAACAGCCTTCAAGAGGAGAGGGAGATGCTGAAGAAAGAACGGTACAGTTTGAGCAGGGTGGTGATAGGCTTGTATTGATTCTTAATTCTCTTGTATTAAGGTGGTACCAATATCAGAGTGGAAATCGCCAGAAGAATATCCAAAACAGATATTGGTGACCTTAAACTATAATTTGCCTAAAACCAAGTGTGTCTCTGGTATCAAAGTAGGATATTAATACAGCTAGCTCATGTTTGTCATTTTAGAGGTGTGCTGGCTCTGGAACAATGACCCTCACTTTATCTTCAGAAGTTAGTCAGTCCTCACTGCTTTCGTAAGATTGCCTCTTCATGGGCTTGCACATGTGGCTGTGTCCTGTCAGCTTTCCTTAGGTTGCACAGGTGAGGCGAGTGTTTGAAGATGTGATGGAAGGCATAGTCTGGTTTGAAGAAAATGAGTTAATGATGCAAGTGTGGGGAAAGCATTAATGATTTTGCAAGGTAGACAGACTAACACAAGCTTGCAGTCAGAGAAAACAGGACATGGGTAGCGTGAGATTCTGTTTCAAAAGTTGCTACTGCAGTTATCTATTGAAAATTATGTGTGCTGGGAGATGAGGTGAATTCTAGCTTCTAATTTTGTCTCTGCTGTTCAGTTACTGTGTGACTTTTCATCCTCTGTAAAATGATATCACTGTTATTCTGTGAGGATTGATACTTCAGAAAAAAAGCAAAGCACAGTAGTAGAAAAACTATCATTTATAATTGCTGACAGAACTGTTGCTGTTCTTTGTAGATTTTGTTCTTGGGGAAACTCCTCAGGACATGTGCGTGGAATTCTTTTCCTGCTAAGCCTTGCAGTTCACTTCAGTGGGTCGAGAACTGGCTGAAACAGACCCAGTAGCATCTCATGAGTTACTGTTTGTACTGGACCTGTAACAGAACTGCTCAGGATTCAAACCTGCCTCCATGCACTTCCGTGAAGCACCTATTCCAGTCTGAATTCTACCTGAAATTTCCCACTAATCTGTATAAAATAAAGTAGGTGAAATAGCAGTATGTGGGCTGGATCTTGCTCATGAGGTGATCTCATCTGACCGATCATGCTTGAAATGGGCAGTGCTTGGCACTTGGAGCTGGGAGCTGCTGTTGTGTCCTCAGTAGTGGTGAAGTGAGGTACAAAAGTAACGCAGCTCCCAGCCAACTGGGTCACTTTGAGCAAGGGCAAAAGGTGAAAGTCATGCTGAGGTAGATGACAACACTGAGGCAGAAGTGTAGCAGAGCCCAACTACATTGTTGCAGTCTTAGCTTGGTGGGCTTACAAAGTGCTTAATAAATACTTTTCTTCAGTTCAGTCAGTCAGGTGCTTATGTTTGTTGCAAGGGAGATGTTATTAAACAACCTTTCTACTCCCATTTTGGGACTAATTTGTTCTTCATTGCAGCAGTTCCACTAGAAATAGGCCAATAGAAAAAGTTCTTTGCTGCAGTTAGAAATGTTTCTGTCTTCCCCACAGCCCTTAAAGTCACTTTGGAAGAATTTGCTTTTGAGACTATGTAGTAAGAGGTGGTGTGATATGCCAAGTGTGGATGTTCCATTGGGATCTTTAACAATCATTTGATATTGCTGTTACTGGCTTTTTTGCTGCTTCTCATGTGTCTTATGTATGCCACTCTGCTGCTGCATTTTGGATGACCTCTGTAGGTATATTTTCTTACAATATCTATGTATTTAACTGAGCGATCATTGTTGATTTAGAATCCAGCAATTTAAGTAGCTTGTTCCTTCTGTCATTTAACTTGCCAGTATGGGATTTCATCAGTTGTTTCACTGCCTTTCCACTTAGTAGTATTAGATCTTCTCAGAGCATTGTTAACTTACAAATATATCTGAAGGTATGGATGTGAACCTTATTTTCATAGATTTTGTGAAGTGTCTAGCTGTTAGAAATTGTATGTGCAAAAACTTTTTTTAGGACCTGATCTCTAACAGATTCCATGTCCTTAACAAATACCAGTTTAGATGAGAGGCAGTAACATAGGTTAGTTAGATAATTTGGTCAAAGTGCCACACTGTTTTAGCAGAGCTGAAGTTTGAATGTGATTCTTTTGAGTCTTTTGATTGTTAGCCCCAAGGTCCTTTCTCATTAATGGAAAGATGAGTTAAATTACTGTCATGCTAAAAGCAACTTTAGACAGTGTAAATGGCATGGTTAGTTATTGCAGGAATTCTTTCATGCTAGACTGCAAGGGAAAGACCTCTTCTGGCCTCATGGCTGCTGTGTATCATCTTCAGTCACATGCTATGTTGCTGCTCTTGAATTCCAGGTGTAAATTGCTGCACCAGGCATCTTCTCCTGCAGGGATATCTCTTGATCCTGGCACTCCTACTAAGCCTAGCTACACTCGCAGTGCTAGCCTTCCTGCTGAAAGCCATCTGGTGACCTGTGCAAATCCTACTAAGGTTTCCTGCAAGAAACAGTTGGAGCGTCTGGCACAGCTCTATTCGTCATGTATAGCAGGTGAAGACCCAGAAGACGTGAGACTGACTTTTCTTTGAACTTTGAACTTTCATATGTGTTGTGAGGGGGAGGTAGATGAGAAGTGAAAGTTGTGGGACAATTACAGTGTACAAACAAATAACATCTGGAAAAATAAACTAAACCAACACAGTTATTAAAATAGGTGGATACTAGGTAAAAGTTTAGGGAAGGAGACAAACCTGTTGCAGTACTGTGAGCTGCAGTAGGCTGAAGTTGTATGGTCCTATCTGAAACCAGACCCTTCCCAAATGCATCTTTCCTGTGATTCCCGTATTGATTTACACTGTGGCTGTGTGGGGAGGGAGTTCTTTGCTGACTGTGCCATAGAACAGTTATCTATCTTTTTACCGTCGTTTATTAAAGCAGGTCAATACTGAATATTCACCTTTAGTATCTCATTTCCTCTCTTCCAGAAAACTTGGTACCAAATATTTTTCTGGAGCTCTTTTTTGTTCTGCAGCTGTTGACATCTAAAGGCACTTCCACTGCAGAAGATGGGGATAATGACCTTGAAGGAAATGAAAAAAGTAAAGGTAAACAATTACATTGAGTGGGAAGGATGTTACTTCCATGGAATGATAATGTGATACAGAGTAGTTGCCTTTAGCTTGGACAGTTAGTCTTAAATTCCATAAAAGCGCCTTATTACCATTGTGGGACTCATCTGAGATGCTGGCAAAAATCATGCATGTGTGGGAAGTGCTTCTGCAATATGATAAACAGATTGCTAGATACTGTTTGAATCTAGTTTTCTGCTATTGTGTGAGATTTGCTGTAGCTGCTCGCTAACACTGGCTTTCAGAAAAAAAAGACGGCTGTGCTGAAGTCTCTCCTCCATTGGTCCTTGCAACTCAAAAGTGCTGTTGATCTGCTATGTGTTTCTTAAATTTAAGGCTGGGTTACAAGTGCACAGGATCCATTCATATAGATACGTAATTGTTGCATTTGTTTTTTGGCAAATTCAGACTTAAGCTTGATGCAGTTAGTACTTTGATATGGATATAAAAACCAAAAGAGTGGTTTTAAGATGACACAACCCCTGCCTCTAGATGCCCCTATTTGATTGACCTTTGTTTTGCTACTCACTGATTCTTGCGACTGAGATTAGGAATGTAAAGTCTTCAGCTACAGGAACAGCAGCTGATGACTGGTTGCAGTTGGTCTACTTTTTGTCCTGAATCTGCTTACTGTTGGCCGTAATGTTGAGAAGGAATCTTTTCTTTCCCATGCAGCATTAAACAATTCGGTTGCCTTTAGTATAGGAAGGATAGGGATGGGAGGATTTGTTTGTTCAGGTGGCAGGGAATGGGAACTTCTGAGAGCTAATTGTTGGTCTTTTAGTTTATAAATAGTGATAGGTGCTGTTGTCTCATGTTTCTTTTTTTCCCTTAGATGCATCAGGGAGACAGCATTTCCGAAGTGTGCACAATTGTGTTTATTTTGCTGTTCAAGTCTTGGATTATCAGTATGAGTGAGTTAATATTTTTTTTCCTCTGCTTGTGTCTGAAGATGTGTGTGAGATGAAGCAAGTGTGCTTGAATTTTAGAGCTTTACCACTTACAGGCATGGAGTTGTTAATTTTCCCTCAAAACGTATGACTTGGCCTGGATTTGGATGTCTGTGAGTTTTCCTTGCACTGATCTGTCTACTGAACTTCAGTGTGATTGTGCAAGAATGGGAAAGTATTGAGATGAGAGCAATAAAAAATGGCCCTACAGATGTCAGTAGGATTTGATGCTGGGTGCATGGGGCTTAGAACTCTTTGCTTGGTAGCCTCGTAGAAAATGAGCATAAGCATTTCTTTAGGTCTGATCATGTGTTGTTTATGTCTGTCTTTCTGTGGGTTTTATCCATGTTGTCTTGGCAGAATTATTGCCCATTTAGAAAAGGGGACACTGAAGCTCTTGGCTGAAAATGAACGGATTGCATCTTTTTCTCCCACCTTGCACGAGAGGCTCAGGCAGGCTTATGAAAGCAGCACAGCCAAGGTAAAAACTGGCAGACGTCAACTAATGTTGCTTCATACCTTTGTGTTGATGCTCTTTTATTTGCGATGGCTTTGATGTTAAATTTAATTCCTTCTGCTTTGAGTATCTTGTCATGCCATGTTTGGCAAGTGTCTTAAAGTTACTTCTTTTTCTTGTCAGTGGGTAAGCGAATTGCTAGGTCCAATGTTTTGTTAGTTGTGAGTTGCCACTGGCTAGCCTTACATTGTGCTCCAGGCCCTGACCTTAACCAGTGACTTTGACAGGGTCAAGCTTTGCTTTTGAGATTCTCATCTAGTAAGCATAGATCCCAGAAGAATGATCGGTTAGATGCAATATCAGAATGTATTTTGGAAGAAATGGTTTTGTTTCATAGCTACAGACTCCTTTTAGGCAAATGAAGCTTCAGAGGAGACAGTGCAGCCTGTGAAAACTGATTTCCTGATCTAATCATCTGAGTTAGGGAACTAAAGCTGGGTGGTAGGAATGGCTGCCTTAATGTATTTTGTATCTTGCTTCATCCATCTTTTAAAAATGGAAATTGCTCTTGGCAAAAAAAGTATAGTGTACTTTCTGAGACTAAGGCATGTCAATAGCTGAGCTTTTTAGTTAAAGCTGTAAATGAAGGTCTCTTGTTGCTTGAAGACATAGGCTTTTTGAATAGGAGAAAGAAGAATAATACAGGAATTGCCAGCCACTATCCTGCATTCTCTGGAGCCCTCTATTGAAGGTACACTTTGGCTGTTTGCAGACGATTCTTTCTACACTGTATCAATACGGGTTGTAACCTGTTCTGCAGAGATTTCTTAGAGAGACGAGAAGCTTTCACTCATAATGTTGAGTGATTATGCCTCTGTAGTGTAACATAGGTTGTACAACTGTTGGTGTTTACTAGCAGTTAGCAATTGGGAAATGGCTAGTGTCTGAACAACTCAACTAGTGACACTTGGTTTCCTCATCACGTCTTTTCCCTGCTTTTTGTAGGTCTCAGATTGTTGGATAAATTAGAGACTTATATTAGTCTAATGGCTGCCTTTATATTTTTAACAGGTGTCTCTCCTGCTGCCATGCTCTGTACAATCTGTTTCTTTCCAGCCAGAAACTGACAATCGCTCTAACTTCCCCAGTGACAGAGCATTTCACATATTTAAGAAGCAAAGGTAAGTTTCTTCTACTGTTGCTGTATAGCTCACAGGGTGTAATCTTTCCATGATTGTGAACAAAGGATATTGAGAATGTCTCATGTATGCTACATGCTGTAGAAAAATCTTGAGATTTTTCACTCTAATTTAAAAAAAAAAAAAAGTCTTTGTCCATATTGACTGCAGGAGCTAAATGCTTAATGTCTTTAGAGAAGAACAGCCTAATTCTTCAGGAGTTATTGAGACTTCTGGTAAATGCCAGTACAGTGTGTCACCCTACTGGATTGCTTCTGCATATAAATCTGGTATGCTTTTATTCTTCCTGCCACCTCCCTCCATGCTTGCAGCAACAGGGTGGGGGGAGAATGGCAAGTTGTCTTGGTCCTTTTTTCTCTCCTCATAGGTATTATTTCATGTGGCTTATTCTTTCCTGCCTCTCAGTCTTCAGTATGTCTGGTAATGGGTGTTTTGGTCATTCCATCAGAGCTTGGGCATAACAAGCTTAAGCACTTGCTGTCAAAGACATGGAAAATGGAAACTCGCTGAAGTACCGCTAACATTAATGAGTTTTGCAAAGGTATCTGAATGCTTAGAGGCTTGAGTTATTTAATCTGAGTTAGATTTTTGCTGGGGAACTTAGGAGCGATAGTTGTTGTTACTTCAGTTGTTGTTACTTCAAATGAAGAGTAGGAATTCATACCCTTAAATATCTTGCTTCACAGGGATATCTTTTATGAACTGCTGCGTGAATGGGAGGATAACCATGAAAAAACTGGCTGGGACTTTGAAAGAGTTCTGGGCAACAAGATCAGGTAGGAGTCTTATGCAACTTCAGCTAGCTCTTTCATGTAGCTGAATTGCTGGTGCAGCATACTAGACTCAGCATCCTACATTCCATGTTCTTCCTAATGGTCTTCTGCACTAATCTGTAGGGAGATGTGCTTCTTGGAAGATACTGTCCCTGTAAATTTGATTCTATATTTAGAAGTATCAACTGTTATCTTAAAGAAACAAGCCGCAAGTGTCAAGGGCCTAATTTGATCAGTCTTGGTGTAGCTCTTTCCCTGTTCATAATCACAGGAAGAGCCATCCTCACAACCTCTATATTGTGGTCTGAACATGGTTGTTGTATACATTTGTCTGTGCGTTTCATGTTTCCAATGCCCGACTCCTCCTAAGCATGGAGAAGTGTGTTGTGTTATATGTTCAGAAGCTCTTAGCTCTTCTAATTATTTCAGGGCGTTCTAGTTTATTGGCTCTGAAAACAAGGCACTTGTGGCTCTTTTATGGAAAGCAAACTTTTATTCATTTATTGCTTTATCAAAATAGAGTATATATAAAGACACTATTATGGTTTTGAAAGCAGTTGCCTTATGGGTTTCTGTGTTAGTCTTAACCACCAGCCTACTCAAGTTACAGGTATGAAGCTGACACTTCACCACAGGAGCAAAACAAGACTGAGATTTAAACTGAGAAATTTTCCTTCTCTTGGGCATCAGAAGTACTGCTGTTGCTGTTTTCTTACTTGCATATGTGTGAACTCTCAACTCACTGCTCTGCACAGGGAAGAGTGGGAGCTGAATGAGTTAATTTTCTTCCTAAATAACAGCATTATTGCAGGAAAGGAAGAGAGTCTTTTTATCTCTAGAGCTGTGTTTGCTGTGCAGGTGCTCAAGAAGAATTTTTGTTTCCATGGTCAGCAGATGGGGCTTAGTGATTGGGAAAACTGGTTATGAAGATATTGCCTTTTGCAGTGGCCTTTGGAGATTGCTTTCGTAAAAGCAGTTATTTTATACTTTTGGTATAGTTTGAGGTTAAAACACCTTTTGTACCACAGAGATCCAGTCAGCATTTTGTGGTGTTTTCCTTTGCAGGGCCATGATGGCTCACCTATCTGCAACCTGCAACCACAGCCATTTTGCCAGGCTATTTCAGAAACAGCTTATCCAGGTAAATGACTTGTTTTTTTCATGAAGATATACTTCAAAGCTGATCTGATCCTTCCTTGGCCTGAGAAAACAAACAGTGTCTTGCAAGTTTCTTTGAGATTTTCCTATTGAAACTTTTTTGGGAGAGCCAAGTCTTCAGGATGGGAATTTCGTTCCTTTTCCAGAAATATAAATCAGTGATAAATTACTGATGAACTCTGTGTAAATCAGGGATAAGGCACACTGAGCACAACACAAGCTGTAAGAATTCATTGATGATGTTTATTTACTTTGACTTTCTAATTTTAGAAGTTATAATTTTTAGAAATTTTAAGGATGTATTTTGACATGTATCAAATGCAGAGGTTCCTAGTTATATATTCATTAGCAACATGAGTGTGCTACTTGCAAAGAGTCTCTGATTCTTCTGTGTAACACTTCAACAGCCTCTTTTTGATATAGTATTGCTGTGGTAGTTTATAGGGTTTTTTTGGCCAGTTTCAAGCATCATTTAACTTCTCTGTAACTGAAAGAATGAAGAAAGAAAAGATGCTTCTGATTGGAATATAGATATTCACTGTATTCCCTATAAATGGCTGGCTTATTGGTGGATTTCTTTTGGATAGCAGAACAGACACAAACTTCCCCCCTTGAGTATTAGCCCGCACACATTGCCAGGAAGTTGCAAGCTGTTGGAATGCTGAAAAATCCTCTCGTGTCCAAGCTGAATTTGCATCAATGTCCTGTCTGATGTGTATGTTCAGGGAGATGGTGGGAAAGAGGTGAGATGGTCTTTGTTGCATCAACAAGATTTAATTAGTCCTAGGTACTGTATTTCTCCTTTATATCTGTGCCTTCTTAATGAAGACTGCAGGGTTTCACAAGGGTAACCAAAGATTTAAACTGGTAACTAGAAGCCTTCAGTGAATCCAAAGTGTCTGACCAGAAAGTGATTTGCAGAATCTTGTGTGAAATTATGACACTCATGCAGAAAAGAACCTAGACTGAGGATTTGTGTTGAGGCCTGATAATTTAAAGATTGGGAAGTGTAACAAGATGTTCTTTTGGGAGGGGAGAATGCTTTGGAATAAATGGGCCCAGTAATTGTTCGCTTGATATACATAGTTAAATGTTGCTTTTTAGTATGATCTCACTCATTAAAACTATCCTGACTTAGATATAGGAGCATGCAGTCATCTTTTCCCTTTACTCAGCATTGGTTAGGTTACATCTGGAGTACTGTGTCCGGTTTTGGGCTCACCAGTACAAGAAAGATACAGACTTACTAGAGTGAGTCCAGCACAGGGCCATATAAATGATTAAGGGATTGGAGCATTTTTCGTATGAGGAGAAGCTGAGAGAGCTGGGACTGTTCAGCCTGGAGAAGAGAAGGCTCCAGGTTATCTTAGCACTGTGTACAAGTACCTGATGGGAGGGAATGAAGAAGAGTGAGCCAGATTCTTCTCGGTAGTGTTCGCTGACAGGACATGAGGCAATGGACACAAATTGAGAAAAAGGAAATTTCACCTGAATGCAAGAAGACACTTCTTTACTGTGAAGGTGGTCAAAACACTGAAACAGGTTGCCCAGAGGGGTTGTGAAGTTCCAGTCTGTGGAGACATTCAAAACCCAGTTAGACATGGTCCTGGACAACCTGCGGTAGCTGACCCTGATTGAGCAAGAGGGTTGGATTAGATGATCCAAGAGTTCTCTCCCAGCCTAATCAGTTCTGCAATTCTGTGATTCTTTGAGTCTTAAGTAGTATCTCTGTGTTTGGGGTTGGGGGCCATTAATTTTTTAAATTTAACTCTCTGGAAACTCCAGGAAAATCTGGTCTGGGAATGCATAGTGCAGTGTTGTGGTCCTTGGAGACTGGGCTAAAGATCCTACCGAGTGGGTCATGAAGACCATGCACGTGATAGGTGTTCTCTGCGTACATCCAGATGTAGTCTGCTAGATGTGCCTGAGTTAGATGTATAGGATCAGAATTCCATCTCTCAAGATCTCTAGGCTGTTTATGGCCAAGATGGGTAGCATGTTTTGGCATGAGGAAAAGAGATCTTCTGTACGTGGGCTGCCTGAAAAGACCATGCTTGGATAACTCCTAAAACAAAGTCTTGTGAGGAAGGGAGAATATGTGGGGTGAGAGACGAAGTGAAATGATGTCTTATTACAAATTTTCCATCTCACTACTCTTTCTGTGTCTTGAAGATGTGTAAAGGTCCTATTGGTGGTGGTGCAAGCTGGGGAGACACCCCAGACCAGGATGTCCTTAATATGCTGGGCTCTGATAATCTGAACCGTCTGAAGAGGCTGCAGGAAAGATTTGTCGTTCCTCAGAGCATCAGAGGACCTTGTCCACCCCCTTCATTCCCAGGGTGCCAGCAGTTCTTCAGAGACTTCATCCTCAGCGCAGGAAGGTTAGCTGCCATGGTTGCGGTTTCCTTGGTGTGTAGCGTGTGGGCAAGTGGGGAACGCCAGCATGTTGGTCTTGCAGTGGGGAGTTGTCCAGAGAGCTTGGGGCATGGCGTAACCTAGGCAGAGCATATGTATGTGTGCTACATTAGGCTAAACTATATATGGTAATGATCTTCCTTCTGTAAAACCATAATATCTTGTCACAGGCCATCATCATTTCCCAGTGCCAAGGCATACAGTGCTGCATAGCAAGGGTGCTGGACTGTCCAAGTGTTTCTTGTGGGGTAGTGCATGAAGCTAAGGAGTTAGAGGAGGAAGCCAGGTTCATGGTTTGTTTAATGAGTTTTTCATAATCCACAGCATGGAGGAGTTGTGATCTATGGGAGATTTGAATCTTAACTTCAGTTACTTTACAGCTTCCTGCTTCAACAGATCCATATTATTATCCTTATGCTGGAACTTGCTAAATAGCATCTGTTCGAAAAAGTACAAAATAAGAGTGGAAAAGAAGGGGGTCAGCCAGTACTAGTCTTGTCCCTTGCTTGCTTGTCTCCAGTCTGTTACATTGGATGTCTGCTGATGCTTGATACAACTCATATGAGACAAGCTTGAAATTTTGCAGTGTGTTAGTTGAGGTTTTGCTGCTGTTTTCAGCCCAGTCTGACTCATCATCATCTTTTGCTGAAGTTACCAGTTCAATCAGCACCTGATGGATAGTCTGTGCCTGAAGATACTCGAGCTGGATGGCCTTACTCTGGTGGAGCACGAGCACAGTGATGGGGAAGCAGATATGGATGAACAGGTAAGCTTGTTTTTTGCAAACACATCTGGTAGGAGTTTCCCTGAACTGTTCCTGTACCCAGAGAATTACTGGCTTGATGGTGAGTTGCCTGGAGCTTCCACTGCTGTATTTACAGGACAAGAGCTTCTTTATTTGGTTTTGTCATAACTCTGCAACTTGATTATGGATGTCTGAGCCCTTTGCCATTTACTTGTATGCTTCAGGGTGTTTCATAAACTGTGTCATAAGAGATGATGCACAATAGTTTGAAAAGTGAGAGCTTCTTTTTCGGTTGTTAGTACCCTGTGTTAGATCAGTGAAATAACGGAGTGCAACTGGACTCAGTTGCAGTAAGTCCTTGTTACTTTTCCACGTAGAAGGATTTTAGTTACAATGAATTTGTAGTCATGCCTGTTCATGCCTGTTCAGATGTTTCTTCACTCACCTATACCTATCAGAGGTGTCATAGCTTATAGTCTATTGGTAAAGTAACAGCCAAAGGTTCATGAAAACTTGCAGAGCAGAACTGGTATAAAGGAGGCAACATGAGATCAGCTCTCTACCCGTTCATTGACTCCAAAGTAGTTAATACAAAGATGTGATTGAGCAGCTGCTTGTTTTAGAAAGCTCTTGAATTAATTTCTTTTCACTATACATGAAGCAGTGGAGGCAGACGCAATTTAAAATGCTTGATAAACATGTATTTTGGAAACTTACCTTTATTAAAAGCAGTGATGAAGCTATGTGGTCCTTTTACATTAAGGGAGTGGAAGTTTAGCGTAGGTACTTGCTTTGCCAGTTTAGGGTAGCATTGACCCAGCTTGCTCTTCTTCATTTCAGGATGAAAAGAAGCGTTTCACTGTGGTCCTGTTAAGCCTACGACTCCTCGCCAAGTTCCTGGGGTTTCTTGTTTTCTTGCCATATCGCACTGTGGAGCAACCAACTAGAGACTTGCAAGACTCTGCAGTAGCGTTAAGAAACCAAGTAAGAAATCAAACTCTTCTAAGAAATCTAACATGGCCTTTTGCTTGACAGTCAGGTTTTCTAATTCAAGGAGGGGATTATGAATAGTTACGCCTTTTCAAAGTGAGCCAGTGGTTCCTGGGATGATGTTATACTGTTCTGTGCCCCTACTGCGTACTCTGGGGTTGGGAATAAAGGAACGAAGAGTTTGTGTAAGCTAGAAGAGAGGGAGCAATGCCCTGATGGTGAGGTACTCAGTCTTCTGTTATTTCTGCTAATCTGGGGCTGTCATACCAGAACTCTGACCTAGCTAAGACGACTTGTATTTATAGCATAAAATCCAGCTACCAGGAATGTTTTTGTTAGTTTTGCACCCATCTCCTAGCAGTGTGTCATACTGTGAATGCAAGGAGGCAGGGGTTAGACCTTGACTCTGCGTGTACATAGTCAGACTTATAGCCTTACTTTTGAAAGTCCCAGCGGGATCTCTGGTTGCTATCATAGTGTGGTTTTTTTACCTCTGCTTGTGTGTAAAGAAATGTTTTTATTAGCCAGAAAGTCACCTCTTATTTGTACAGAAGATAAAATCCTAGAAAGAAAAGTCATTATATAGATGAAGTTTTTCTTTAAGTATCAAAAGGTAACTTCAAGCTGTTGCTTTAACTTCTGTTGTCCATTTAAGACCCTGCCTGTACTGGATGTATTGAAGCTTCTGAGAAAATCTATTAGGAATCAACGTTCTATCCTCACTGTTCCTTGGATTGTGGAGTACCTTTCCCTTGTGGATCATATTGGTCCTTTCCTTGATTACTACAGGAAAGTATTTTGTCTCTTGCTGCAGGTATACAGGTAAGAGCCTGTGAAAGGATATTTGTTAAGAACTTTTCTGTGAAGGTTTGCTTGCTTAGTTGAAGTGCCTGGTGCTTGAGAATGCATGCTGGCCCTAGTTTGAGATTCTTATAAAAGCACCTTTTTTTTGTGCAAATCATGAGCACTTCTTGTCTTACATAAGGCTGCAAAGGGAGCACATCCTCAACTCAGAGATTAATATTTGATTTAAATATGTGATTTTTCATTAAGTAAACAAAATTCTTTAAATCCCCACTCACACATTCTACATCTGCAGCTGTGAATTTTAAACCTTGAGTTTGAATCTTAAACTTACATGGTCTCCCATGCCTAAATAATGGTGTAGTTTTCTTTCTTATGTACATGAGGAAAATTTGAAGCACATTCTAGAGAGTTACTTGACACTGGCTATTCCAGTGTAAACTTAAAACAGCATGTTATTCAGATGCATGTGAACAAAAAAGTAGAGCTTGCTTTCCACTCTTTAGGCGGACAAGTAGGGAATGTGTACATAGTGGCAAGTAGTTTAATTAGAAAGTGAGTGGTTTGGGATTTTTTTTCCTTAATGAAAATTGAGCTACTGAAATCTAACACGCTCTCTTGCTGCTTTTACTGCATGGCAGGTTAATGGTCCTTTCTGAAGATAAGGAGATGAGTTTCCTGAACAAGTTGCTGCTCCTTGCAGTTCTGGGTTGGCTTTTTCAGGTAGAGTCTCCTGTATGCACACAGCTCTTCCCTGAAGAAAAAGCAGGGCACAGAACTCAATAGAAAATAGTATTGAAATGAGTTAAAACACTGCAAAACAGTAGTCTGTTGTTTTGCTGGGGTTTTTTACACTAGTGTGGAGTTTAAAGAATCCTCTGTATTCTAATGGAGAATTATTTTCCTTTAGTGGAATTGTGTGAAGCAACTTTTTTTTTTTTCCAATGGGAATTCTAATTGCTGCTGAAACACATTCTGTACTTATAAATCTGCATCCTTTTAAGCAAATTGACAGCTGATTCCTGTTAGAACTGGAAGCTCTTGTCACAAAGATGGACTGCTAGCTGGCAGCCTTGAGTTACTGGGGAATTTTTTGTCTGATACAGGGAATGTGTGTGATGAACTTTTAAAATCCTTTTGTGCCTTCAGTTGGAAGCAAGGTAACTGGTTAGCAGGAACCTGTTGAAAAGGTGAAGGATGCTGTATGGGGAGGGTAAGGAAGGTGGCTTATGTTACTGTGATCAAACTAAATCTTTAATTTTATGGAAGGGTTCTCGTTAGGGCAGAGAGGATCCTTAGTGCTAGTTTTCTGTGCGTGGGAGGTTGGTGAGATTTTACTGTCCTTTTTATCAGAAATGGTGTAAGTTACTGACTGCTGTTTCGATTGTAACTACTAGGGTTTCTGTTTCAGATTCCATCAGTCCCTGAAGAGTTGTTTTTTACCACTGATGTCAGGCAGGAGGGATTGTTGATGGATACTGTGACATCTGCTCAGGCTTTGGTGAGTTAGTGCAGCAGCATGCCCTCTGGATCTGTGGGTGAGGGTGGATCTACCATAGCCTCAGGAGTTCAAGATCTTATCAGGAACTTGGCTTCAGTGCAGCTGCATTGAGCATATGTAGGCCAATGGATGTGATGCCCCAGTTTGTCCAAGTGCCTCAGTTGCGTTGCATCCTGGATTGTAAAATCTGTGTGTTACAGCTCTGGGGCTTTTGTTAGGAAGGAGCCATCTCACCGGCTGCAATGGCTTGCAGAATAGGTGCAAAGTTATGCTGGAGGATCAGATGCTGTTTTCCTACTCACTGATTATTGCAGTACAAGGTGAGCTGATAGAACTGTAGCTCTTCCCAGAAATAAGTAATAGTAATGGTGAACTCAACAGAAATAGTAAGATGGGACTATAAAAGCAAGGTTGCTGTATTTGGAGTCACCTGTTTTCCAATTGCATGGTAAAGGGTAATTGAACTGAAAATAGTATCAGCAAGCAGAAAAGCAGGTGAGTTTATGGCATGTGTGATGTTTCAGATAACTCCCAGACATGCAAAAGAATACATAGTATTCCTTGAAAGATAAGCAGTATGTTTGCTAAAATATCAGTGTATCTTGTTCAAATTATAGAGTTCTGTTTTGCACTGTCTCTTCAGTGGTAGATAGAAGATGCAGAGATCAACTAAATGAGTGCAGTATGCACTGCCCGTGGGGATGGGATCTGAAGTTGTTTTTCTGGCTGTGCTGTGTAATACTGGGGTGACATTACTCCACAGTGCAGTGTTCCAGTGAGTCTGGGTGAAGACACCTGTGGAGATGTAATGCATAGCAGATGTGTGTCATTTATTCTCCTCCATGGATTGGCTTCTCTTTTATGAGTAGCAGCTGTGGCAACAATCCTGGTTCCCTTCTGTAACCGTCAGCTTTCAGCTGGGCTTTGGCAGCCATCAGAAGGAAAGGTTGAGCTACACTAACTAAATGTAGAACAGCTCATTGTGTGTTACAGGGCTGGACTGAACACTTGGGCTGCAAAGTTGGTAATTTTACTGGGGATTTGGAATCCAGTTAATTTTATTGTTTTTATGGAAAGGCAGTTCTGAAGCCTGCCTGTGACCACACGTATGGGATTTCTGGCTTGCTGAAGACTGTTTCTTTCTTGCTGTGTCCTTTCAGCATTTCCTTCCTTTTCTCACTAGGACTCTGTACCCTTGGTGGATCAGCAGTTACTTTATACTTGCTGTCCCTATCTTGGTGAGTATTTTATTTATATTTGCTATATAAATAAAATATATTATTATATATTTTTATTTACTTTTTATTTTTATCTGTATTCGTCCTTTGGTACTGTGGGTCCTTGGATCATCTTTCTTACCCCTCCTCACTACTTCAGGTCTCAGCTGTGTATGATTTAACCTTGATAAAAAGCTGTATTGCAGAAGCTTATGCAGCTGTGAATAGTATCTGGTGAAGCTGGGGGAGGGAGGCTACACAGTCAAGATAGTTGATCTACACAGCTTGAATACAGAGGGACAGGGGAGCTCATCCTTCACAAACTGGAAGGAAGCATTATAAGGAGTAAGTGTACAACTTTTCCATCTTATGTATAGGGAGAGGTGTTTGTACTGTAAGGAATGCCTTGATCCTTCAGCATATTTCTGCTGTGAGGCAGAGGGGAAGAATCCTTTTGCACCCTGGTGCTATATCAGGTTGTTGTTTGAGGTATCTTTTTCCTGGGATCTGACTGCCATTGGTGAAATCCCTCTCTGTAGACAGTAGAGTCCCAGATGGTGGGATGGTGCTCTGCTTCTTGGGACTTAGCTGCTAGGAAAACGGTATGTTAAACCTGCATCACAAAAGCTAGGAGTTGAACATGCCTTCAGGCTTTTCCCCTGGTATTTTCTCTTGACCCTGTTGGAATTTTGTGTAACTCTGCTTGTCTTGACAATGTAGACTTTACAGTTCCTGCTTGCCATCCTAAAAAGGGATGCATAGAACTGACTGCTCCCTTATCTTTCTGAACAAGTCCCTGTGTGCCAAGGAACTTTTTGGAAGCCTCCTCTTTTATGTTTGGAGCCTTGCCTGCCCTGCTGTGCCCTGCCAGTTAAATGGGTGGGATGCCTCTCTGCTTTTCTGAAACATTAGCTTTCACAGAAGCTGAGGCAATCTGCTCTGGAAACAGGACTGACAATGTGAAAGTCTCTATCTTGAGTTTTGATTTGTTCCCTTGCTTATGGGGACGATGACTGCTTTTGCATGTTTTTCTGTACAGGTGAGCTGCGGAAACTACTTGCCTCTTTTGTGGCTGGTAGTGGAGCAAAAAATGGTGGCTTTATGAGGAAAATCACTCCAACAGCTGCAGAGTCCTTGGCACCCAAGGCTTCTGTCACACAGCGGAAACTGCAGGTAATGAAATTAGGGAGTCACAAGTGGAAGCAGGGCAGGAGAAATTGCTTGTGTGAGGGTAGGATACACAGTGATATCCTAATGCCAGGGAAAGAAAAGAATGGGCTTAGGCAGCAGGGAACATTGTGTTTAAGAGTCAGGTGTCCTTACTCGTCATTCTTCTGTTGTAGTCATATGGCTGGGATACCATGTCGGTGTTGAAATCCACATAACTTCAGTAACATTCTTGCAGTTGGAACAAGTAGCATATTTCTCTGTCTGCCGCTTCTTTAACAGAAAATGATGGTATTTTTCTCATACTGTGTTTTGCTTAGATTGTAGCTACGCTTTCCACCGAAAGAACAAACTGTGTAGGAGCCTACAGGATTACCAGCCTGTAATTGAAAGAGAGGATCCTTTCTTTTAAAAACAAACCCTGTGTGGTGATTCACTACTAGTAGGTGCTGTCAGAACTCTCCCATTCTTCTCTTTACTGGGCCTTTGCTTTTGTAGTTTCATAAACCCTGATAATGAGCTTTGGGTTAAATGGTTAGAAGGAAATAGGGAGCAAGTATTTTACAGGGGTGCTGAATGCTACAGTAGCAGAAGTTCTAGTGTAGGCAAATTGTGTGCCTTTTAATACAATTATGGAGGGTAGTTCTGTCCATTCCTATGTTGAGGAGAGGAGGATTTGGGTGGAGTGCTCTCATCAATTGTAGCACTTTTCTCTTGAACAGGTAGAGTTGGAACAGGCCTTCTTCCACAACCAGCCTCCCTCCCTACGGAGAACAGTTGAATTTGTGGCAGAGAGGGTGGGATCCAACTGTGTTAAACACATCAAGTAAGTGCTTGTGATCTGTTCTGTGACTTAAGAAGTAACTTTACACTAATGAGGCAAAGAGTTGATCCTTTAAAATTGTGTGTAGGGGGGAAAGAAAGCTTCCCTCAGGGTATGCTGTACAGCAGAACACCAAGGCTATATAAGGCTGTGACAGTGGGATCCAGCAACATCTGATTGCCATCATAGAGGGTAACTTGTGAAGGGATGCAAAGAGGAGGGCTATATGACTGTGGGACACTTGGAATGTGAACATAATACAGCATTTTGAGACTTTATATCCCTTTCAGAACATTCTTGCTAACGATAAGAAAACCTCAGATCAGAAGGGACCTCTGGAGGTCATCTGATGGAAACTCCTGCTCAAAGCAGGGCCAGCTTTCAAATTAGGTTAGATTGCTTGGCACATTTTCCAGCTGAGTTGTGAAAGTCTCTAAGGATGGGGATTCAGCAGCCTCTTAGTACAATGTTCCAATGCTTAATTTTCCCAGACTTTGTTAAAAATGTTTCCTTATATCTTATCAGAATTTCTTTTGTTCCAGCTTGTGCATGTTGCCTGTCAACCTTTAGCCGTGCACTTCCTGCAAGCGTTTTTCTGTCTTCTCTGTAACCCTTCCTTCTCCCTTCACCTTCTCTTCTCCAGGCCAAGTGAAACCAGCTCCCCCAGTCTCCCTGTAGATTGTATGCTCCAGCATCCCAGCTATCGTAGTGATTTTTTTTTTTCCTCCTGCAGTCACTCAGATTGTCAATGGCTTTCTTGTACTGGGGTCCGAAAGCTGGGCAGTGTACTCCAGATGCAGACTCACAGTGGCAAGGAAGGCAGTAACTTCCCTTGACTTGCTGGCTGCACTGTTGGTAATGTCAGCCCAGTACAAGGCTGGCCTTCTTTGGACAGTGCTAACCCATTTAGCTTGTCTAGTGGGAACCCCAGGTCCTTTTCTGCAGAGCTGCTCCCCAGCCTGTAAAGGTGCACAGTCAGCATCCCATCATCAACCCATTTCTCCACCTTGTCACAGTCTTTCTGAATGGCAGCCCTGCCTTCCAGCGTGTCACTCATGAGCTTGCTGAGAGTTTGCACTGTCCTGTTGTCCACCTTGTTGAAGACATTAAATGGTGTCAGCCCACAAGGAATGCTGGTTGTAGTGGGCTGCTGTTGACATCTTTCAACTTCTGACCACTCTCTACTGAGAGTATAAGGGTATTGCTGCCAGAAAAGATACCTGTAACCATGTATGTTTCTATTAAAACCTAGAAGTTTTTGACTCTTGAATCTTAGTACTATTTTGATATCTTCATTGCTGCTTTCTTCCTTACAAAAAGAACAGGGAGATGGTACTGTACTAAACACAGTGTGATTAATTCTTTTTTAGCAGAGTGGTTTATTGCATTTGTGCCTGAGGGATGGGTATCCCCCTAAATTGGGGGAAACAGATGGTTACAGTTAGTGTGCACTGTTTGTGGTATTGATTTCGGTCTGTTTGATCATTATTTTTTTACAGGGCAACACTGGTAGCAGAGTTGGTTCAAAGGGCTGAAGCCATGTTGCAGGATAAAGTGAAGGAGGAGGATGCTAATCATGACAAGCTGCTTGAAGAGGTGTGCACTCATCTGTATGAGGAAGGGGCCCTGGCACTCATCAAAGGCAGAGAGTAAGGAGGAAGTTATTTAAACTTGTGCCTTCCCGTCTCTTCTTATTGCAGAGTCTGTAAGGCTAATTCAGTTTGGTCTGTCATGCTCAGGTTCTGGTAACTATAAACCCTGACCTCTGCTCTTAGGGTGACTGTCTGCTGTGCCTCCAGTCAGTTAATGCTGTATTTGTAGGAAGGAATAAAGGTGCTGTGTGTCCCTCTGCATCCAGCTCCAAACAGACATCCACTGCAGCTATTGTATGTCCCCTCTTTGGAAAACTGAGTATTGCAGCTTGGTGGCTTCTAATTGCTTTTTCCTTGTCTGGTTCTTTTGGTCTGACTTACTTCACTGCAGTCTTCCCACTGGTTTTGACTGTAAGAGAGCGTGTGAAAGTTCCTATGGTAATGAACCTCTGAGTGTTGTCCAATAACTTTGACTAATCCTGTGGCACATTTTCTTTCTTTTCTTGCAGATTTTGCAAAAAGAAAGGTCCTGAGGCGGTGAGGGTGTTACTGCCAGAAGAGACATCTGCAGCAGTATGTATTTTCACTAAAACTTACTAAAGGTCTTCACTTTTAAGTCTGGACCATTATCATTTTTCCATTGCTGCTTTGCTTATCCCTTAATAGCTTAGGACAATGGAATCTATTGATGCCTTCATGTGAGGACTAATAAGCTAAGGAGAGTCACCTCTGCCAGGCTGCCTTGGATGTTCTGGCTAAAGTGATAGTCTAGCCAATAGCTAACTGTTGAGACTAGAATGGTGTATAAATTGCATTCCTCTTGCAAGGATAATGCTTTTGTTTTAGCATCAACTTCCCCAAGAGTTGATGGGGTTTGTACGGGGTTGATGAGGTTTGGGAAATCAAATGGGTCAGTCCTATTGCTCAGAGTAGCAGTTCCCACAGAGGTGGTGGTGCTCTGTTTAAATGTTGCATGCCAAAATTAAACCTTTTCCCTCTAGACTTCCTTCTGACTTCTGACTGACTATAGTGCCGTGGCTGGTAGTAAATCTCCTATCGCTTGTTATCCTCCCTGTAAAGGTTTTAAGTAGTGCAGAAGACATTGCAGTGGAACTGGCTACTGAGAAAGCCTGTGGCTGGCTTTCTGCCAACATTGCAGGTGAGTCTCCTCACCCTGAACTGGGGCTTCTAACCTGTATATTGTACTCTTTTTCTGAGATCAAGGGGTAGAATTTATTCCAGTGTTATGAAGTACTTGGTCCTACTCATTTTTCTTTTAGTGGGAAGCATGCAGTTGCTCTGTCCCTCCTTGTTTAGGAATAAGAGGAATGATTTCTAGCTCCAAGAACCTTCTTCAGGGATTTTTCAGGCTTGGCCCATGTAAGTGATTTTTAGTTACGGAGGCTCATAGGATGGTGAGAATGAATGCTTTGGAAAGCTGCTTCTGAAAATGTCATCTAGCCTGAAGTTGTCTTAGTACTCCAAACGTATGATACAGACAGCTGCTCTCTCAAGCCACCTTGTAGTCCACATGTACAGAGCGCTTCTGCAATCTTCTGTAAAACAATTACCTCTTGGACTGGGTGTTTTTAGCAGGCTGAAGGCAACTGTAGTCCTTTTACTCTGTAATAGTGCTCTGGCAACTCTTTAGAATCTCTGAAAACCCATTGTTTCAGGCGGTTATGCCAAGAATCTGCGGAGGAAAATCCAGCACCATTTGCAGCAGCAGTAGTTTAGTGTTTTGGATGCTGGTCAAAACTTATTTTGGTAGAAAACATACGGCTTTCATGGGCACAGTGGTTGAACTGGTATGATCACGCTGATTCAGCTTTCTACTTTGGCATTGGTTCCTGGCTTAGCTACTGTGTTCATTAAACCCACTGAAATATTTTGATGGAAAATGAGATGAGTTGCCAGTGGTACCTGGTGGTAACGGGTGGCTGCCTTTTAGAGCTGTGGGTTAACACACTCTCTGCACCTGTGCCTCTGCCCATTAAATATAATGGGAGCTCAGAGTGAGAAGGGTTTGAAACTGTAAACTGTCTTTTCCTCATTCGCCACTGCCCTTGGAATGAGAGGCTAATAAGGGTAGTATCTGGAAACAGTTGCCCGCCTCGCTGGAGAGAAAAGCTGAAGTAGACAGGATTTGTTCCCTGTTCTTTATAGCACTCATCAAAAGAGAAGTGAAAGCAACCTTCAACAGAATGCTGAAAGTCCCAGGACTTCCCTTGCCCAGCGAGGATGCTCTGGAGTTGAGAAGGGACTGCCCTCCAGGCTGTCAGCACTCCGCTCCATTTCCCTCCCAAATCATCAACGAGCTTAAGGTACATAGTGTTCACTTCCTGGCTTGCCCTTACTCCCTTTTTATTTTTCACCCTGGTGTGTTTTCGGTTTTTTTTTAGGTTAGGTTTGGTTTTGGGTTTGTTTTGTTTTTTGTTTTTTTTTTTTTAAAGGGTTCTAAGGAACTGGCTGTGAGGAGTGTTTAGGAAGCATGATGGAAAGGTTCCATGTTTTTTTCATCCCCCTGCTCGCTGTCTGTGTGTAGATCAGAGTTCCCTGGTCAGGAGTACTATCTCAAATACAGCATTTCTGGTAGCATGGCAGTGGTGTTTTTGATACAAGTAGCATAGAAACCATAGTGTGGTGAGCATTGTGTACAACGGTATGCTGAAGCATATCAAAGTAGCTACTTTTTTGTAAACCTACTCTTTTTATGGAGAGTCTCCTGGTCTCTGTTTAGAGTAAGTATTTCCTGTTGGTTCTTTCAGTTCTGTAGAACTTGGTATCCAAGAATTCTACATTGAATTAAGTGTCAGATGAATCTGTATTAATCTGTTGAAAGATTTTTGCCAGTCTGCATCTGTACCTTCATTCAGCTATAATTAGGGAGAATCAGAGTATCTTAAAAAGAAGGTGATGGTATGGACTTAATTTCAGCCTGTCATGGTTTAACTCCAGCTGGCATCTAAGCACCACACATCCACTCGCTCACTCCCGCCCTGCCCCAGCGGGATGGGGGAGAAAATTGGAAAAGTAAAAGTGAGAAAGCTTGTGGGTTGAGATAAGAACAGATTAATAAATGAAATAAAATAAAATCATAATGATAATAAAAAATCTAATGAAAAGGAAAATAACAATAAAATAAACCCCAAGAAAGACAAGTGACGCAAATGAAAACAATTGCTCACCACCCTCTGACCGATGCCCAGCCTGTCCCCAGGCAGCGGTCCCCTGGCCAGCTTTCCCCCTGGTTTATATGCTGAGCATGACATCGTATGGTACGGGATATCCCTTGGGTCAGTTGGGGTCAGCTGTCCCGGCTGTGTCCCCTCCCAACTCCTTGTGCACCCCCAGCCTACTCGCTGGTGGGGTGGGGTGAGAAGCAGAAAAGGCCTTGACTCTGTGTAAGCACTGCTCAGCAGTAACTAAAACATCCCTGTGTTATCAACACTGTTTCCAGCACAAATCCAAGACACAGCCCCATACTAGCAACTATGAAGAAAATTAACTCTACCCCTGCCAAAACCAGCACACAGCCTTAGATCCAAACAATTTTCTATTTAAGCTGGCTCAAATTACATTTTGTTTTTTTCTCCCAGGCTTTTAAAAGGTCACTCTTCTTGTAGAAATCATGCAATTATATAACCTCTGTGAGTAACCCATGAGGAAAATAATAAATCTAAAAACCTCACTTTTTTTACCCTTATGTATTCTGCCAGGGGTTTTTTTGTTGCTTCTTGTCTGTTTGAGCAATAATACTGGATCTCACTGTCATTGCATTCCCAGCAATTGTATAAGAATGCGTACACATCCTTTAATGCTTTCTTGCTTGAGATAAAATAAAAAGAGGAGGGTAAGGTATGTGAGGAAACCAGGGGCTTTTTCTGTAAACTGTTGCTTTTTGAAGATATTTTTGTATGGCAACTTGAAATACACCTTTTAAAATATTTTTTATTCTTTTGATTTCCATCCTGGGTTTCTGATATTGGGTGGTAAATCGCTGGTGATGGAAAGTGCTGCCACCTGTAAAATTTGCTAAATCAGTTTTCATGCCATAACCCTATTAGTGCTCTTCATACTCAGCTTTTATTGACACTGAAGCTACCTTGACAATATAAGAGGACTCTGGATTTCTGTAGCACTTCTACCCTGGACTTGCTTGCATGCTATCAGATTTATCTAGAGCTTTCAGAGCTAGTTACTTCTAAGAACAATGAATGGGTTGCCCTTATTTACTTTGACTTCATAACGTTAGTGAGAAGTATGGTAGAAAATCAGACCTAGGTAAGGTTGTGAAAAATTCAGCTTTAATCTGTCTTATGAAATAAGGAGGTTACTAGCTTAACTTTTTTTTTTTTTTTTTTTTAATGAGGACCTGAGGACTATCTATGAACTGATCTGTCATAGGTCCAAAGATCTGTTTGTGGAAGTGCAGGATACTAATAGGTGAATTACTGCTGTCTTTTTCATCAAGGATGTGCTCTGTGTTGCTGTGGGCCCACGGGATGAATGTGAAGTGGTTGACTACGTCTGGCTGGAGTGCCTGCTAGGAAGATTGAGTCAGACACTTCGATGCAGAAAGGTAGAAGTAAAAAAGCAACAAAAAACCCCCTTGGACCACTTTGAGCTGTCTTCATACCTGTAAACTTGTTAGCTTGTTGTGCCTCACAGTTGAGTTCAGTTCAATGTTTTTTGTCTGAGCTCAAATGTGACGAAGTTGCACTGCTTTTTTTTTTTTATACTGTGTAGATCTGCTTGTTACTTAAAATTAGCCTTTGTGGATCCCCTTTTCATGTATGATCTTTTCTTGTCTTTCAGTCTGTAATGGTCTCCTAATTACAGCTCTGTGCTTCTTGCTGTAAATTGCCTGCTCCTCTCTGATATTTTTATCCCTTGTGAAGCCCTGTTTTGCCCAGTCTGCAGTATGGGGACAAAGATACAATTTTTTTTTTGTGTTTTCCAGTTCCTGTGTCCCACATCAGAACAGCAGCTGGCAAAGTGCACGGTTGAGTTGGCTGCTTTGCTGGGTAAGTCAGTCATGATAAGCTATTTAAGACTGAAATCTGTTATTACAGCTCTCTCAAATCCTTGGGGTCAGAGACTTCAGTATTTAGAGCTCGTGGATGTTTGATTCTCCTTGGTGTCATTGAGTCTGCAGATTGTTTTTCTGTCAGTTTGGGTGGTTACTCTTACTCCCTTCCACCTTCTGCAAAACAGCATTATACTGTGACTAACTGTCCTTCAGATCTGGTGTTCTCGTTCACATCTCCATTGTTTTTTTATTTACTGATACCTTCATTTAAATATGTGGTATGTTTTCCAGTATTTCTGCCTCTGAAAAGTTGCAGCTGAGGGTGGTTTTTTTCCCCCTAAAAGTAAGGGCCCGTTCCCTTAAATGATATATTTGTGGCTCTTTTTGGAGAGAATGGAGGTAACTTGTTTTCTGTGTATTGTGACTTCTGTGAGCATTTCCAGGATTTTTTTCTCTTGCTCTAATGTGTTAAATATAATGTTTTTCTCAGCAGGAGCTAGCGATCTGGATGCAGGCGTTTTCTCCCTGGGCAACCTTCTAATTTCCAGGTTTTAGAACCTTCTTAAGAAGTTTTATACATGGTTCATTCTTTCAGAAAGCAGTTCACATCTGAATATTGTGACATTTCATTCTGGGGGGCAACAATGTAAATCCGCCCTATTCCATTAGTCTGTACCAAAGAAGATCTGGTATCTTCCCTCTTTGTATGTTTAGCTGCAGTTAAACACTGTTCAGCTTTACTTTGACTTGTATGTAGTTACGCAACTCTGCCTGTAGTCAAAACTATGAACAACTATTTAATCTGTTTATAGATTTAAATGTTGTTTTACTATGTCACTCTCCTCTCCTTTGGAGTAACACCTAGGTCCTCCTTCATTAAACATTAGGCTGACTTTTACTTACTCAGTCATCTTTCAAGACTTGGGGCTATATGCCAACCAAATGGTATTCTTTATCTGAGTAGTATAAATCTCTTCCTATGTAATACTCGTTTATATAGTTTTAAAGCTCCTAATTTTGCATGTTTGTAAACTCCAGTCCTCTTAGGTTCACTGGTTTGCTCTCACTAAATGTTTTTACTTCAGTGATTGTTTAGCTACCAACTATGCAAAATGTGCTGTTGGACCAAGATGATGACTATAACAGGAAAATAATGCAGCTATAGAGGTTCACCTTTCTTCCTTTTCTTTCAGTTTCAGATCGTGTTCCGCTGAGTCTCGGGATCAAGTCCCCACAGAAGAGCTCCGAGAGGCTGTATGTAAAGAGTAATCCCACCTATGGCCTTCTAAAACTGCTGCTTTCTGTCTGGAAAGAGGACTTCGGGACACCTGTTCCTGTGCAGCTGATGTTCAGCAAGAAGAACATTGGTTATCTTGCAGAAGTTAAGCAGCGAGAGGTAAAGCTTATTCCAATCTGTGGAGCTGCCAGTTACCCACTGTGGTCTGCTGTATTCATGCAGGAGTTGTGCCTGCCTGCAGTGTTAACTGATCGCTTGTGTGAACGAGATCAGCAGGACTTGCTCTGCTGTTAGCTGGCGTTGTTTCTGCAGGAGCAAAGAAAAAGAGGACTGCATACTGCTTGTCAGTGTTTGATACCTGTCTGGGGGGCTGTCAGGAAGGCACGGATTAATTTAGGAACAAATGGCAAAATGGCCCATTTGGCCTGGGCAATTATGAGGACTGAACACATGCGATTCTCTAATTGCTTGCATTCGTGTGTCTTTTCTCAGCTTTCATTTTTACATGCGTGTTGCTGTTACCTTATAAGATTCCCAACTATGAACCCTATTTAGTTGCAGGCTAAAACCAGCTTTACCTTTTTCAGAAGGTAATAAAAGAATTTTTCGAGCTGTTCTTGAACACATAGGAATTAAATACTTGGTGTGTTTGGAAACTGAGGATTAGAAATTTTGAGACTTTACGGTAGGATACAATGTATGAACTAAAGGAATTTTGTTCACTCATTTTTAGATGTTGCTCTTTGGTGTCCTTCGTTGCCACACCCAGATAGATAATGTGCTTTCTCCTTTCACTCCTTTTCTCCACATTCTGATCCAAGAAGGAAAACATGAATTGTATAGGCATAAAAAATGAACTCAAAATCTATTTCTTTTTGAGTTGTTGATTTTTTTTTTTTTTCTCTTCTGCAGTGGGATTTGTTCCTTTTCGTGCTTCATGGTCTTGTAGAACATGAACTAATGAGAAGTAGTGAAATAGAGAGTTGCTTGCATAGCCTCGAAGAGCTCCCTTGGCCCTCAGTAAGTAATTAGATGTGTGTGAACAATAAGTGAAATAAAAAGTAAAGCAACATAAGCAGTAAATCCTTGTAGTTCTTTTTGATGTAGCCCATAATCTTGTATCTATAGTTCCTGCTTAAAGCAGCAGAAGGACTGGCTTCCAGCAAGCTCATTACTGTTACTAGTGTTCGGTTGAAAACCTGTGTTTGTGTGAATCCCAGCATTTCCCATGCAGTGGAAACATTTCCAAGAAAATTGTAAGCCAGTTTGGAGACCACCTGGCTCAGTTACTAGCTCTCAGTTCTAGCCTGAATGTGTTTTTCCATGCTCCAGCTGAGACTGACATGTTAGGAAGGGTCTTAACTGGTCAGACTTGCGTTTAAACCTCTTTGTCTCCTAACACGAGGGTGTGAGAGGAGTCAGTCTATTCTAGCCAGAGACAGAAGGCAGGAAACTGCCCAAGTCCCTTGCTAAAAAGTGGACAGTACTTCAAGGCTGGTGAGCGCTTGCATATTGGAGGTGTTTTAACCATTTAAACTGTGGCAGTGATCTTTTCTGAGAAGGGTGTGGGGATTAGAGGGGAGACTGAACATGTAGACCTACAGGCATTCATCTTTAGAATCAGTTTTGTAGCTTATCTAGGTTTCTGTGCTGGAAAACAATCAACAACATGTTTAACCTTGTAAAGTTCTTTACTAGAAAAATTAAGTAAGCCTCTTTGTTGACATTTGTTAATAAGGGTTCTCTGGTTTGTATCTGTTTGTTACAGGATTTCTTAAAAGAACTGGAAATGCTGTCCAGAGTATTTATGTCAGAACATCGTATAGAAAAGCCCAGGACTAACGCTTGTGAGCTGACCAGACAATCTCTAGGTACTGTGACAGCACAAAGTTAGCGAAGGTGGACTCTCTGTGGACAAAAATTACTAATGAAGATGCAAATGGAATTTGTAGTGTTTCTGAATGCATTGTAAGCTCTTTGCTGGGAGTGTACTGTAGATAAGAGGTCATGGTGCAACACCTGCACTGGGCTTTCTGTTCATGGACATTTTGCCGTGGTGACTATGCTGAAGGATTTACATCAGCAAATGGATCTCCAAGTCAAAAGTCCTTTAAGCACCTTGATCATGGCTCAGAGCAGCCGGTTTTTTTAGACTCGTAGACACTTTTTGTACTTGCGCAGCAACAGGCTGTGACCAAACCCAGGAATCAATTCAAGTGGACAAGTTACCTTGTGATCAGAGAGATGGTTTCCTGGTGGCCGTCTCTTCTCTTAACTTAATGTGATTTCTCGTGCTGTCTTTTAACACAGACTGTACTGTCAGGGGAGGGAAGAGGTGAACCTGTATGACATGGAGATAAGCCTATATTTATTTTTCATTGTAAGCTCAATTTCAAAGGTTTGATTTTAATTTTTTTAAGACTCATTTTAAAAGTTAAACCATATTAAATATATACACCATAACACCAATGGTATTATTCTTAAAGTATGTAGATGCTTAAGTGTTTTTCCATCTCTTGTTGGAAACTGAACTTGTAATTTCCCGGGGTTTTTAATAGAAATAAGGGAGAAAATATCCATTTATGTTTTTTACTGAAGACAGATGACAGTATTTTTTAAGACACTTTTATAGTATGTGAACGTAAATGGCATCTGTCTGCTATTCACTGTTTTTAATAATCCTTCTTGCCTTGAGTTTGGGTTTTATCAGACAGGAAGTGCTGCAGCAAGAATACTACTGCCTGGAAGATCAGACAAAAAAGTAGTGAAAAAGCACTGCGACATCCTCTGGAGAGCTGGTTTGGAAAGGAATCCTTTTTGTGGAGGATAGTGGGTGTTTTCTGCCCTTACTGCTAGATCATCACTAAGGGCAGGGAATGCTGGTGGTTAGCAGAATATGATTAGGTGCTCATTAGCTGTCTCATGGGATTTCTTCCCCCCCCCCCCGCCCCCCGTAGCAGTGAGAATATTATTTCGTTTTGTCTGGAAGTGTCCCATTAGTGCAGGTTTTTCCAGAAAGCAAATACTGTGTTATGTAAGAATAACATCATCTGGACAAAGTGAAGCCCAGGGCTTTTTAGCTTGCTAACTAACTTGCCTCTTCCTTGTATAAGTTGAGAAAAGGTTAAAACATCTTTAGAGTCAGTGATTTAAGAAAAACCACAGACAGACCTAATCAGGTAGAACTGTGGCTTCTGTTAAAATATGTGACACACAGAGAGAAACCATAGAGGCACATCAGTGTCTGAACTGTATGGAGATTTTTCTTGACTTGGTTACTAAGCAGTGCATTGAAAGATGTGGTATGTTCCATCTGCATGCCTTATTTTAGGGATTTTCTGACGTGAATGAAGCAGAGGGTCCCTAGAAATAGGCATGTTGTGTATGCAGCAAGGGCATGGTAATACAAATTGAAATAGCAAGTACACAGCATCATACTATACCTGCTCCCTGAGGCTGAGTGTTATGTGACATTTTGCTGCACATCGCTTTTCAAGTTGTTGTCATAATAAACGTGATTAAATGTCCTGGTTTTTGTTCAAGTGGTTGATACATAAACTCTTTGTACTGGGGCGAGGTACAAAAAAGGTGCCTTGCCACAAAACATGGGGCAGAGAAGGTATGGTAATATTTCCTGTCCGGCCTGCTGCTGCTTTGCTTATACTGAAATATAACTTTATTTTGTTCTATAAGGGGGTGGTGGAAGGGGAAAGAAGCTGGAATCCATAATGGTAAAAAAAGTGCTCTTGGCTCTGGAACTGACTTTATTTGACTATTGTAAAACTGTACCATGGCAACAGCTGTTTTCATGATCTCAACATACCTGAAGTATCCTTCTCTAATACAACATGCTTGGAAATTTTTATTTAAAAGGTGACCAAGCCCCAGGAGCAGTTTACTACGTTCAGAGGGCGTAGTTGTGCCCTGTGGGGCAGAAGGCAGGCAGTTCTTCAGTGCGAACCAGCAGGTAAGAAACACCTCTGTTACCATGTTCTTATGTCTCAATGCAGTTACTCTAGCTCCTGGGCATCCATCCCATGGTACTCAGGTTGCTCTGTACTCGGTTGCTCTGTAAAGCCAGACAGCTGACTTTATAACTAAACCTTAGGAATAGTGGTATAGCTCAGTGTTCTCTGCCTAGGGATGCTGAGCGGTGGGAGCGCTCCCATGAGGATGCATGACTGCTGTCCTGCTGGGCTGGTAGACTCCGCTCAGTGCGAGTGCTTCAAGCATTGTACCTCTCCCCTGTGCGCTGCCTCTAGCTGCAGTGCAAGCCGTGCCGCAAGGAGGAGAGCAGTAGGGAGAAGAGCGCTCACAGCAAGCTGGATCAGAGTGTGTGGCCTTCTGTCTGTCAGTCTTTCCTACTGCAAACTCACAACTCTCAAAAGAAAATGAGGAAAAAGGGCATTATATTAACTTCCTGCTGGCTGTTCAGGTCAGAGGAGTTGTGTGACTGGGCTGAGGAAGAAGCTTCATCCAGTGCCTTGTTTCAAAACAAATGAAAAAAACCCCCTTTGCTTGGACAAGGCACTGCGTCACAGAAACCAAATTTAAGCAGTGGCTGGCTTCTTGACTCTTGTGCCACAAATCCATATTCTGTGCACATTCCTCAGGGGGTAAGTAGGAGACCTACATCTTTTGTCACAAGCTAGCCTTTATTTCTCCATCCAGCATAGTTCCATAGATGGGTGTCTTAGCTGGAGCAAAATAACATGGGGCACGTTTTCTTGTGTAGAAAATACCATTTATTGTGGGTATGAAAATAGCAATCTTGATTAAGAGCAGAGATGGTACAATACAATTGGTTTGATCATCTACTGCTCAGCAGTAACTTACAGGAAATTGGTTTTTGCCTGTTGTAGATTAACAAATTAGATATCTGCTGGGTTTTTATTTCTTCCTTCCAAACAAACCAATGCCGTACATTAACAGGTACCATAAAATGTTATATTTGCAAAAGAAAACATTCATATAAATAGGCTTTTTAGTATCAATTGAAGATTGTATTAAAAAAAAAGTTACATTAATTCAATACCGATAAAAATAAAACTTAGCTTTGATAGCATATAAAAACACTTCAAAACAAGCATATATAAATAACTTAATTTGTAAACATAGAAAAAAATCTTATGTATATATAAAAATAAACATCTGATGCACTGTACAATAAGACATTATCCTTCATAGGCACTGGCATCGTTGATCAACAGGAGTCCCCCTAGATGTTTTTCCTACAAAAACTGCTTTATCACTAGTGCCATGTCCAAAATAAGAGGGAAAAAAGCAAAGCGCTAAATCTTTTGTGGATTGTTTGCTCTTCCTTTCTTGGTTTCCACCAGAGGGGAGGGGGCTCTATGACAGGTTGCAAATCTGGAAATCTGTCTTTTTGCTCAGTTGCAGAAAACTTTGTAATGCGTTGCCCCTTTTTTTTTCCTTGAGGGGCTCTGGAAGGTGCATGACACTTGAAGTGAACCATGCCATGACTCAATGTGGCCTGCTTTTAATAAAAGGTTGAGCATCACCAAAAGAGAACAGTAGTATATTGGTGTTTGTTAAGATCGTAAGTGTGACCATCTAAAGATAAAGCAAATTTCTAAGTGAAAGGTTTTGTTATCCTACCTGTTATAGTTTAGGGGGGGAAAAAAAGCCTTGGGCTGGTATGTCTCAAAACTGCTATTTTCTTAAATATCAATTTAAAATTGCTATTATCTTTTCTTTTAAAACTTAATATGTTAATAACAGGAAGGAACATAGAAGCCGAGAGCCAAAATTACACCTGTGCAAAGATATAATGAAAGTAGATCTTGGCTCCTGAACTCAAAGGTGGGGAGTGCAGCTAACTTCACTGTATGCTGGGAAAATGCATCTTTTACTGAAGGTAACTGTGTTAAAGTAGCAGACGCTGACTCTGGTAAGGTGGATGCTTGAATACATTATGTCTCACTTGACAAATTTAAAGTGCAACAGCTTCTTGAACAATGTGGGCTTTTTTTGAGCTAAAGAAAGCACACCATAGCAGCTTTTATTGCTTAGATATCTAAAGTGATTCTTTACCATTGTGCTGAAGAACTACATGAAGTTATTCAGGTATTTGAGTTGGTTGTGGTTTTGTTTAACTGTAGGACTGTGTGACCAAACTAGGGAGTGTGTTGAACAAATATGTAAAGCCTGACAGCAGGATTGCTGGACTAAGTTCCACAGAAATACCATGAGGTAATTGAAGGGGAAGAGTCTGTATTCACTGCAGCGAGACAGCTGGTCATGTTATGAACAAAGAAGTGCGATGAGACTATGACCAAGCTAGATTTTCAACTCTTAATGCATTTGGGTAAAAGTGTAGAAGGGCTGATGGGACAAGCCATTGTGGCAAAGTGCTGGAGCTACTCTTACTTGCAGGATTTAAATTCTAGAAACAAGCTGATTACTCAGTACTACTCCCTATTAATGACAAAGTGTCACTGTTTACAACTGTCAGTTTGGTTTCTTTATTTCAAAGCACCTAATTCTGCAGTGCAGTAAAACTGTGTCCTGAGGTGTGGTGGTTTCCACTGATGCTGCATAGTGTAGTGGCAATCTGAAATACCTTATCCTGGCTGCAAGTAGTCAGCCATTAAATGAGAAAAGTCTATCCAGGGTGCAGGATGACTAGCGGATATCGTGCTGTTTTATGTTCCCTTCTCAAGGGGAAGTATAGCCAGCTAGCAAAGTTAAATGATGTATCTACACTGTTAGGACTTCTACATTTGATACTTATCTCAACATTAGAAAGTGTCTTTGCAGCTCTACTCAAGAGCTTGTAAAAGGTCTCAAGCCATAGGTGTACTGTTTCCAGTTTGTCATGTGTTTCATTGCTTCCATTTCCTTTTTCTCACTGCTGCCTAAACTGTCTTAAAGAAATAAGGTTGATCTTTGAAGCTCCTTGGAAACAGAAATTAAATAATACACTTCTGCATGTAAGATGCTGGCTATTGTAAAGCAAAGTCTCTTCCTCTGCTCTTTCTAGAGACAGCACACCTTCCTGCTCTTCCGTGGAGGTTTTCCACAGCTGTCTCCAGGAGGACAGGTTCCCCATGAAACTTGCTGGGTTTCTTCTGAGCAGTGTTGGCTAAAATAAATGATCCTTTTTTCTAACTATGCTTTTGTATAGTCCAACGTTAGCAGTTAGGCTCCTCAAGCAAGGCTTATGAGCCAGCATTTTACAGTACATTACCCTTACAGATGCTCATGTCTCGTCGTGAACTCTCAGCTACTGTTACGCGTCCAAGTTTTGTACCAAACACTAACTAGCAAGAAAGTGTGCCAGTCGAGCAATCACCAGAGGCTGTCGCTTAGCAATGGAACTCAGGAGCCTCGCGGGGATAGCTGGGGCACCAAGATCCACCTGCAGGAATTAGAAGAAAGGCTGCATGTTGGGTTTGTACCTGGTTTTGAACAAAACATTTCTCCAGCCTGGAATAGCTCCAATGTTGCAAGTAGAGGTTAAGCAAAAAAGTAGTAATGATAGCATTTGGCTGTAAACTGTGTGGTTGTATCTCTTCCTTCCCAATACTCCATAGACTTTCAAAGTTTTGCTATTTGATGTTACTTTCAGCAGGTATTACCCACGCTGCTTTTGAGTTTGAGCTTAGATTAAATATTACTAGTTTGAGACAGATACAGTGTTACTGAAAATGTATATGCATATACTAAAGTGCAATATAAAATACATAAAAAATTTTAAGATGCATATACATCACATGTGCATTGTAAAATGCATATACTAATTACTATAATGTAAAGATAATATTTTTTAAATTGTGTCTTAAAAACATGTTTTATATAGTTACGTTTAAAGGACTAATGCCATTTAGTTCTCAGATAAGCACTTCAAATTATACACATTTTGGTATTCTCTTCTGGACATTTTTAAGTACCTGGTACCACTGTCTCAAAGAGAGCCTACTTTTCAGATGAGTCTGTAATAAATGGATGGCAGGATTTTCTTAACTGGAATCCTAATCTTGATTTCTCTTTTGTATCTATTAAGTGTGAAGAATTAATGACTTCAGTTAGAAAAAGGTTAACAACACGTATTTCCATGAATTTTGAAAATAGTGTAACCTGAGGTGGACTTCCTGTGTCCGCAGCATATACTAAAATTGATAGTAAACCTTTACAGAAGAGGCTTGGTATCCAAGGGAGCAGCTTTAGATGCCGTAAAAAACTTGGTCATATCCTTAAGCAAAATCCTAGTAAGATTCTCTCTGCATTACTGTACATCATGCTAGATAACAGTGTGAAGTGGAGGTGACTTTTACGGTCACTTCATAAACTTAATGCAGCATAGCATAAGGATTACATTTTTTGTTACTTACCAGCTCTTAAGTGTTCTGATACATAATGGCTTTTTGCATTCGCCGTTGGACGTACAGCAGAATCTTACCTGTGCCATGTAAATAACTCTGGTGATATCTCTTCCATTCACTACATCGGGTTCCAGTATCCAAGCACTTGGCAAAATTTCCCCTCTCACCACTTCTTTACAAGGGTGTGGCATGGATGCATCATAGACAGACTGAACAGCCAAGACAGACAAGTTCTCCTGCATGTGACAAAGTGTAAAGATGACAATTTGAAAAAAATTTTATGCATATAGTAATGTTTTCTTTGTTTTCCATGAGGCATACTTCTCATATTATTTACTTAAAAGAGCTCTTTTAATAAGAAATAATAGTTCTCATGTTATTTATATTAAATTTTTTTTTGTCATAATCTAACCAGAATATACTGTGTAACACTTGTGTTACTGCCTAGTGGGGCTTAGTTGACAATTGTCATTCACAAGAGGGTTTTATACATAATTCACTTGTGTCCTGTCAGCCTTCCCATTACACTGTCACTTCTGGAAATGTGAGCATGGGCTTTCCTTCCTTCTCTCCTTTGTCCTTGAACCATGAGTTCAGAACAATTACTCCTCTAATCTTCAGAAAGAACATTCACTTTACCTCTTTGGCTTCTACAGTAATGCAGCAGAAATCCCGGGGTTGCTTTAGGTAACATAGGGAGGTATCAGTCACTAAATATACTGTGAGAAACACACCCAAAAACAAAATAAAGGGGAATTAGACTTTGAGAGCTTTAACTTGTCACAGTTTTCCCCCCACCCCTTAAATGCACATGCATATTTTATTTTGAATTCTTGTTGCCTCAGAGCAGAGCTCTAGTTCATATGCTATAATGTGTCATTAAGATGCTTTTTTCAAGCCACCCGAGATTTATTTTTACTTTCAAACCACTGTCTCTAGCTACACTGCTGCAGCAAGATGTGTTTAATATTATCCTTACTTTGGAAAAGTCTTGACAAACTGAAGTTCCCATATTAAATAATGAAATTGTTTATTCAAACCTGAAGAAATAAATAAAATAAGATGCCTCTAACTTTCTTCGTGGCCGACAACCTGAGCTGAGGTAACAGTGGCCAGTCAGTGTTGATACTCACCCAGCTGAATATGGCTGGTTACCTTCTTGTGTATTCGAGCTGTGTTGATAGTTCTGTCATACAGGTGCCTTTTGCCAGGATCTCTCACTAGTCCCCACACATAGGGAAGAGGTCTTTCTATCACTCCTGCTCCCAGAAACCCGTGCCTTGTTGCTGAAGGGAAGACTTTGTAGTAAACCAGCACCTCTTTTTCTGTACATTGATATCTGTCAAAGACAAATGAAAGGTACTTGCACACAAGAAGGCCAAATACATAAAAAGGCCTCCCATTACAAAGACCTGCCATAAACTTACTTCCAACCAGCTGCTGCTTGGCATGTGTAGAGATTCCTCAGGTTATGAGAGCATGCTGCCATTACCTTAGAAAACAATGACAAATGTACAGGTAAGAAAAAGTTGTATAAACTATAAATTGTGTTCAGCTTTTCCATGCTGCTACACTATCTTCTACTCAAACTACTAAGCTGGCTTTACCACAAATAGTTTTACAGTGCTAGTAATCCTTAGGGAGTATTAACAGCCAGCCTGACTTGCCTGTCATAGTCTCTGCTGAAGAAGGAGAGAGAGATATATATACACACATATACACAAGCCTAAGCCTGTATACTAGCCTAAACTATTGTGAGAAAACAGGAGATGGGGGAGCACATATCTGCAAATGATGTTGAAGTGATTCTACCTGAAATACAAAGTTGGTATGCTTTCCTTCTAACTACGCACTCGCATCTTGTCATAAACAGATATATAAAACCTGCACTGTAGGAGTTCTTGCACACTTCAGCAGTTTCACCAGCTTCACTCAAACACTTCAGCTAACATGCCACAGTCTCTTCCGAACACCGCTGCTGCCACCTGCCTCACTTTCCCCTGTCAATAAAATGGCTCAGTGTGTCCCTCTGTAACTGACAAATAGGTAACTAGCAGCAGTGTTGAACAACAAGGCTTGTCCCACTCATTTTTGGTACAACCTCCAGCAGGAGGTATAGGAATAAGTGAAAACTCTGCTTATTTACTTACCTCAGTGGTAGCATTAGCCAAGATATGTTTGGATAAATCTTGGTATCCTTCTGTTGAAGAGGAGCTGACGGAAATAGTTAATCCATGAGTGAACCTACAACTGATGCTACTAGAAGGAGGGGGTGGCTGAATTCTGCTGCCTTCTGCAGGAAGAAAAAAAAGTCGTAAAACTAAAAATGAAACCCACCACTATTCTGCAGTTGTAGGGACTTAAACCCTCCACTGAAGCACCCAATCCACCCGATCCTGATGAAGGACTGATAACATCTCTTGTTCTAGACAACCTGTGTATTGGTAATTGCACTGCAGTTACATCTTGTGTTACTCAAGTTTAACGGTTATTACCACATACAAGCTAATAAAATAACATAAAGAAGAATAGGCAACATCAGTCCTGAGGATAAAAATAAGAACATACATGTACAATCCTATACTTGTTGCAGCTTTAGCCTCCCCCCCCACCTTGATTGATTCAAAGCATTATCCTCATATCCTCTCAGAACACTGTACTTTTTTGTTACCACATCAAAAGACTTTTTGAAGAAATTCTAAGGAGGCAACTGGTTGACAGTATTTTTCTGAAGTCATGTAATGGTAGTGACATCCTCAAAATAGCTAGAATCAAATTAGATTTTGATTTACATAGATGACAAATATCATTAGGCTTTGGGATACAACTCAAACATAAGTAGATGTATGTTTTACTTACCAAATGTGGAATCCTTCTGTAGTTGTTCTAACACATAAAGCTGACTATTTCTAACAGCTGTACGACCTCGTGTATCTCTTGAAAGCAAAGCATTTCCAGAAGAAACCTGATTTAAGAAAGAGCAGAAGTGGGAGTGGGAGCTTTTGGAAAAATAAATTATGTTACACAGCAAGTGGAATAGTTGTAGCAAATCTGCCTTACAAGGTTGGAGACTTCTCTTTATCATAAGGTAACTCCTTTGCCTTTCTCCTGGTTATGAAATGATACCTTGACTCAGGAAAGTTAGCAAACCAAGCATGAGGAGCTAGCACAGGTGCATACTCCAAAAAGTAACTTCAGGAAAGTTCATGTTCACACACACAAACTCTTAAGTCAATGTATGCATCATTGAAGGAGGCACACTGAGAAGATCAGCTTCTGGTTTATCACAAGGAAAGGCTTGTGGTTTCTAAAACATTTGACAGCTAGTCGCATTACTAACAATAGTAACACTATCTGGTTTTTACCTATGAGCTTAAAAAAACCCACCCACTCAAAAATCAAAGTGTCGCTGTCCTTTGCAATTACATGGTAATGCTCCCTCCACCCCATGTCACCCCACTGTGTACTAGTGCCACAAACTTGTCCTGCTTGATAGCTGTGACACAATATGAACCATCCCAAAAAAGGTTTCTGTTCCTACATTATCTCATTGTTGAAGCGTCAGGAGACATCAGTCTCAGGCCAGTTGTTTCTCACCTGTCCTTCCTGGCTGCTGAGGTTACTTGCAGTGTATGTAGCAGTATTACTGCTGTTGTAACCAGATGTTGGGCCAGAGGAGAGGCTGAGGCTGGAGTCTGTACATAAAGTGCTTGTACTTGCAAGAGTCTTCAGCCTGGCTTCTTCCTGTAATAGGTATCACAGTATTAGAAACAAAAAACCACAAAACTTATCTTGCAGAACAGCTAGTCAAATTAATGATGAAAGAGGAATAACCTAAAGTTGTCCAATTTGTTTTAAGGAGTGTTGACAGGACAAAAGCTGTTGCCATACAGAAAGTATTAAATAAGCAGGCTCGTTTGAAAGACTATTATATAAGCCACAGAGCAAATCACCCTGTAACACCCGGCATTCTGGGAAAATGCAGCTTCTGCTGTTGTTACTCTTCACATACGAGAGTCCAGGCTATCAAACCAATGCTAGTATGTTTTTAAGGGGAAAAAAAAGTTTAAAAAAAGGTCTCTTCTCAGTCCCATTTGTTGCTCTTTGCCTACCTCTCGAGTAGCCCCTGACTCAATTTGCTGGTCAAACATAGTTGTTAAAGACTGAAGATTGTACTTTAACCAATGCAACTACTCAATGCCAGCCCAGAAGATGAAATAAAAAATTACATAATAAGAAAATACTGAGAACTTCAAGATTATTTATACTTTCAAAGGCAGTTTTAAGTTTGGTTTTCCAACTCGGGTGAAGTACGTCTACATTTCACATGAAAAATATGGCAGCAGATGTTGTAAGATCCAGTCATCCAGTGGAGGTGCCTGAATCTGAGGTGCCTTAAAGGGTGCAGTGCAATGAAATGAGTGTTCACCACATTTTGCACCGCACACACACGTATAAGGAGAGGAGGTCTGCAGCTACGATTGAAGCTGCATTGTCAGGCAGTGACAAAGGTTACTGCATAAAAGTACAGTCAGAAACTGGGCAGAACAGACACATCCCAACGAGGTATCGTCCTTGCATGTGGGATTAAAATGCACGCACTTGGACTGTGCAAGATGGGTAACAAAGTGCAGAAGAAAAAAACAAAAGTACAGAACAAATACATATGCAGAGTACAATCTAAAAAGAGAAACAGCAAAAAGAAAAGAGTAAAGGCCTTTGTGCTTAAGTATATACTGAAATAAACTCAGTTTACCTTAATGAAACTCTTCCATAGACTGGGCAGATGCCCCACAGGATGGCTGCATAAGGTCAACCCAGTGAGAAAACAGGACTTTCTTGTACATAAAATGTGGCTTCAGGAAGATGTAGTTCAGAAGCATGAACAGTATCAGTCCAGTATTACTGAGATTTTTTTAAGCATCAATTTGCATTTAATTATTTGGTTTTTCTACGCTGATGTGTATCAAACAGGAGAATTACTCAGCCATGGAAAAGTTTCTTTTAAAAAAATGCATTGATGTGAATAATACGCAACAGTTTCCTCTGTAATGCTCACCTTCTGTAACTGAGAAAATATTTGCTCCCGTATACGCCTTTTTTCTTGCTCAGCTCTCTCCCGAAGTTTGTCCCTAGCTCGTGCAATTTCAGTTTTGGTTTCCTCTCGGGCCCTCTGGTAGTCTCGGAGCAACAGTTCAATGTCTGAAGGATGCTGAATGCTTCTTCTTTTTGGTGCTTGAAGTCTGTAAGGATAGGTAAGTCGGGGAAAACACACATAATTACTTGAAATCGGGTCATCTGACAAAATACCATGAGAAAATCATCTTTCAACACGGAACAGGAAAATTTGCCAGAAAAGCAATTAAAAACCACCACATTAGCCTCCAAAAAGTTTCTCTTTGCTCACTAAAGGCTGCATGGACATTAACCTTGGAAATTGTTCAGATTGCAAGTCCAGTTTACCACTGAGATTACTCCAGCGATTGCACTGGTTTCTAAGTCAGCTGTCCATATGATCTAAGGTTACTGCTTTGGCATATCACATGCAAGATAATTGTGTTGGGAAAATAACTGTCTCCTGACCTACCGCAAAGGAAGCAGAAGTCATTTGGGGCATATGGTGGGGGATGAGAAACTCAAATTCTAAATGGTGAAGGGTTGCAGAACTTCTTCGATATTTAACATGAAACTTAACTATTTCATGTGGCTTTTAAATTAGTGAAGAAGCAGGAAGACAGATTGGTCTATAATGAGTCAAGATGGAATACCTGGCTGTCCCCATACATTATACACATAAAATAAATTAGAGGCTTGTTATGGACTGAAATAAACTAGACAGAAGATTTTAATGAACGTTTTATAAAATCAGGCACACGTTTTTCCTGAAAACACTTTCTATCCCAAAGTTTAACACTTCTGCCTTGAGAAGAATTCTTCTGCCACAGAAGTCTCGGATGTCAGTAAGAACCATTCATGTGCACCCATTGTGAACACTGGTAATCTTCACCAGGCCAAAAGAGACGTTTCTAATGCCCTACCTGGTATTTTCCACCACATCTCTTCTCAGTTGTTGCAGATATTCTCGGCGTCTGCTGGGGAGATCCAGATCCCTCTGACTTGCATCCAGCGTCTGCAACAGACTCAAATGCTTTTGAGGACTCAGACTTCGGCTTCTTTGGTATCTTTGCAGCCTTTTTTCTCTTTCCTTCCTCAGAGTTTCAATAGTCCTCATGTGTCTGTCAGGGAAACATGATTACAGTGACAATATGCACCCTGCAAAGTTACATTTTCTGATTTTTTAAAATACTTAAATATTAGGTAGCTTCGTAACGTAAAATTTATAGGAATCTAATACCATACACTCCCCTTGCAAATACCCCTTTGGCCATGTGCTGACAGATGATGCAGAAATTCTAAACTCGACTGCTTTTATAACAGTAGGAAATGCATAAGAGGGTCTTGGTTACTGCTTGTAATGGCTGAGAGGCAAATTGAGGACAGAGACTAATGTAACTACACCTAAATTTTTTTAGTAACAACAGCTTCCTAAACTGAGTTCTATAAACCAATTGCAAGAATCTAGGATCTTGATTTTTTCATTATTTATTTTGTATATTTATGGGTTTTTAAAATTTGTTTTTGCATATTCATACAGCAGCATTTATTCACAGAAGCATGAATACAATATTCACATAAATAGGAGGTATCAATTATTTTTACCTTGCAATAAATCAATGAAATATATTTCCATGATCACCAGGAATATATATGCATGATCACTCTCACAGCTGCTAGAAATTTTAGGAGTGGGGCGACACTAGATTTGGATTACACCAAATCTTATACTTTTCCCTATTTTCTTGAAGTAACCCCAAAATTTTGTCTTAAATGCATTACTCAACTGTATGTAAAATAAGCTTAACACTATATCTCTTCACATATAGTTCACTCAGTGTGACTAAGTGATTAAGTGCTCATTACTAAAGGTTATTTATGCTGCATGAAGTGTACATGAAGTGTATTCAAAATATTTAATAGAGCACTACTTTAAGTAATTTACCTTTCATAAAGTTGCTGCTTCACTGGAATTGCCAGCAGGTCATCTGCAGTCCCGGTCTGAAGGACCCTCAGCAGGGCGTCTGTTTCCCCAATGCCGTAATTGAGCTTCGCTTCGGTCAGTTCCACAGTGAGGGGATGCTGGTGCAGATCCAGGTGAATGCCAGACATGATCTGAGCGCGTTCTTGCTGAAGTCTCTCGATCTCTCTGTTCCTGCTGTCACAAAGCTGGGATTTCCCTTCCATTTCTGTTGCTTGTGTGCTTCTAGGTTTCTTTTCTGCCTGACTTGGTAAATCGGTCACACTGCCACTTGAGCTGAGTAGTGAAGGAGGAGGGCTGCCCTTAACACCACACCAGTTGCTAAATTTATTGTGTATGGGTAAGTCACGGAGACTGTAGCTCCGAGGCCTGTAAGGCTTTGCAAAAGCAGTAGTTTTGTTGAGAGGAATTTCAGTGTCACATTCACTTTCAGTGACAGAATCTGTATTATAGTCTTGGAAGGAAGTCTGCACATCGCTCACATCAGAGAGCAGGGGAGGGCAGCTGTTTTCATTTTTCCAGAAGAAATCGTGAAATTGTAGAGAAGACGCTTCTACCAGAGGTTCTGAGGATGCACCAGCATTTGTCTTACTTGAACAAGTGGCACTAATTTTTTGATTAAAAAGTAAGTCAGCATTTGGAGATGAGTAGTTACGAATCAAAGCAGTATCAAAATTATCAACATATTTTTCGTGTCCGATTCCAGCTGAAGAACCTCTTCCTCCCCTTGTGACATACATACAACGAAGCGAATGTGCCAGGGGACTGTGGTCTCTGAGATCACCTGTTAAAAATTCCCTGTGGCCTGACACCTCCAACATGCTACTAGAGTGATACAGTCGTTTTGCACAAAAGGTAGCGTGGGTGTCAACCATGAGTCTATGTTGTTGTTTCAAGCCTTTTGAACCATCCTGCCCTAAAAGCTCTTTGGCTGCTTTCGTATCTGAGAAACTTCCGGATTTCTTTCTTATGCCCTTGTTGTCTCTAGAAGCGCTCGATTCACTGTCTGTTTCTGTCTGTGAAAAATTGTCCACATGAGGTTGCATGCTGGACCATGGACCTGCCCTCTGCTTTCGCTGGTTGTGAAGGGGACTTGAAGCACCACTGGAATATCCAAGAGGTTCCTTAATAGGGCAGACAGACTTGCTAAAAGCAGTCAGGCTGCTGGGACTAGCACTAAGAGTAAGAATAGGGGAAGAGGCCCTATCGACTAGCAGGGTGTTTTTGTAACAAAATTTTCTTTCTGCTGGAACCTCTAGTTCATTGACACTTCTTTTATCCTGAGCGTAAGATGCTGGAGATTGAGAGGTGCTATTAGTAGGGCTGCTAACTACAGTGCATGAAGAACCATCTTGCCCTGAACTCAGCGAAGATGATGCGACAGATGAAACTCTGGTACTAGCAAAAGTACCATTCTGCTGTGCATTTAATGACGTTTTTTGAATATCTAAGGTAGGAGTTGAGCTTCTGGGTAAGAGAGGCAGACGCATAAAGGAGTCTTCCAAAATGCTGTCAAGACTGTCATGGAAGTCAGGATTGCCCAAATGTCTCATCCCTGTTCGTTCTTGTGTTCTTTCTTCAAGAGAGAGTGTTTCTTCTTTGCTTTCGGGAATCTTACCTACTACATCTACACCTATTCCTTTCCAATCAACATTTACTGCCTGAGCTGCCCTCAATTCATTTTCCACTTTTTTCTCCACTTGTTTTTCTTCATGTTTGCTTTGAGGTTCTTCCAAAATCTCAGTTTGAGTGCCTACATCTGCTGTAGTCTGAGTGCAGCTATCTGATGTAGTAGCCTTTACAGCCTCTTCAGTTGCTCTTCGGTTGATTTTGGCATGCTGCTCATTATCTATAATACTCTGTTGGGAGAGGTTTCCCAACAGCTCAGAAGTGTTCTGAAGAAGCTGTGACAGATGCATGGACAGGTTCTGCATGCTTGTCCAAGAAGAAGGTTGACGAAATAACTCTCTGTTTGTTTCCTGCTTTCTTGTGGAAACATCCGTATAGCTTCTCTGATGTCTTCTGTGCCTTTTATACCTTCCTGTAGTTCCTGTTTGTGTTCCCTGCTCACATGTAATTGCTGGTAGTTTTTTGGAAGACCTTTCAGACTCAGAAGGATATAATAGTACAATTTCATCAACCTGCATTGAAGAGTTACCAGGTTGTGCAGAAGGATTCTCAAATTCAGCAGTGTTATTTTCTGGATTAGTTTCCAATGTCTCACTGGATACGTTACTATACTGCTTGGTACTGTCACTTGAGCACGCAGATTGAAAACCTTGTCTGACATTGTCCCATCCTTGAAGACCTTCAATGCTACTTAAAGTGCTCGATAAAACTTTTGCTGTAGCATATGAACTGAGATGAGAATGAAACGGAGAATTTTGCGAATTCAGTCCATTGTCTACACTAGAACATCTCATAACTTTACGATTTTCCAGGTTTAAAGGAATTTGATTGCAAGAGACATCACTTGCACTTCCAAAAACATACTGTTTCCAGCCAATCTTGCATGATCCATCTTGTTGCCATGGATGAATATATGGATTGATATCACTTGAACTAAAATGCATTGTATCTTTATTGTCTTGCAAAAATACATCTATTTCTGGCTGGTATCCAGCATCTTTAACTTTCCCTTCACTACACTGAGCTACAGAACTACTCTTTGAATGGACATTTGCTTCTGCACCCACAGAACTGTGAGCTGTGTGCAGTAAGGATGATGGAGATTGAGTAGTACAGTCTTTTAAAGACTGGATGCTTTGAGTTCTTGCTGCAAAATTTTGTAGATTTTTGGGATCACAGTTTGCAAGCTTATTAGTTTGTGCCGTTCTTTGCTGAAATGTGGGTTTAGATTTAACCTGTAGAAAGTTCTTTGATTCCTGCTTTGAAAATCTTTCAGTTCCATGAAGATCATCTTCAGTTGGTGATGGAGGCTCTACACTCATATTTAAATCTTGTAGTGATTTAGATGCAGAATATAACAAAGGATCTACCTTAGATGAAGCTTCCAAAGTATATTCTATATCAGAGAAGACAGCAATAGCTGGGGCTGATAGTCTGTGACTTTGTAAATAAGGTCTCTGTTCACTTTGTTTACAGCTCTTTGTATTCCGTGTAGTAGAATATGATCTTTTGCTCCTGAATTGCACCAATTTGGATTCTTGAGGAGGCAAATCATGGTTTTCTGGCAAAAATGTTACAGAGGTACTTTCATTATTCATTACAGAAAACTTTAGTCTTTCTGATTTCAGAGTCTTATTCCTCATTATAGCGTCTCCCGTTGTTGAGCAATTGTCTGTCTCAGCACCATCAGCAGGGCTATCAACGCTTGAACCTGTATTGGTTTTGCAAAGTAAAGTCTCTTTTCTACCATCTGTATTTGTTCTATCTGGCACCTGTTCTATCTGTTCACCTGTAGGCACATACTGACAATTATCTTGCAGATCTGCAGATTTTTTTTCAAAACCCAAGACAGTGTGATACAGTTGTCTGGGATCAGTGCTTCTGTTGTATGTGGGATATGTTGGACTAAATGAATTGCAGTTGTGTTCAGGATCCACATCAACATCTCCTGGATACAGATTTTTCAACACTGTAACTTCTAAGCCTATTAATTCATTTGCAGAATTTAAGGATACATTAGTTTGCTTTTCAACAGGTTGTCTATTTAATGTTTTTCTCTGCTCTGTCTTTACTGCAAAATGTTCAGCCTCAGTATTTGATTGCAGTTCTTCCTCATTTCTCTTAAGTATTTTTCTCATTTGTCCCTCTTTAACAGCAATTGCCCTTCCAGTATCCCAAAAAGGTAATGACGGTAATGAAAGAGAATCATTATCACCTAGTACTTTCTCTACGTGTTCTGTGCAAGCTTCTTGTGGTGGAACTTTACCCCAGTGGTGCTGATCAACTTTTATATCATTGTCAAATTTTTTACAATGACTTCCATATACAGGTTCCCCATCTACAGCAGAATTTTTATATGAAGTAGAGTCTGTGTCTGATACTGGACAATGCCTGTTTTCTTTTGCAAGAGAAAGTAAAATACTTCCTGAAGCACATATTGGCTCATCGAATACCACAGCCTTATCAGACTGAGTGTCTTGTATTTGCAAAACAGCAAATGGAGAATGTTTCAATATACTTGTATGTGAAATATCATATATGCCAGTCTCACCATGGCCTGTATCTGCAGTTAAAGAAGATTCTGAAAATGGTGTTAAGGATGGGTGATTGACACTTGCAAACGCTTGGGGAAAATCTCCTTCTTTTGCAGAGCGCACATCTGCAGAACCGGAGGACATGTGCTCAGTCAAAAAAGTGTCTTGAACCGAGTCCTCAAGCTGACTAAATATTAGAGATTTTGAGTCACCACGTAAACAAGAAGTGTCAAAAGCACTGAAGTTCTTGGAGCTTTGAAATGGTGCATCAGTTGGACTATCTTCTCCAAAGTAGGATGGAAAAGACTTCAATTCTTTATTGCCAGTCTGTCCTCGGCTCTGAAAAGTAAGCGAGCCCGATTCTGGTACAGTCACCCTAGAAGTGTTACTATAGTGTTCTGAGTACTCATGAATTTTATTTTCTTTTATGTCATTGCAATTCTGGAAAGAACCTTGAATTATTTTCTCCTTTTGATCTGTTCCCGCAACTTTTTCAGGGAGTTTATTATTCTGAGCATATGTGGCCTCTGCAACTGCAGAATTATTCTTCCTTTCTTCTCCTTTTTGAGAAACAACAGGAAAAGTTACAGATACACTTAAATCAGTTGATTCACTTTCAAAGTATTTTGTCTCTTCAGAGAGAATAGCATCATTTTTACCTTTGTCTCCATTGCTGGCAATCAAAACATTTGCAGATGATGTTGGATGATTCAGGAGACCAGGAGAATGTTCAGAAGTGCCCAAGTTCCTATTATAATTTAGAAACTCTATACTATAATGTGGATTGTCCCATGGAGACTTGTTCAGGCCTTCTGAAGGGGTTGAAGCATTCTCAGAAACAGTGGTGTCCAGTTGGTCTACACAGCACTCTTCAGAAGTCCTGTGTCCCTGATTTTCTCTGGGCTCATGCTGATATCCAGCTACACCAGGAAACTTTGCATTTTCATTTTTACTGTTTGTTGTAGTATAGCTTGTGCTTGAAGATTTCCCCTTCTCATCATGCTGTGAGAAACTCCCTGAGCAACGTACTTTCTGAGTTGTATTAATATTGTGAAACATTTTTTGAGAAGAGATTTCTAGTAAAGAATGCATTTCCACCTGCCCAATATCTTCTATCACTTCTTTCTCTGAAGAAGAAAGCAGATTTGAATTATCCAAGAGCAGTGAATCAGGCACAATGGTACCCTTTTCCTCTTGAGCTGTGTCTTCTATGGAATTAAGACAGTCTTTTGATAGTTCATTAACCATTAAATCCACACTGTGTTCTTCATGAGCATTGTTAACATCCTGAATTATATCTTCAGAAGAATCTAATTTTTCCAAGAAAAATGAGTTTCCTTCACTCCCTTGCTGAAGTGAAACAGTTTTAGACTCAGGACCAGCTGAGTAGGGAGTGGAAGAGCTGCTCTTCTCATTCACAGCTTGCCCAGATACAGCATAATCAGGTGCACTGTTATACACAAAGGATTCTTCCTCCTGCCTGTCCTGTGTGGTCCTGGTTTGCAGGAAAGCTACATTCTTACTTTGAATTTTATCATAAAGATATTTGTCTTCTTCCATTTTGTTGACTGTAACAGGCATACCAACACAGACCTCACTCTCCATTAATGTTTCATAGTAAGGCAGAACAGCTCCAGTTCCAACACTGCTATTAGATAGTTTTGTATGTCCTTTCAATGCAGTGGGAGCATCTTGAACAAGATGGGAATCATCACTTACTCCAAGATATAAAAGGTGATTTACAGACTGGCATGGGGAGTCTTTAAGTGAATGTTCTTGGGTTTTTTCAGTAGACTTCAGTGTTGCTGGTGAATTTTGTTGCTTGCTGTTATCTTCATTATTTCTAGAAAAGCTGGTAGACACCCACTGGCTTTCTCTTAAGATTTCATTTAATCTGCTGTCATCATGTGTCATTTGGCAGCTGTCTTTGTTTTCAGGGGATAGTTCATTCAGGTTTTGGAAAATGACCAGTTCTACCTCCTCTGTTTTTTCTAAAAACATCTGCTTTTCTTTGTCTGTTTTGGCCATTTGTTCTAGATTCATCAAATGCACTTTCTCCTCCTCAGCTCTGGAGCCTACTGGATCCAATTCACAAATATTAGGTCTTTTTCTAACAATACTTACATTCAAGTTTTCTGAAGTGCCGTGCTCAGGATACTGCACAGAGCAACTCATGTACGTATGGCTGTCCTCTTTAATGTGGAGACTTTTAAATTCTTGTTCAATTCTGTGTTGGTCAATACCAGTACTATCATCAACTGAATATTCATATGCATCAGTATCTTTCATGAATGCATTTCTTCTGTCTGTAACAGAGTCCACTGAGCCATCATCCTCACTCATTTCAGTAGGATCATGGTATCTTGAATCATCTTCTAACAGTATATTCTGTTCTAGTCCTGAAGCTGTCAGGTATTTTTCAGGGATCTTAAACTGATTTAAAATTTCCTCTTTGTCATCTCTGTCACAATACATCTGATGTAGAGCTGGAGACTCTTCAGTAAATAAAACATTTTCATCTGTGCGAATGACTTCTTGCCTCGTAATAATCAGCCCCTCAGTGTTTGTCATGATAATTTGTTCTTCACTTCCAGTCACTTCACATTCATTAAGCTTGTCTTCCTGGGGCAAACAGTTTGGTACAGAATGTTCAATTAAATTGCTAGAATTTACTTGTCCTTCATTTTCAGGTTTTGCTAAAATATTTCCTTGCCTACTTGTGATTAGTACTGTTGCAGCTACATCCTCTGTATTAAACACATTTTCTATTGTTCTGTTCATCTGTAAAAACCCTTCACAAGTATCAAGGAAGCCTGAAGTATTCTGAGTAATATCTGTTGTGCAGGAACACACAGCTGAAGGAGTGTTTTTGGGAGCAACAGAAAACTCTGGTGGATAAATACCTATTTCTATTTTCTTGCTTTTTTCTTTTTGGCAAAAGCTGCTTGTTTCCAGTGCACTGCCAGAATGCACGAGTGCTTTTGGTTCCTGAGTGTGTTCTACCCCGGTGCTGGCTACCTGCAGTTCATCTTTCTCCGCCTCTTCATGTGTCAGGCACAGATTTGTATAAAACTCGCACTGAACTTCACAAGCTACAGTACCAATAGGTTTCTTTGGATTCTGAGATAGACTAATGCCTTTAAAATCCTCTCCACTCCTGTCTTCAGTTACACTTTGGACTTTTGCTACTGGGTAGTCAGGCAAACTTTCAATCTGTCTGGATTTATCTTCCAATGTATTTTTTTCTAAGTTGACTACACTATTGATTAATTTTGTTATTTCTTCATCAGTGTTTGCTTTTGTATTCTGATGAGGAACCATAGTTTCTTCTGGATCGGTTTCTAGGTTTCTTAAAAACTTGGATTCTTTATTTATATACGGACTCTCCTCTTGAGAAACAGTAGCTGATGGATTTGTGTTGTGTTCAAATACTCTTACCGACTCTGAGTTTACATCATCTTCAACAAGCAGGATATCCTCTGGGCAATCACTTTCAAAAAAGACTTCTTCCACTTCTCTTGATTCAAGTAAACATTTGTTCTGTGTTTCTGTTTCCAATAGAATGGTTGCATCAAATTCCACAGAAATGTCCCTCGTCTTATTCATACTGTTTTTCTGCCCTGTTGATTTTGAGGAGCATATTGTGCAAAGACAGCCAGAATGTACATCAGAACAACTTTCTGTGGCACTGACTTCCACAGTAAGATTAGATGTAACATCACAATCTCCTTTCACTATTGTGACATGCTCCAATAGTTTATCGTAATTTTCAGTCTCAGATGCACTTTGAAAAAGATCAGCTTTTGTTGAAGCTTGGTAAAATATGCTTGAATTGGATTCTGGGAGAAAATCGTTTGTATTCTCACAAATAGCAGCAGGAAAGGACTCTGTGTCTTTCCCATTTACATTCACTATGAGATAACTTACTTCATTTACTGCTAAGTTTTCAAATTTGGATGAAAATTCTTTCTGAACTACAGCCTGAGAATTCAAGACATTGTGTTCTTTGCTTTCACCGCTTTCTTCTCTTGTATTATCAGTGCGTAATGTAGAATTTTCTGAAATTTGTGGGGATAAGCAACTTTCCCGACTGTCTGCTAGAGCACATTCATGGGAATAGTTTTTTGAAACAGGTTTGCTTTTGAATTCATAATGATTCAGTGAAGACAAGTCTTCATCCTTTGGTTCGTATTCTTCATTGTCTCTGAAGGAAGGCACCTCTGGCACAATCTCTGCCAAGCTATCTGTGCTTGTTTCCATACAGATAATCTCTTTTTGAGACATCTCCATTGGTGTTGCAGATTGGTCGTAACTTGCACTGTGAGCGACAACTAAAGGGTTACATCGGTATGATGTCTTCTGTGAGGAAAAATCTGTCTCTGTTGTTACTTCTTCTGCAGGTATTTGTCCACAATCCGTTTCTTGCATTGTTTCCAAATTACTCTCCCCGGATCTGAGGACACCTACTGTAACAGCTGATTCTGCTCCTTGTCCAGCCAATGTCTGAAGCTCGTAACTGCTTACTAGAGAACAGTTCTTATTTGTTAGGTCACTGAGAAAGAAACCTTCATCACAACATCTTGGTATCTCCCTTCTTGGAAAAAGCTGCCCATGGTTTCCAAATTGGACTCGTTTTACTGCAGATGTCTGTGTTGAGGCCATATTATGAGCAAGTCCTGTAGAAGATTCAGCAGCAGGTGCACTGACAGATGCACTTCCGCTGCCTGAATGTGTTACACTCGATTTTGTCATCAAGTTATTGTAGTCATCATCAAGGTCATCTTTTTCAAAAGTTCTGAAGGAATCATCTTCTAAATCTGCATCTACACAGACATTTCTCTGCTCCAAAATGTGCACAGGCAACACAGAAATAAAACGTGGGTTTTTTAGACTGTGATCTTTTGGCAGGTTTGGATGAATTGTGGGGAGAGAATCCTCCTCTTTCCTAGATACCAATGACAAGCAGTCGGCAGTGGAGGCGCTTCCCAAACAGCTGAATGTTTGTGTGCATTCAGTGGTAGACCTATAAGTAGACAATTTGTTCAGTTGTTCTTGTTCAGGATGATTTGACCTTGAATGTTCATAATAATCATGCTTTGCTGAAATAGGAACAAAAGAGGAGGTTGGTCCTATGGAGCTAACAAATGAGGACATTATATCTTGCGATTCCAAGGAAGAATTTTCATTAGAGTTCGTCCATTCCTTAAGAATTTTATTTAATGATCCACTCTCAGAAACTCTGCTTGCAGATGTTGTTTCAGGTAAAGGTAATTCTGATGTGTCAGAGGAGAAAACTGTGTTTATTTCGTTTATACGATGTGATAAATGAGTAATTCTGTGTATCTGCTTAGAGCCGGAAACAAAAGAAACTTCAGCAGCTGACTGCTTTAGATCATCTTTCTTCAGCCAAAGCTCTGGTTTGCTCAAAGAGCACAGATGAGCTTCTTGAAATTCCAAATTTTCATGGGAAGAAGGTGCTGTTATTCTGGGACTGCTGATGTCAACCTTTGAGTCATAGGAAGACCAAGCATCAGTAGTAAGCAAAGGATTTCCACTTGCGTAATACAGTCTTCTATCAAGAGACCTTTCTTGTTCTACAAAAGAGACTTTTGTCCCCTTCAGCAACTGCTTGCAAGCATTACTGGAAGCAGGCTGTAGTTTAGTGTCCAAATAAAAGGAACTGCTCAGCTTCAGATCATAATTTGTCCCTTCTGTATCTCTGTCACAGGTCTTGGACTCATGGTCTTCCTCAGTCTGTATAGTTGGTGATGTAGGAGTTTGTAACTTCCAAAAAATCTCTGCTGGTACTTCATCAGATGAATCAGATTTGGATTCTTCTACCGGATCTTCTGCTGGCATCTCTTCTCCATCAGCTAAGCTGTCCAGAGAAAAGCTTCTTTCAGGCTTTCCCAATCTCCTACGAGATGCGTATGTCACCAAAGATGAAATATGGTGATCAGTTCTGCTTTTGTAAAGCTTAGCTGCGTCGTGGTGAACCTTTGACTTGTGAAATCGGCTTTTATTTTGCTTTTTGGCTTTATTTTCCTTTTCTACCAGAGAGTCTTGTGACATTTGACTGTCATCACTCTCAGAATCTTCTGGGTTGGCAAGACATTTATTTCTGTCAAAATCTTCTTGTTTTAGTTTCTCTGTGAAAGCTTTTCCATAAGCACAAGAGAGAGAATCTACAGAATAGGAACTGTCAGTATCAGAAATCTCATTTTCATCATCCTCTTGCCAGTTCCCCAGCACATCTGTGGCTGTTTTGGACACTCCAGCACTTAACATCTCAGCACTGTGCCACTTTTTTTCAACGTAAGAGAGTGGTGCCTGTGTGTTCATCTTACTGAGATTTCCTACTGATGTTGCCACCATCAGAAACTCTTGCTGTTCCACTGATGATTTCTCATGACTTGGCAAGGCTGAGTTTGGCTCTCTCCTCCAGTTCTTGGCTGTTTGGTTTAGATGTGCTGATGGTGGGTTTCCATACACTGTTTTCTTCATTTCTTTAGGAAAGTTTTCTGGAGAAGACCTGCAGCCTTTTCCATTGATATCCATTCTAGTCTTTTTATTGGATACCTGAGCTCTATTTTGTTCTAGATTGCTACTTGCAGGCTGACTTAAATCTCCTAGCACCTTTGCTTTTGTCATTCTTGTCCCTGTAATAAAAGTTTCAGGCTCATCTTTCTGCTTAAAAAGGTCAGGAGAGGAGCCTTTAGAGGTCCGATTTTGAGATCCAGCTTGCCCTGGGTTGTCATCCAACTTTTCAATTTTTTGATCATTTTTATTGATATAAGCCATGATAGCTGAACCATTAGAGTCTTTTTCTGCTCCTTTTTTGTTTCCAAATGAAGATGTTTTTTGTTTTTCAGTTAGCTGCCTCTGGACTGAAAAGGAGATCCCTTTTTCATCATTAAGGTCATCACTTCCAGAAATGTCTTTACCTCTTCTGTAAAGATATTCTACAGATGAAAACCTCCCCGTTGTGCTGCCTTTACAGCATTGATCAAAATTTGGTGAGGTAGATAACTTTGAGACAGTCTCCCACTTCAACAAACAGCTGTGGAATTAAAGAAGAAATAAAGCCCAATCCTTGCTTGAAAAATGTACTTAACAACGCTTCCATGTCAGTAATGCCTTGTAGTTAAGAGTAGCACTACACGAAGCAACAATCTTAATGCCTTTCAAAAGCAAATTCTAGCAGAGAATTAAAAAAAAAATAAATTCTGTCAGTAACCATACAGTCCCCTAGATATCCTGAAATATGTTCTGCAATGCAAAGCAATAGCTTGATGCTGTGTGGTATAGCTTGGTATTTAGTCTCTGTAGGCTCAAGTAGCTGCAAATGTTAGTTAAAAATAAAGGATGGTTCTAAGTCACAGAAATCCACTTAGCAGAGTTTAGCTATTTCCTGCCTCCAGGACTACGCTGTGATAGACACCCTAGCACCCCAACTTTTTAGCATTGCAGAGAGATATTTATTTAGCTTGAGAAAGGCTGTCCAACTTAAAAGTCCAATCCAGAATCATCCCAACGATACAAATATTCTGAAAGAAGAGTTTGACCCTAATCAAGATAAAATGATGCAGAAATTAGTATTTACAAACAGTTTGAACAAGGTAAGAACAAGAGTTAAGCCAGGTCTGGAAAGCATTCATGAAGAGGTAAAAAGTGCAGAAAGGCTTGAGAGAGGAATGTAACAAACAGTGAGAAAGACCAGGTCATGAGCTAAGCAGGGAATACACTGTACAGATCCTAGGAAAAAGGACATTGTGACATATAATATAGTAAGTTCACTGGTATTGCAAGTTTGGGGGTTGTTTCAATACATTGAAAGGCATTCTGGATTACAGGTAGCCACTGAAAATACCTGGAATTTAAATTACTTTTGAAAGTGCAGAGGAATTGGCAGATGTTAACTCACCTGGGTACCTGGGGCAGATGGGGGCTACAGAATGAATGCTGCTTGTGCTGCAAGGAACTCGAACCCAATGACTTCCTTCTCTTTTGCAACTGGTGATCTGAAGAGGACCGTACAGCAGTATTTTCATTTAGGACTTGGGATTGTTTCACACACTCTTCATTGACTGAGCAGCTAGCTTCCAGCTGCTCTAGGTTTTGCTTGGCTTCCAATAACTTCTGCTTCTTGACTATCCTTTCCAGCTGGAATTTGACCTTCTTCCGTCTTATGTTTCTCTCTGCCTTTTTTAAGGAATATCTTCGCAAGAGCTCCAGCTGCACCAGTCTCTTCTTGTTCCGCTGTAGCAGGGAAGGGCAGATTTCCAGCCCAATGGTACTCTGCACCTCAGCCTCTGCATACAGCGTAGACTCTGTTTGCACTGCAAACTCCCTCTGCTGTTGCTGAAGAGCAGCCAGTCGTTTATTCTCGTTTATAAGCCACTGCTGGTCTGTAAACAAAACAATGATTGAAAAAAAGTAAAAAATCATAGAAAAAATATTGTTGATTACTATCTTGTTTCTTAACTTCATCAGCATTGAGAGCTCACTGGAGAACAGAATTTCTATGCATGTACAGCAGAGTCTTGACAAACCATTTAGAGAAAAATGTATCATTGCCGCACTTTACTGATAACCAAAAGCCTCTCCATTGGGATAAGGACTTGGGTAACAACTGCAAGATATAAGTAGGGGCTTGGCTGATACAGCTAAGGAGACTGGTGGCTAAGACCTTGTTTGCAAGCAAAAAGTAGAACAGTAGAACACATTTCAATTTCTCAGAGATGAGACTCTAACATCACCTCAATTTTGTTGTTAAAATAGAGTAGAATCATTAAAAGGCCTGAGTTCAATTCTGTGCGCTTTTCAGTCATAGGTTATATATTCACAGTAGTGAAGTATGACTTCATTAGTTTTTTGCTATGAAATATGCTACTACTTCTGCTTTAGTTATTCTGAAGTCACATGTTAAACTTTGTATGTGTTACTTAGGGAATGAATGTGTGTACACTGAGAGCAGAGTTAACAAGGGAACTAGAAGAGGTAGTTGTACAGAGCTAAACACAGCCTCTGTGTTAACGCAGCAAACAGAATTTCATGCACACACTAATGAGCCTTTGGCTAATAAATTCCTACATTTTGAGTGTAAAAATAAGCACTTCTGCAATCTTAAAATGTTGCTGACTTCTCATCACAGCATTTGAGTGTTTCACAACTATTCTAAAACAAACATTTCTCTTTGTGCTTTTTGCTTTTATCCTTTCCTCCTTAAGTTAACTGACCCAACAAAAACCACCTGCAAACTGTTTTCTCGCACTTACCTAGGCATGCTGAAAACAAGGGAGCCCAGAGTCATGCTAAGGAACTTTGTTTAGCACAGGAAATGGCAATTTTTGTGCTTGTCTTTATTGGTGGCAAGTTCAGTAAGCCTGAAGGCTAGACCTCTCTACACCCCAGTTGGGATGTGCCTCATTTGCGGGGGCAGCTGCCAGCTACCTGTCCTGTGGATGGGCATGCAACCTTCAAAGGGGGTTGAAGGCTACAAGGAAGGCACCGTATCGATACCTGCCAGACAGTTCTGCCAGCCTCTCTAAACCCATCAGATGGAAACTTCCCAAGCAACACAAACCCTGTGTGGCACCTGGGTGAGGTAGAGCAACAACCACAAATTTACTATCTGTTGCAACTACAGCTGCTCCAACAAGCATTTGCCGAAACAGCCTGATGGGAGCCCGCATATCTTGTACATGAGCACTTTAGCATGTAATGTACTTGAAATAAATCAAATACTCTCATGACAAGAACACAGGTGAAGCCAACACAACCTTTAGCTATCAGGATGAATATAATTCAAAAAAGACAAGCTCATACCACCACCCAATGCATGTTTTTCATAAAATCACCACTCTACTCCACAAAGAGAGATTCTCTGCTTTTGTTAATGTCCCCCCCATATTTCATAAATGCTAAGTATGCTCACAAACCAACTGATTAACCTAATTTGATAATAAAATATGCTACCTCTGCTTACACACCTAATCTTCTTTAAATATTCAGAACCTGATCTTTGCAGTCAATGTGAAAGTAGTAAAGAACACAGAACACAAGGTTGATTTGTTTTTAAACCTGGATGCAAGACTACTTTATTCCATGCAGGGGATGTGCTTAGAGGTTTTTTGGAGTGCACTGGCTTCAATCTGAGCTATGATGAACTGTAACAATCAAAAGAGGGGATTATTGAGATCACCACTACCAGACTGTCTGATGGCTTGGACATGTTCTCTTAACAAAGCAGAGTTTGTTCATTTTCATGCTGCTACAAAAATATACATATTCAGCTGCACAAAGCAAACAAAAAAATACCCTTAGCTGAAAAAGCAATGTAAAAATCACAGGCAAGGTTCCTTGACAAGTAGAGCATTTCTAAAAGGACCAAAGCTTCTCAAAGCACTCAGTCTTACTAGCAGCAACATTTTTTTGGCTGGGCTTACCTTCAATCTGCAGTCCTTTACTGAATAAGCAACCTTTTGTTGCTTATTCAGGGAGTTAGGAGTTAAGAGGTAAATTTAAGTCTGATGTGATGAAGAAGGGCTACCCACAGCTCTGCACAGCTGAACTGCAAGAGAGGAATTTTGGGCTGTGGAAGTTTTCCTAATGTAAGAAAACATCAGTGCATAGGCATTGTCAGCATCACTTGCTTGGTGACTACTGATCTTGTTAAACATACTTCATTAGTGAGCCCTACCCACAGTGAGTGTCCTGTCCTGTTTATGTTGGCAGCTCTGCACACAGCACATGCACAGAAGTAGGAATTCTAACTCTATGGTTACTCTATGGATAAAAGGGAAGCATTTTAGTCATTATTTTAGTTTATTTTTCTTAATAACATTTTTAACTTTCACATACAAACTTTTTTCTCAACTCTTTTATGTCCTCTTTAGCATGTTTCCAGCAAGCAGAATATCTGGCAGATAAGTTTCCCTGCAACAGAGCTGCAAGCTCTAAGATGCTAATTAATCTCTGCTCACAAACTTGACTCTGCAGGAGCTAAGACACAGAGGGTGCAAAAAAGGTGGAAAACTTTGGTGGGTTGCCAAGTGAAGAATTGTATTTGGCTGGCAAAAACTACCTGCCTGGCTAAGCTTCATGCGAACACAGCGAAAACAGCAGAACTAGATGGAAGCAGAGAACTAGTCTACAGAGCCACAAAATAAAGATATTGTGGGAGAACTCTCCTGGTTCTCTGTACTGTCTACATCACTTAAGTCCATTTCTGCTACATCCCATCACCACAATTTCCTTTTAATCTCTTCATTGTGGCTGACATAATTAAAAGATAGCAGACTGCATAAGTTTGGGTCGGAGAAGCTTCCAAAAATTCACAGAAGTTTTCTTCTTCCAGGAACCAACAGCAGGTTTTGCCAAGTGGGAATGGTGCCTTTGTAACAGGCATACTTTGCTTATCAAGAAACCTGGATCAAATCATTCATTAGAAGACAAACTAGAGAACACTATAACCACCCAATTTCAGTGGTCAAAAACATCTCAAGGTTTAAAATGTTCCCACATCAGTCAATAAACTCATTAAGGGGCAGCCCAACCCCACCAAGACACCTTGCTGAGTACGTCTGCCTGCATGCAAAGCAGCACCTCTGGGGGCCAGAAGCCACTGACACTAAAAAGTACATCTCCAAACATGCTGTGGCTTCACCTTCTAACATAGCTATTTGCCATTCAAAATCTGATCACTGATCTAGCCTTTAGTACTCTTGCATAACACCGTAGAAATTCCGAGAAATAACTCCTATTTGAACCAAAGCACGCCTCTCTTTTTCTAATCCAGTTTTGGTTTAAAACAAATTCAGCAGTGGAGAATGCAACACCACTAATTAATCATCTTTAGGGTAAATAAAACCCGCATCTTATTTTTAATCTTAATTTGTCGCTCTTCAGTTTCTACCACAGAATATGTTCATACATTTTTCTTCATACTATAGAAGGGTGGGGATGTGTGGAAATATTGACTATATAAAAGCCAGTGAAACTCTCTTTCCCTTAACTGGGGCTGGGATTTTAGCTCTGAACTTCAGTGTCCCACCTACTTCTCACAGATGTGCTTTCTTTGTTTTCATTGTTTAAAACTCACATAGCAACCACAGAAAATTCAGTTTGAGCCGTGGTCTTATGCCATGGCCCTATTTTTCCTAATGAGTGTATCCTGGTTTCAGTTGGGATGGAGTTTATTTTCTTCCTAGTAGGTGGTATAGTACTGTGTTTCAGATTTAGGATGAGAATAATGTTGATAACACACTAATGTTTTAGTTGTTACTAAGCAGTGCTTACACTAAGTCAAGGACTTTTCAGCTTCTCACACTGCCCTGCCAGGTGTACAAGAAGCTGGGAAGGGGACACAGCCGGGACAGCTGACCCAAACTGGCCAAAGGGATATTCCATACCATATGATGTCATGCTGAACAGAAAACAGGGGGTGGGGCTGCTGCTTGGGAACTGGCTGGGCATCAGTCAGCAGGTGGTGAGCAACTGCATTGTGCATTACTTGCTCTGTATATCCTTCTATTATTATTATTATTATTATTATTTATTTATTATCATTATTATTATTATTACTACTACTACTTTCTTCCTTTTCTGTCCTATTAAACTGTTTTTATCTCAAACCATGAGTTTTACTTTTTCTCCAATTCTCTCCCTCATCCCACCAGGGGGGAGTGAGCGAGTGGCTGTGTGGTGCTTAATTGCCATCTGGGGTTAAACCAGGACAGAGTAAAATTCATTAAAAGCATGTGAAAATGGCCTATATTGTTGCAGGTGACATCATCAATGAAATGCATAAAGAGAGTACCTCAACCGACACATGTCGCTGTCTTGGAAGTGCTGCTTGGTTCCTATCGCATCCTATTGTTAGGGCAGTTTCCCCTGAAAGCTTATGGTAGGAACTACCACAGTCATCTCAATTTCAATCTCCCAGAACAACTCATTGGATGAAGCACAGGTATATCACAAGAAAAACTTAAAACACAATAGCAGACTCTGTTTATGTTGCAACATGGCAGAGTTGCACTACAGATAGGAGCAGAGCAGATACTCCCCTGCAGGGAGGCAGGACAGGGAGCAGCTTAGGAGACAAGAGACTCAGTGCCACAGGGGAGTAGCATGCTGGTGCTGTCTCTCCCAGCAATGACCTGCAGAGCTAATTAAACAGTGCTGCTGGTGCACTGTGAAGGAGGCCCTTTAGTCCTATTAATCACAGCTTAATAACTGTTCTCAAGGGAAAGGCAATTATAAGAGAAAACTAGTAATACGCTGTAATAAAAGTTCCACCCATAACATAAAGCATAACTAGGACAAAAACATCAAGAGGATGAAAGAATGCAGTAATGGAAGTGAGAGAGGGGAAGAGGCAGGTACCCACTTTCTTGGATCTGCTGGTTTATTAGCGCTTGGTCCTTTTCTAGTTCCTGCTCTGCTTTGATCTGTCCTCTCAGGATCTGCTGCTTTAAATCCTCAACATAGAGCTGCTGCCGTTGAATTTGTTTCCTGTGGAAAGCTTCCTGGTCTCTCAGCTTCTGCTTGTACTCTTCATGCACAGCATCTATTTCTCTGCTGTTAGAAATGTTGACAGTGCATTTAAACCAGAAACAAATACCAAACATTTGTAATAAAAGAAGTCATCTTACTAAAGAAAGACAGACAACATTCAATACATTGTTTCGTTCAATAAGGGTGCATTATGACAAAAACTTGTGATGGTAAAGTAGCTGTGTATATGCATGTCACAGCAGGCTACAATCCTGTAAGTATCATAAATGCCAGCAAAAATGTAAGCTCTCACGGTGAAGTAGAAAATTCCATCACCAGAAAGATCATAGCAAAAAGAATTTTTAAAATATTGTCACTTTTCATTTTGCTCTAGATTTTCCAAAAATGAAATTGCGGAGGGGGGTTGTTTATACGTCATAAAATTTATAAAATATAGGATATTTGTCATCTAAGTACTTCGAAGTGCTTTACAGAAATGACAAACATTCTTCTCGGTTTTCAGATCAAAAATCTCCAACTTAGAAAGGGTTACAGACATTGTTGAGATTACACTGACAGTCGCTGGCAGTACCAAGGAAAGAACTTGATCATCCAATTCTCTGTTGGATGCAACAACTATATTAGGTTACTGCTTCTATATTTGGAGCAGAATTGTGATCAGAAAAGTGACTAACCTGTGAAAAAAAGCCTTACAGTCCCCTCCAAGATGTTTGGCTCCTGACCATGTGCCAAAATTTTACACGTGCGCACACACAGAGTAACAATCAAAATAGTATCTATTCTTAGCATGATCCATTATAATAGTCAAAATACACTAACCCTCTGAAAGGAATATATATTCTACCTGTCCACACATTATCATCAGAAATTCTTAATGTTAAAGTTATATTATATATAAAGGTGATACATGATCTTTGCCTGTTGTTTCATTTCTAAACACCGTATTATTATATGTAACCTCAGAAAATTAAATCTTTAAGTCTTGAAAATAATTTTTTAATATATTTTACTAATGAAGCCAATGAGGTATTTATTATAATGATGTATTTATTATACTTTTAAAGAGAGCAAAGGTATCAAAACTCTAGAGAGTCCCTGAAGGTCAAAAGAAAACAAAAATATAATTTCAAAGGGAATGCTTTGGGAACATCATGTTTGTAAAATCATTACCAATACAAGGTCACCTGTATGAAAAGACCAATTGACCTCTGCTACATAGGAATTAATTTGACATCTCTATTTAGAACTGTAAGCCTGTGTTCAAAGCAACCATTTCTACAGCAAAAACTTTGATTCTGTGTGCTAGATTAGCAGACAAAACAGATGAAACAATTAAGCAGCCAAAGTCCACAAATCTTCTGGAGAACCTTTACATGAAACATACATTTCACTTTCTTAAGAAGCAGTGGGAAATCCTCACTAATTAGAAGCCTAAAGATTCTCAATAATTTACAATATTACTGTGACTCTTTCGCTCACCTGAGGAAAACAGAACCTAGTTTGTTTTTAATGTTTATGTAAATGTAATGCTGGTGAGAATAACTGAAAAGGAACATCTGTTCAATTGTCTGGCATGGTGCAAACAGTCAGAGTAAAAACTTTGCTACTGTCATCTGCTAAAAGGTTTGTGTCTGTTTGGGACCCACAGGAACAAATTATAAGAACAGGCAGCTCCAAGATCTCTTTGTCCTTGGCTTGACTACAAAGATGCCAACAATCTGTGATTTGTAATTTTTTCCTCTCAGATAAACTTTAATTGATCCCCAGGAAATAGGAGTGGTATGCCTCATTTCTCATTCAGCTGAAGCAGGTTTGAATTGACACTTCACTGCAGCACTAAATGCTCATATGGCCATTGCAAATCTCCAGCTGTTCAGGTATTTGTAATGCCACCAATTACTGGAGGACAAACTCAGAGGTTAAAGCTAGACTAGGTAACTAAAGAAGAATCACTTTTCAAACATGGTATGAAATCTGAAGGATCTCGTTTAGGAAAAGCTCCCATGGTTTTAATGATAACTCTGAGGGAGGCTTTCCCTGAATGCAGCTTCCAGGTTATCTTCCATATTTTCTAAGGGAAATGTAATGGAGCAGCCATACAATCTGGAGGTTAAAGTACTGATCTGAGACAAAACCCCTCTGATTTTGGAGCAGTTATATCATTTCTGTGCTTTCACGTACTTAGGCTGCAAGGACTGCCTCTGGATGCCTATGCACTAAACCTAACAGAGCCCTGATGTCACCTGAAGCCTCTTCTTGCTGATACATTAAAACTAATAGACCTTAATAGCAATTGCACGTGTTAAGTCTCTGCGCATACTCTGACAATGGGGTAGTCTTTAACCTGTTTTGCTAACAGACATATAAAAGCTCTGATTCCTATGGTGGTATGAAAGTTGAAAAACATGAGTCTAAATTTGTTACTGGACAATTGCATGACCTTGGGCAAGTCACTTAGTCTGAGACACATGTGAAAGAAGCAAAGTACATTCATCCAAGAGGAGTGATGAGGATCCATTAACATTATCAAATACCAGAAAGTCAAGTATCAGAAGAGCTGACTTCTATTCATTTATCATTATTAGCACCATTCTCTATGAGATTGAGGAAACTGAGTAAATCGTTGCCAATAAGGCTGAAAAGCAAAGCATGATAGTAAATCAGTAGACAATGAATTCTTGTTCTGCAACTGTTTACTAAAACTAGATAAAATAAAATTCCTCTTGCAAAATGTGTCATATTCTTCCTAACCATGACTTTTAGCTCTCAGCCATCCTTTCCATAAAACCAACCTATCAGAGTTCAAACTGTTTACAAATTGAAACCTGGAACATTTAAGTTTATGAAACAACATTTCAATCCAAAGACCTCACAATGCTCACAGAGGTGGTTAGGTAACATCTGTTTACAGCTGGGAGAGGGTCACAAGCTCTTCCCATACTTTCCAACAACGCTGAACACCACCACCCCACATATTATAAAGTATCAGAGAAAAAGCAATGCAAACAACGCACATGGAAGTGTGTTGTTTGCTATTCTCAGCGTATTCCCTTGTGTGTGTGGTAATGGCTTTTTGCTGAACTAACATGAAACTGTAAGATCCTTTCCAACAGGCATATGTGTTTGCACACAGAGCAGAACACAATGCATGCCAAACTGATGTTATTAATCACAGCTCCATACTACGACTACACCCCAAAAAAGGAAGAGTACAGAGGTATACCCATACTTCACTTTAAACCTTGGAAAAACAAACATGGCACAGCAACCATTACAGTATTATTACTGCTTTTGTTCTGCTGATGTAGCTAATTGGTACAATTCTCTCTCTCTGAGGTTAAAGTTTCTGTAATAAAATACTGTTGCTGAAGGTATATATACAAATTGCAGTTCTGCTGCTATTTCAGTGCCTCTTTGCTTCATCTTCTAATTTTTAATAGTATAAAACAAAAACCAGGCAGGGCAGCAAAGAGAGGTCTGAATACAGAGATTGAACATTAAACACCTTTTTATGAAGTTGCTTCTTAAAAGATGGTTTTCTCAGGCAGAACAAAAAGGTAATGAAAATTCATGCAGAGCCACTTACATAATACAGGTATGCCAGAAGATGTTTTTTCTCTGGCTGTGAGACTACTGACCGTGAGAGCAAAATGACTGGCTGGTTTGGCAAACTGCTGAAACCAAGAACGTGAAGTAAGAATGCTCTCTTTCTATCTTTGAACATGCTATGTCACGTCAACACACTCCTGCTGGTTTGTAGAAATAACATGACAAACTAAACTAAAAAATGAGGTTACAATGGCCCAGAACAAAAATTACAGATTCACACAAACTTCACAGCTAAATCCCCTAATGGACAATTTAAAGAACAATCAGTCTGTCTAATAGATGTTTGAATGATTAAACTAAACACAAATATCAATCCAGTTAACATCAGAATTTAGCCATATTCTGTAATAGGTAGATGAGATCACTCATTTCTTTCATCTAAAACCTCTTAAATCAGATGTACTGTTAAATTTAGGCTTGAAATACAGGAATACTATGAGATACAGGAATCAAGCACAGACCAATTTCTGCTATTACTTGTATTTCTGCCTTCACACATAAGCAATCTACACTCGGTATAGTTCTGGCAGGAAATAACATAACCTCAGGACAAACATAAGACAAACAGCTTCATTTCTGTAAGTATTAAAACATACATAAAATCTTGGTTTCACAGGACTGGCATACTCTGGCATACAGCATATAAAAAAAGGGAACCCTGTATAGAATTTCATAAAAGCATGCAGATTTCTAGGTGTACCAAATGCAGCAAGAAGTGTCAACAGTTACCCCTCCTCCAAGTAAACCTTTAAAAACAGCAAGTAAAATTACAACAACAGAAAGACTACAAACCTTAAATTAAAGACAATCACAAATTACTGAGAAAATTTTCATATTATACCAATGCTGCCGGATTGTTTTTCCATCTCATTTTCCTCTCCACAAAGTTTGCATGACGCACGCTAAATGAACCATCTGTAAATCCACATTTTTTCCAGCCTGTTTTGTCGTCACGTCAGCTCTCTGGGATCCTATTGTGCAATTCTCCTCCCCTCTTCCCCAAACACTTCTACTGCTGATGCAGAGGCTGGCGGCTGCTACAGCATAATGCAGTTTTCAGTAACTATGGCAGCAATAGCTCTGCAACAAAATCTTAAGGCTCAAATAGAGAAACTCAAGTGAAAATAACCACTGTTGCTAAAAGCTGAAATTTGCCAATTTTCCCAAAGAAAACAACAGTCCAGTTAGCATTCCTATCCTTCTGTCTGCCTAGTGTTCATGTCCCATTTTTCTTTTACAAATGATTTTTTCCAGGGGAAGAAGAGTTAATAATAAAGCAGAAGAAAAGATGTTGGCAAGGCCTTTTGCACCCTTGCAAATCCCAGCACTGAGAGCAATACAAGTCAGGGTTACAAGCCTATCCACTTATAGACATCCACCCCCGCTCCATCCTCCCCCTCCACCCGCGTCCAATCCAGGGCCCTTCCCGCAGGGCCTCAGAGCATCACGCAGCAGCAGGCACCACGCAGCTGCATGGGATCATACATCTGCTTCTGCCTAGCACAGAGGCTCAAACGGCTCGTTCTCCTCCTCCCTAAAGCAAAGGGAAGAGTGATGGAGATACGAGGACCTCGTACTATCACCTCCTTCAGCCTGCTGAAGCAATGCCACTCACACAATTCAAAGCAAAAGTTGCAGGGTGATGGGCAGGAGGTGGGAACCAAAAATCAGTCAAAATGGCCAGCAGAGTCAGAAACCTTTAGAAATAAGGGACCTTTGGAAACGTACACACAGACTAATCGCCTTCATGGAAGTTACCATCAGGTGAAGTATCATTTGGATTTCTGACTAGCTCATTTACTGTGAAAAAAATCACACCTGTGCATTTTTTTTTGTTGGGTTTTTTTTTTAGCCTTTCCGTGCAAAACGTCTTTTTTTTCTTTGCCTAAGCTCCCAAAACAACAGTAAGGCAAGGCCTTATTTAAGGCTTATTTAAATTATAAAGACTTATTTAAACACACTTCTAAACCAGACCTCTCTTTGGCAAGGAGTCACAGGCACAAGACACAGCCACACACTCCAGTAAAGGTCACCGTTGCCTTGCTAAATTCCAGTTCAGCTAGAACTACAATCTGTTACAGGTTTTCCCTTTAAGACTTCAGGTATATATAGAATCAGTTCCCCTGTTAACCCACCATACACGATTCTGCTGTAAGTTGTGGAGTTGCTGTAATTGACACAGTGCATTTCTCTGTGAAATTAAATATTTGAGGGATCTTTTAAGAGATGCAAAAGATTTCTTTAACTTGTATTTGTAGAGCACTTGGAAATTCTCAAATGAAAGCTATTAGTAAGAACTCAGAGTATTATTTTTACACATTAGTTGGACATGTTAAGTATACCACATTAGAATAATAATTATGTTGTGTTCTCCAGCATCAGATGCCACATCTACAGGTACTGTTTCCTTTCCAGTTCAGTAGAATTTCACACATTCTTATAAGATGATAATTTTTCTTCTTTTGGTTTAACTATGTTGGTATTTTCAAGGAAAGAGAGCTTAAACATGTTCCAAGAAGCTAAAATTAATTAAGTGTACTGCAATACCACTGGACTTTAATGGAACAACTCCTGTTTTTTTTTCAAACTGGGAAGAGAACAAAATCAGGGTTTATATTTATACACAGTATGGTATTAAGGCAATGACAGGAGCAAGAACTTAATTATTTACTTATTTGTGGTGATGCTGTCGTATGATGACTGATGCCAGTCACAAGCCTTTTGTGTGTTTGCTGGCTGACAACAAACATCAGAAGTTTGAAGTGCTGGGGCTCTTCTGAGTGGGGTGTATGAGCAAGCAATCAAGTAAGAGTACAATGAATCACACCCCTTTTCAAGGAAAGTCTCATGCTTTACTTGGGTGCGAAGGTAGAAATTAGTTTTCTCTCTCATTTCTCAAAATATTTTAACATACAATTAGAGGTTGAAATGTAATTCAACCCATGAAAAGAAGATGAGAAAAATGTCATTATACTGACAGCATGGGAGATAAGACTGTAAATAATCATTACCATAATATATCTGTTCATATGTTCTGAAATAAAAAATCCAGAAAAAGCAAAGTACCATCAGTTTCTGATTAAAGAGTACTTAAACCCGTAGAAGCCCAACAATTTCCGAATTATTTTTGTGTGCAGCTGCTGTGCTGCTTTGCAGGAATGAACCTTGTTCTATGCTAGGACTTCTTTTTTGGACTCCTCCATAAAGCCATTTTCTTCTCACCGAAAGAGAACCCAATTCGTCCAAGGAATTGTCAATATAATAATGAGTATTCACAGTACCTACTACTGACATAAAATTTAATATATTTCAGGGTTCTTATATATTGTAAATAGGTGGCAGCTTCAGCGTAAACCCCACTCTAATCATGGCTTTAAAATACAGGTTACACATGCAACAAAGGTGCAAACCATTTGCACAAGATCAAGTATGAAGAAAGAACATAGTTGCAGAGACTTGCCTATAACTCAGCTGCATGTACAGATTCTTGTTTCAATATGATAAAATAAAATTAAAGCTTGAAGCCTAGTTTGCAACTCTTCTGGAGGAAATCAGTGTAGCACAGGAGAAAGACAAAGCTAGAGGGGCCAAAAAATTCAGCATGATTTAAACACATTAACATTCTTACCTTAGTTCGGGAGAACATTTGTTTTCTTTACAGTTTCTACATTTTTGACTGTAAAAATAAAAATAGGAAATCATAAAGGTGTTCAAAAAGAAGGCAAGAACACTTCACTGAAGCCTATTATACACAGAGATGTTACTGTAATTTTCAGTAGAGAAATACTCAAAGATGAAGATTGCTAGCAGCTGGGACAGCATCAAGAACTATGAGGTGAGAGGGGGGAGAGAGATACACACACACATAGCTTGCCCTATTCTTATGTTTTCCTCTAAGCATCTCTTTCTGACTTAGACAAGACCCTGCACTAGGTGGACTTTTACTGATGAGCAAATAAGCACTCCCTGTAGTCCACTTAGTCCTGTACTACTGTTTGCAAAGTACCTCAGACACACCTTTTAGTACTTGACATTGACTTTTCTTCACGAAAGCTGGACATTTGGGAGACCACATGTATCTCGTTTTATTCTCATATTATAGATCTTAGGCTAGATGCCTCAATCATAACCCCCCTCCATGAGCAAAACTACTGGACAGAAACACAGGCTTATTGGTTACTGTAAAGGAAGGCTGAGTGGATCAATTCAGTTTACCTTTGCCAAAAAGCTATTCAAGAGGAAAAAAAGACCACTGGATTATGTAAAGTGAAAGACAACTAATACTAGACATAGTTTATAGCTTATTTCTGTAAGAGATGGGCATTCATAAAAATCAAGCGAATGCAGTATCATAATGCTTTTCATTTTCACTGAAGTAACCATTTGAAACACTCTAGGTGATGAGGGTAATGTTAAGCAATGTAATATCCATAGTCCTGTCCAAGTGATTAAAAAATTGATCAACACAAATCTGCTATCTAAACGTGGTCTGAAAAAAATCAATCAGAAACGTTCTTCAGTTTTGTCAGGTTAAAAAGGAGAAAACCAAGTGCAATTCTGTGCTAAACCGTTCATAATGTTTCGGGTTTTCTGCAGGTTTTTCTAGGACCATCAACAAATTTCTGCGACAAAGCTCCACCTCTGATGTTTATATCCATGTAAAGAGCAACTTGGTATCTATTTTTGAAGGTCATTAGACAAACCCTTATTTTTAAATTCTTTATAATTTTTACAAAGAAAATAACAGCAGTGATGTGTAAAGTGTACCTCAGTAAAGAAACAAAATTAAATACCATTTTGTATAGAAAGGTATCACTGCAGCAAATGAAAAGCAAATGCAGAGATTAGATACATTAAAGAGAGCACATAGAAACACACTATCCAAGGTGGAAAGCAAGCCACTTGACTAGAAGTATGAAGAGATGTTCAAAACAGAGATAACATTTTATGCCCATAAAAACAAGATGAGATACTTCCTCTAGAAAGAGATAAAAGATTCCCAGTATGTTACCACACCAGAAACACTCTAGCAAGAAGCACAACTATCAACAGATGTAAAGGAGAAGATGGCTGTTTCTTGCCTTTAACAGGTCAATTGAATGTGCCAGGCTGAGAGGAATTAAAAAAGAGAAAGAACCCAATTACATTTAATTCTGTGATACTCTGTTTTCAATGTTATGAACTGAAACACAGGAGATATCTTAATTCATTTTCCTGATACATATTAATCACTGTCTTCATCACACCAATCCTTTCCCTTTCAGAAAGGCTCTGCCATGAAAAGCATACACTAGACACTGTGAGTATGAGCAGCTCTTCAACATTTCAGAAACAGTCTATGCCTTATTTACTGCTCAGTTTTAAAAAAGGAGAGAACCACAATGGCTTTCTGAGATGAAGGGCTCAATGAAGGAATTTACAAACAAACCAACCTCCTGATTTCCACAACAAATTAGCAGAGGAACTGAATTGGTAATAATCACCTTGGCTAAATCACATCTAGAAAAGTCCATTCTGTGCACTGAAGTAAGAATATTGTAAAAATTCGTAAATCAAAACAGCTATAACGCGGATGTGCAAGTGAACTGAATTAAGGCTGTCTGACAGTCTCATCTGAGGCATTTTCTTGATTGTGCATCAATAAATAATTTTTCAGGTTTATTGCTTGGATATCATAACACTGTATATTAGTCAGCTGGCCAATGCATTTTCTCGGACACTTTTATTTGATCGCTTAAAAACATGATGGGACCTATTCTATATACAACTTAGTTTTGTCTGAACCAAGTCCTGGTTTCAGACATCATCCCACATGAAAAATTGTTTGTTTGTTTTAAACTTACTTGTCAAGAGAAGAAAGGATATAGTGAGGAGAATAGGTGCAACTTCCATCCAAGTTGAGCCAGTCCAAAGCTCCACAGCTCAGAATGGGTGGGGTTTCATTAATCTACAAAACACACAACATGAGAACAGGAAGAAAAAAATATCACAGCCACCCAGGAACTTCCAAGTTATCATTAATACCGCCATTACTAACTACTGTGTGCAATGCTGCATAATACCTCCCACGTGAGTTTATAATCTCATTTAACTTCTGCTTAGTCTTTGATAATTTGCAAAATAGCTAAGTATTTGTTACTGAGTACACCTCTTCTTGTAGCTCTGTTTTAATGTACTGTATGTTTCATTAATCAACAAATTAAGAATGAAAACAAATGGAAGTTAAGCCCCTTATCTCAACTATAGAATTGAGTACAAAAGGACAGTAGAACGGAAAGTATAAAACTTTACTGTATGAAAATCCATTTTAAAAGGTAGATTCTTGCCAATATCAGTTGGTAATATGGTTATGTCCTAAACCAGAAAATCTACATTCTTTAAATTAGGTTTTTTAGTTATATATGCCAGTCATTTTAAGAATTATCCAATTTTTTTGAAACTTTATTGAACTAGCTGACCAAATAATATCTTTCAGTAGTTAGTTCCTGAGATTAACATACCAAGAAATATTTTATCTCTTTCTGATGCATGTAACAATTAAGTGCTTTCAGAGTCAACAATCCTCAAGCACTTAATCCCATACATTTTCCATTTCTTCTAGTATACCTCATTCAGGACGGTGAAATGACAGAGAAAGAAGATAATTCAGAAAATTATCAAATGTGGAAAGATTCTTAACTGGTCTTTCCACTGCGGCATTTTGCCCTTCTGTTTCAATCCTACTGTATTCGTGACTAGAAATAGGAAACACTAAATTATTCAAGGGATCTGCATCATCTTTTGCTAAGCACATCTGAAAGAAGCGCTAGTGTCCTCCCACAAAAGGTTTAGTGTCATTACAGACCATTAGATAGAGGAAATGAAGCAAGCGAATACGATGATGAGAAGAAATATTATCTCTATCAGGCTTGCTTTTAAGAGGAAAAATAATTAGGAAAATCAATGAAGAATTAGCAGAGAAAAATACAGTTTTAGAACTTACTGATCTTCTTTGTCTTAAGATAGCAGCTTCTGCTGGGTGATTGAATCTGAACTTATGAGACTTGCCAAGGACAACAAGGGCCCCTGTGAACAAAAATTAATTAGAAATCTAGCGAGACATAATTAATCAAACAGCTGGTCCCTAGAATGTTAGCAGTTTCTTAACTCCAGTATACAGACTACAGCATATACAAACTACTACAGAATAATATGTTAAAAAAATATTCTGACCAACAGCTTTCTGACCATCACAGAGCACAGAACTATTTTTAAAATTTGCCACTATGGAACAGCAGAGTTATCATTCTGTAACGACAGCATCCAAGAAAACTAATCTTGGAGATCTCTGCAAACTCAACATAACAGTAGACTCCCTGTTCATATTAAACACCAGCATTACTTCATATCAAAAACATAACCAACCCACTACCAGAAACTTGTTTTTATACTGTCTTTTTAAGAATTCAGTTCACTGCAAGTTCCCGGAAACGGGATTGGTTTTTTTGTTTTAAACAACCTGAAAATATGGAAGCATGATCCATTTCATCTGAGCTCATTCACCGTAGCCTACGACTCGGTGGCTAGTACCCTCCACCTAAACACACTGAAAAAATTGAGGGTCATTTCAACCATATTACATAACTGCCAAAAAAACCCTGCCAGTGGTCAGCTGGCTTAGACCCACTCTCCACCACTTTCCACAACAGTGCCTCTGACTACAGGTCTTCCCTTTTCAGAATGCTACAGAGTACTGCTGCCAAAAAGGGTCTTAATATTGTCACCTATGTCTTCATTTTACTTTCTGTGGGGCACTTAATTTATTTGTCCCAGTCTGGAAGGTCTAGCCATGGATCAAACCTTGTAGTGCTAGGCAGCAGTAGGAGACAGAGATGTATTTCTTAGATCTGCATGAGTTCCATAAATCCTCATCTCTAAACTCCAGAGGTAAGTAGATTATAATGCAGCATTCACAGAAAAAGCAAGCCTTACCTTGTGACAGACGACATGATCCAGTGACTTCACATCCATTCACAGTGCAGTGTGCACCCTGAACTGGTCGCAGTGTCACAATCCCGCAGTTGTTGTCTATCAGACAATGATCCCTTTCAATCCACCGTCCCTGCAAAACTACAATGTATAGATTTGGTTTATCTCACCTGTTGAAGGGGTTGGGTTTGCACTATTTTCCTCAGAATGAAGTACCACGCACTGTTTGACACTACGACTGCATACTTCATACCTCAGAGAACTATGTCATGTGCAGAACAAGGAGATTAAATTGTCGTCTTTGATTGTTAGCCAAGTACCCAATCACAGAAAAAACTCACTTTATTGAAAATAGTGAGATTGCTCTTTTAAAGTATTCCTGGTTCTGGAAAACTATACACTACTTTCTGATTTGTGAGCTGATGTGCAAATTCTTCTGTTGTGCTGAATTTTCCTTATTGCTATGATGGCATTTATTGTTTATATTTTACTAACCTGCTGGCAGAAAATAATCAAACTCAACCAAACTTAGCAGAACTAACCAAAGCTGAGATTCCACAAAGTTTCCAATTTCAGTAAAACGTTTCAACTCTCTATCATAATTTGTAGCTCTTGAGCTTGACTGTTAGAATTAAGAGCCGAGATGAAATGAAATAAAAAATATTCTGAATAATTTGGATTTTATATCTAAAATACTCTGCCCAAGTAGAGTTGAAAAGCATTTTCAATGTTTCCTGATCACTTCTGCCACTAGTTTAAAGTAGAACATATAAAGATTTGGATGTTGGACAAAGATATTTTTAAACTCTAGTGTAGCATTTCGCAAGTGGGAAGAAGATTCTGAAAAGATCTCGATTCGGTCAAGACCATGACTTTTTGACCTCTTAAACAAAAACAAAAAATAACTGAAACATTTTAGCCAACTTAAACAATTATTCTCTTCTACTTACCTTCTTCTATAAAGAAAGCTGACAAACAGAAACATTACCTAGCTATTACACATGACAAATTTAAACCTCTGGGTTTGACCTGACAATATAATAAAATAATTTGTAATATGATTCTCTTACCAATGTCTTGATCTTGGTCTGAATCACTTCTTCCAATTTTGGTTGTTCCTTCCTAAAACAAGAAAAGAACTAATTTAAAAGTTGGTTACTGAAAGTGGATTATATCTAATAATTAAAAAAGCTTTGGTACAGCATCTTAGCAAATACCTGAAATAAATCACTTCTGAATGACTGAATTGTTTAGAGCAAACTCTATGTACTACTTCGTAATACTTCAGCCTGCCATCCCCCACAGTGATGCAATTACTTCTTATCCTGCAGCTATGTCAGCTTCTCCTGTTACGACTCCAGTAGATGAAATAACCCCCAGTGGATGACTTTTGGACCGTGCTCGAGACAAGTATTTTGAATATGAACACACATTCTGATGCTTTGAACTTTTACAGTGAGACTTGTTGTTTGCAGAAATGAGATAATTCTTTTTATAAATATCCATGCACGAAGAAAGAAGCTGCAAAATGATTATTCAGTTAACTAGGCTTTTCAAATATAAAAGTAACAGAATTCCTATTTTGTACGGGAATTTTGTCATAGATCATGAATTCTTCAAACTAACTACTAAAGGAGAACTTTCTTCCCAAAACTTAAATGATATTTATAAAAAGTCTTCTTGGTGATTATGGTACATGGGCAAGTTCCCAAACTTGAGGATTCAATAACTTCAAAGAAAAGAACTGCCTAGGAACAAAAATCTCCAGAACAAGCGGACTCAAAGCATATTACGGGCCAGTGATGGAAGGGAGACAGTATTCTTATGGTACAGTGCAAATATGAATAAAACAGAGTCATTTAATCAATACTATGAGAAAAAACTACCAGAAAAAGCGATGAATTTAGCTGTCTAGTATGTTCCATTACTGGTTCTATTTTATTCCTTAGGTAAAAAAAGCAAGATCATTTCCCAGCTCTGAAGAGACGCTATCCTTGATTATTGTAAACTGATTAGTGAATGTGCTGTAAAATGACTTCAGTGGCAACTCTTTCAGTCATATTAAAACTAATTATGGTCATTAAACTACTTGATTTTTGTATTCTAATTAGAATAAATTGAATATGCTTTCTGCTCCAAGCTTATTATGACCTTGATTTAAAGATGAAGCAAGAACTAGTAATCAGAAGCCTGAAGACTGGGAAAAGGGAGGTTGTGCGTTACTGTAAGATGATGCAGTTATGGGTAATTATGGGTAAGTCACAGTGGTTTTGTGCATTGGAGGGGAAGGGAATGATTATCATTCAGTTCCTCACAGAGCTCAGCTATCTGAACCAACTAACAGAGCCCTTTGCTACAAGCCCTGCTGAGAGTCTCTCACTGGAGAGGCTGGAAGCTGGATTGTGCCCAGTGCCCATGCTTTGGAGTAATTATCAAGTTACATGCCAGCTTAACGTTCAGTGGACTCAACCACAAACTATCCACCTGGTTTGGCCACAACCTGTAGAAAACTTATGATCCATATGGCCTTTGACTCACTTCACACAATCAAGTGAGTTAGCAATATGTATTTTATACAAAGAGAAGTAAACCAACTCCTAAAAGACCTCCTTATCAATTATCTTCTTGACTAAACAAATAAATAGTTATTGTAATTCCAAAAGAAACTTTTTTCCAATATGCTGAAATAACTCTCTGGTAATGCAATTTAATTCAGAAAAGTATATTACAGCAGTATTGGCTCATGAAATTCACAACAGTGTCCCAGTTAGTGGAGTGATTCTGGGTGAGTTTAAGTGCAACTCAAAATTGCAGCTGACAGCAAGGATACAGATACAATACAAGCAAACTAACACAACTTAAGAAAACAAAAATAGCCATAACCTAGGCCCATGTTGATTTTGTTTTTTCAAATGCTATTACTGAGCTAATAATTTAAATATTTATACTCTTTCCTAATTTAATATTGAGTATTCTACCTGAAAAAGGGAAAGATAGATGATTCAGATTAAATGATCACACAACTTCACCTTAACATATCGAGGTACATCTTCATATCTGTTGAAGTGCTTTTACATTGTTACCCATTTCCCGACTAAGAGTAAAATTCCCAAGGCGCATTATAGAACTGTAAAGACTGAGATTGCTTCCCCCCTTCAGTTTTGAGAGTACTCCAACTTTCAAAAAAGTTTGTAAAGTACCTCTTTTTCTAAAACAATATAAGCAAATCCCCTATTTTTAAGCTATGCAAAAAGGTCCGTTAAATTATAGAGAAAACATATATTTTTGTTAATGAAAGCCAGAAAAAAGAACAGAACTAAGAAAGGTTCTTTAAGCATTGGCACAGCATTGATTAGTGCAGTTAATACTATGGAATTTCAGGAGACTAAAGGAGTAACACAATGTTTATTCTACATGATCTGAAAACTGCTGCCATGACCTCTCTCTAGAAGTGCAATGTAAAGTTCTGTTATATGTCAAAGCCCTAATATGTAAGGAGCCGCTGTTTTACCTTCTTGCTGTTCAGATGAAGGTAATAGACCCCAGAGTCTAAAAGATGCAAAGCACAAAGAAAAGAAAAGGCAGCATCTAGGAGCAAAGAAAGAGGGGACAAAGATGTTAGTGCGACAGAGAGACACTAATGACTTCAGAAGGTGACCCTTCAAACAAGGTTTCTCCACTAAAATGAGTATTTTTAAATTGCTTTAGGTATTTTCAAAATTAGTATGTGAAAATATTTGCTGTTTCCAAAACGGCACATAATGGAAAAACATTTAAGTAGTAGCAATCACTTTTAATAAATATTTAATGTTAATGTAAGATTGAGTAGTTCAAGTTGCATGTTGATCAGCACTGGACATTATTACTTGGTCCCTAATTATTACCTGGTACAATTTCTTTGTGCTGGCATGAGAAAAATTAGTAAGGTTTTGCTTTCAACATGATAAAGAACAGCGTGATATCTGTTTCAAGCATTTGTTGCAGCTTTTTAACAGGAAAAAAAAATTCTGTGTCCCTAAACTATATCAAGTAGCACAAAACCTAGATTTGGATTAAGATATTTTATTAGTAGACAGATACATGATTTTCAACCATATTTAACATATTTTTTGCTAATGAATGCACCTCTATAGAGGTGCCCACCCATCATTCCTTAGCACTGACTTATTAAAAAAACCAAAACAATCCCCTAAAACTATTTGACCTAGCCATGCACATCATAAGCTGCAAAGTGGAGTAACACACATACAATGTTATGAAAGTTTCTTGGTGAAAACCTTGCCTTAAATGAGCAGCTACACAGCAAAATAACATCTCTGAGGCCAAGATTTCTACCTGATCCTGGAAAATAGTCATGCGAGTGGGACCACAAGTAACTACCATTCAAGCTACACACTTGGAATCTACTTGGCAGGCCTGGTAGGGTTAAAAATATATAGAAGTCATTACCAAAGTGAGCTTGTGCTTGTTAAAGCTTACTTTTATCTTTGATCTACACATATACAAGTATTCCAGTCTCAAGTATACAAGTACCTATTAAAATCTGGACCAGTATGGCTGGTATACTTTAAGCACCATCCTTTACATTTATGCACGTCCTCACACACAGCTGTCCTCATGCTTTGTGGACAAACTACTAATGCCTAATTTGAGTATTTTGCTTTGTTTATGATACATTATCAAATAGTTTGCACATGTATTTGTAAGAGGTCAACTTATTATTCCATATACAAATTCTTCTCCTCCTACATTTTCATGTATCCTTTTCTCCTTTTTTTCCCCTGTTAATCTGTGTCTTCTGGGCTGTGGCCTTTACTTTTTGATAGCTGTTGTTGTAGTGCCACCTTAACCACTCTCTGTTTCCAAAGAAAACAAGTGATTTCAAAGTCAAGAGAAAAATAAGACAAGTGACAATATCTCACCCTGAGATGATACAGCACGACTCCTGTGCTGAGGATATCATCATCCATGGCCATTAGATGAGGTAAACTAGAATCTATTGTTACTCCAGCTTTTTCTTTGTTGATGTCCACACTGTATTCTTCCATGATGGCTTTCCTGTCTGTCCACTTACTTGTCCAGTCTTTGGTCAATTGCTCAATCTTAAAGAATAGGAGAGGAAACTGTTTCACTTATTAAGTGGGTTAATTTTTCTCATACATAAATTTCTTCAGAAAGAACAGCATTTTTTTCCAGTGACTAGATGCAAAATTCTTTCACCAGTTGCAATGCAGGTGTATTTCTAATTGCAGTGCATTTCTGTGGCAACAAAAAAAATCAGGTAAATACTGTACTACCACCTAGTGAAGCAGGTTTAATCTATTGAAGACTCATTCCCAAGATGTCAGAAAGATGTATGATCATGCTAACCAGTTATTTTGCCTGTGTTTAAGCAAAACTTAAAATTAAGATCTCCAAAACCTTTCCAGGTCACCAGTGATCAAATCTTCCTAGTAACTTGGTGACTGCACAATAATTTCCTTCAAATAAATTGGAGGAGTTTAATCTTAGAAGAGGCTCTGTATAATTAATTACTGTGATATATTGAGACAACTTTCAAACAAGAAGTAGATTGTGCAAACATAGTGATATGCAATGGACAGTATCCCATTAAGGACATGAGACTTTCATCACAAATTGGTAGAGAGCCCCCAACATGCATTAAGGATAGCAGTTTCCTGCATATTCAGAGCAAACAGAAAAGGATTAGGGCAAAAACGTTTTCACTGTGGTTTCACTATGGCAATGCTATCCCCCCTGGCCCAGTGAAACAGGAGAGAGTTACAGCATCAAATAGATCATACACACCTTCATCTCATTCTGAAGAACCAGCTCGGTCAGATTTCCATCCCTGTCATCACTCCAAGAAGGACTAGAATTCCTCTGTACAAACAACAGCCACCAAGATCTACATGTTAGTTTCCTTATTCACAACTGTTCTTTCACTCTCCAGGATTTCAAGGAGATGAACTCAGGAGAAGGAAAGACAAAATACACGGACCTTTGATGCTGCCTTCTAGCATCTAGCCTACACCTCTCTAGCTATTGCATGCAAGTTTGTGAAGAACTGGTGAAAGAGCATTAACAGAGATACTTCTGTGTAAATAAATCCTGGATTGTAGTTCCAGTCTCTCCCAGCAAAACATGCTCTCCATGGCATGGAAAACCAAGATACTATTATTATTCCAAAGGATAAAACCACAAAGAGAGTCAGCTCTACTGTGAGGGCTCACAGATGTTCACAACTTCTTTTGGGGGACAGAGTGTGCAGGCAGGGTGAAAACTCCAAAATACTGTTGAGGTCTACTAGTTTACTTTCTGGGTAAAGAGGATTATAACAAGTCTGGCAGGGAAATTACATCCTTGATTAATATTTTGTACTGTCTTGGTGCTTCCATATCCCTACAAATAAAATACTTCTATTTCACGGTATTTCTGGACAACAAAGCCACCTGACTCCATGAAAGACAGGCAAGGAAATCCTTCCTAATCATTACACAACTGCTGCTTACACTTCAGGATTATCAAGATAATGCCAGAAAAAGAAGAAATTACATAAATGCAGTTAGCTTTATAATCATCATGAAATCACTCAGAGAACAGTTTAATTTCCCTCCAGTTACAATGAACATGGAAAGATAAACAGGTAAGATGAAAGTAAGCTACTGGAGCTACCTAAAGCACTATTAGAGCTCCAGTTGGGAAGTGTTCCTACGTACCAGTTCAAAGCTCATCAGCATAGTTTTCAACCTATCAATTTCTTCTCGCAGTTCTCTGATCAGTTTTACATTTGCATCCTGAAACATTGAGACACAGATGTTGGAAAAATCATTCTTTAAAAAATTCTAGCTAAGAAAGCAATGCATAGCTGTTCCAAGACCCAAGGAGAGGAGAACAGGCACAGTCGCAGCAGTACTCCTTGCTCCACTCTGCCAGGCCCCTGGGATGTACTGCCTAGGGGCAGGTGGTTCCCATCTTTGATAGGTTCTCTTTTCCCATAAACTTTGTTCCATCTCTTTTCTGAACACAGACCTACTGTAGTATTTGTTCCCATCATGACAATAGCTGGATACATCACTACTTTTATGGATTTACCTTCAAAATAGTCCCATCAGGTCAGAAAAATGCTGTTATTTCTGTCGTGCAGAAGAGAAAATCAGGCTAGAGGAGACTAAGTCAGAACATTACCAACCATGGTATTAAAAGCCCTTGCAGCCGATACACAAAGCATTTCCTGCCCGCTTGTGTGGAGGCATTTATCTCACTTTCAGAGTAAGCATCTCTGCACAGGCAGTTTCTGGAAACCAGCTTTTTGCAGACAGTTCAGGGCAACTCTTGAGTCAATAGTCAACTCTCTCTGGGCTGCCAGTGACACTTTGGCTCAGGTCAGTTTGCACTGAGGGGAAGAAGGCAGCTAGCTGAAAGGATGGAGTTAAGGGTCTAGCATGGGCTGTGCAAGAGAGTGATGAGCACACAAGTTAGGAGGCTGAGAGGCTGTATGTACCAAAAGGCTAACCCAGGAGGAATGTGTTTACTCACCTGTGGCCTGTCACAGAGTTGAGAACTGCTGCTGCCAAAACCAAACACACTATTGCTGCCACTAGTGATGTCTAAAAACTAGTTATAGGCACTGGTAATAGAGGTGCAAATTAAATTTGGGAAACCTTGGATTAGAAGGGTTTCCTTCTGCCCAAGATTTAGCAGAGTATCGTGAGGAAAGCAAATAAATGAAATACATTTCTAAGATTCTATCATTTTATCTGTAGATAAAATCTTGATACACACAGGCCAAATCACAAAAGAACACTACTAAAGTTGTAAAGTCAACTGTTCAAAGATTAGGAAATGCTGGAATCAAGACTTTTTTTGAAACCTTAATTCAGTCCCCTTAAATGGATACACTGTGATTCAGTCCTTAAGTTATGTGATCACTATAGGACAGCAGCCTCATGCAGAACGCCAGGTGAAGAATGCTCAGTTAAAGAGCAGAAGTTCAAGAGTTTTATATTTCTAGCATGTGTGATCATAGATCTTGATTATTATGTGCTATTTGAATTTTGCTGTGAAAACAGACAGAATTACGCATTTCCCCATGGATTTTTTTTATGCCGGTTCTCATCACTATAGTGTCTAAAACCTCTGCAACTGCTAATCAATCTGTTTTAACAGCATGTCTTTGATCAGGAGAGTTTGTGTTTTTCCCATCTGATAAATGTGGACTGGGGGTAAGGGTGGAAAATGAGGAACAAGCACACATTGAAAGTTTGCTTTAAGCATCTGGACTAGCATGGAGCAAGAATGCTGTAGCACGGGCAGCAACAGAATCCAGTTCTCCAAGACAGCATCAGACTCTCCCCTTAACACCCTGCCACCTTTTAACTTGTGCAGCCTATGAAGGGCCCCTGCACAATCGAACAGATGAATATGCCATACAGTCAGAGTTCGTATCTGGAACAGGCATATTTTGTGCCATGAATGAAGCTGGAGTTCTGTGGCAAAAATTGTTCCCATGTATTTAAAGGCTTCATCATTTTGTGTACTGAAAAGAAGACAAATTGAGACTACATAGACTACCTTAAGCCTGCCATATTAACTTTTGTATTCTTGACTTTGCAACCTTAACAGAGTTCATTTAACATGCCAAAAGGAAGGGTTGCAAGGGTTATGCACTTATAGTAACAGGTTTAATAGTAACAAATAATCCTAACAGATCTGTAACTCTTCCCACATTTAGGATAAAGACATAGGGTAAACATACATGTCATAACAATTCAAAGAGAAGAAGGATTGAAACTCAATGGACAGAGATGAAAAATGTAAAATAGGTGTGAAATTCTAAATGGTTTAAGCTGCAGGCGATCGAGGAAATTATTTCTGTAATATTCAGGCTCCTATTTAGCTCTCATTAACATGGGAAAAAGAGGTATGAATTTTATTCAGAGAGCAGATATACTGAATAAACCTTAAATAATATACAAAACAAAATGGAACAAGAATGAAAAGCAGAACTCACCTCATTCACCCTGGGCTTGTTAATAATATTTTTGGCATTTGAAGCATATCTCAAGGTACTCATGGTCTCGTTGTAGCTGGAGCTGGCAGGAGAGATAGCTACAGACAGAAAACAAACATAAAAGAAACACTACTTTAAAAAGTAATCAGTTTAACCCATCACTTTTCAAAAAGTTGGATTTTTAGTCTTGCTTCTTTAAAAAACAAAACCAAAAATATCCTATGGGATATTTCAGCAAGATCATAGAGAATGTCTTCTCAAGATTGTATTTGTAACTGAATAAATCACTATAAATCAAAACTATGACCTTGGAAAGACTCTTAAGCTTAACTTTATGCACAATCAGCATGCCTTTTCATTTCCTTGAGTATCCTATGAAGTATTTATGAAAATCCTTACAAGAATAGGTTCTAACTGATATAGCTGTCTTCTCACTGCAGTAGAGATGCATTTTAAGGGGGTTATATAGTGCAAAATGTGAACAATGAATAGAAACCAAACTCACTGGCAATCATAATGGTCTTGGAGTTGCCCCCCAGACTGTCCTTCAGAAGCCAGGTGAGGATGGAGTCACGGTATGGGATGTAAGCTGGTCTCCTGGTACCGCTGATGCTGCCTGTGGAAGGACTGTCTGCATGACTGCTCTCCCCTTCACTTGTTATGGTGTTTATGCTCTGGCAGCTGCTGAACATCTGTGAATTTTGTGCTGAAGAAGAAATACCACACAGCTGAGGAAAGGGGTTATCTTTTTCTGTCATAGCTATTTAATTTTCTTAGATGTCATTACAGTTTATGAAAACGCCATACAGCTCTTCTGTTCAGCTTTTTGTTCTAAATGTAGACAAACATTAAGACAAAGCACATAGTGAGCGAGTCCTATGCCTTTATCACTACCCTTCAATATAAAGAACTACTATGCTTACCTAAAGTGGAGATGACAATTCCAAGTGTAACTAATGACTTGTTAATATTGGCACCTTCGGTAATTCGATCTTTACAGTAACTGGGATCAGCTCTTTCACTGTAGCACACAAGTATGGAAAAGACAATGCAAACCAAACAAAAATGCTTAATTATTAACATACAATCAATATGAAAACACTATGTATTTTTCTGACACAAGAAAACAGAAATTGCAAGCTTTGCAATTAAAAAAACCCCATATGCTTTGAATACTTTACATTGCTGTCTGGTTCAGAAAGTAAAAAACAACCATGAGCAAAGGCCATTGGTGCAAACTACGATTAAAGACCTATCAAAACATAAATTCAAGCCTGAACTGGGCAACCCAATCATAGTGGTTCTGAATTAAAAAAAAAAAAAAAACAAGATACATTTCACAACTCTGCAACGGTAGACTGTCTCGGTGCAAAAGTCTGTATATCCCCTCGGTACTACTTTCTCTGCTCAGACACGCATGGCGATTTACATTCTTGAGAAAGAAAAATGTCCTGTTCTCCAACTGTTTTATAACTCTTCAGCACAACTTCTGTCTTTCTGTTCTCTGTCACATCCAGCATAACCACATGTTCCTCACTGAAATGCATAGCTAAGATCAGAGACTTAGAAACTTTTGGAACATGAACATCATAAGCAGTGAGATATGACTGTTTTCTCCTGCCCATGCTAGGCAGCCATGAAGAACACACTCCTTTTTTTCCTCTCTCTTTTCAAGCTCAGATTTGGTAGTTCCACCAATAGCTACTGGAAAAGCCACTTAACAAGAATACAGGGTTGAATGGAATTACCTTAAACGTATGCAACAGCACAGTATTGGATATGAGGACCCAGGAATTCCCTTCCCCAATGAAATCGAATACCCATTACAGAAGAACAGGTGACAGAGACAATATTAGCTCAATATTCCTTGCTACTGTATACAAAAGTCAGGCTTATTGTTAGTTTAATGAAGTTTTAAAATATTAACTTTCATCCTTTAAGCCAATACTACCAGCATCTTCAGAGAGAATTGCCTTTTTGCCCCTCAGTATATTATTACCTGCCTGCAAGGTCCACTAAGTTGATCTTGCTTGCAATTTCAGAAGGGAGATTGTTCTCCAATATAGCCTGAAGAGAAAAATATAAATAAGGAAGATTATTCCTCTTAATTAATTAATGAAAATAAAATAGATGTGCTCTTTTGTTTGAAACCGAGTTGTACATATGACTGTCTCACTGCCTTTCTTTGTGACCTTGACGCACTGACTATGTTGAAACCATTAACTCAACAGCTTTCTCACCCAACAGAGAAACTACCCTCTTATGCCGATTTCCTCTTGAAAAAAACCTTCACTGCCTAGCGACTGTGAAAGGCTTTCTTGTAGATCTTGCAGAGTTATTTTCCACTAATGTATTCCAAAGGTCTTTTGTGAAACTACTGAAAAATATCCCAAAAGGTTCTGTGATTACAGGATGTTAGAAGTGTGAGATAGAAAAGGTCTATTGGATCACTGAACGACTTCCCTGCCAGGGAAGGATATAATTCCTCCAGAGAAAGGGTGCATTGTCTGTGAGAGAGTACTGGATGCCAAATGCTGAAGAGATGAGCACATCTGAAAAGCTGGACAAATACAGAATTTTGGTAAGTGTTAAACTAATGCTATAGGTCAATTAAGGATCCTAAACAAGTGTGACAAAACATAACTTGAAACATATTCACATGTAATTTTCACAGCATCCTAGAAGGGGTATTGCATTCCAAAGGGCTGATTAAAACTTTAAACATTTCTTTTTACAGTGAGTCTTTGGCATCACTTCTGACTATAAGCTTGCATCAAGGAACAAGAATACTTCAGTAAACACATCAGGCGGTGTAGGAAGCGTAACACATCTGCGATGTGATCCAAAGGAAATAAGTAACAGCTTCCACCAAGATTATTACAAACAACACAAAACAGTGATAAGTAAACAATGCACAACACATTGAACAATGCTTTTTGAGAATGAAGAGAAAAGGAAGTTGGATTATTTTTAGCTAACCTGAGTGTAGTGGATGGTGAAGATAGCATGGGATCTGCTGCTGGCATTGTGAATATGTGTAGCTGCTGTGATTCTAGAAAGAAGAACAAATCATCATACAAAGGCTTATTTCCCTGTATTCAGGGAAAGCAAAAATAACAAATACAGCAGATAAATGAAGATGAAGGAATGTGAAACTTGGAGAATATGGTAGGCTGTATTCTTGGATCTGATGACAGAGTGTTTGGCAGAGGACCTGGAAGGGTGGAAACCAAGGGTCAGTTAGAGTTGTTTTTGTCCACCAGCAGCACTCTGAAGAAATATCTTAAAGCAGCCTCACAGCACAGGTGTAAGGTGTTGCGTAAGGGTAAAACACAGCAGAGAAGTACAGCCAGAAACAGCATTGTACAGCTCACCCCCAACACCACTGAATGTACTGGCCTACTGTATTTTCTCCATATTGTCCCCATTTTTATTTCTTGGCACATCAAAAGTTCGGAAAAGCTTCATACACCACTTCTGGGGCTCCCTTCTGTCACAGGGCTGAGAGAGTAGTTTTACACTATTAGAGGAGTCCAATGAAATTAGCCAGTTTACTCGTATGAATACCAAATGAATACTGTAATTCCCTCATGTAGCACTTGCTTAGCTTTACTACAGAGACAGACCAGTCATCCGTCTCTAGCCATCTGACCCATTGCACCCTGGCTAGCAGGTACCAGGCACAGGAGAAGGAGGCGCAGCATCACTCTCCCACTGTCTCTGTAACACAAACTTTTGGAAATTCTACTTTCTTTGTTGTTGTTTTGATTAGACAAGCCCAAAGAAAGCAGGCCTTTGCCTAGGGAGGAAGCCAGGTCACAGGTCTTTTCCTTTGTCACTCTTGTAGCTTGCCTTGAACATCAGCTATACATGCAGCCTTTAGCATCAGTTTTGCCAAGCTTACTCTCAACAACAGCAGGCAATTTTAGTAGAGCAGACTGTGGAACCACGTTGTTGTTACAAGCCCAGCTGCCAGAGTACTGCAGAGACCAGTTGCACTAGAGAGGTGCAGTTGTGCGTACACTGCTGAGTGCCTGCCGCAGGAGGCCAAAGCCAGGACTCTCCTCCCTATTGCTCTCTGCTTCCTACACCTCCACAGCCTTGTGAGCAGGTACTGCCAAAAGCTACAGGCAATCTAGTGCCTTATGGTTATAAGTGAGCCTAAGCTGAGGAAGCAGGAGAACGTGAACTAGTCTCCAAATATTGGAGGAGGAAGACAAACAATTAGGTAAAGAAGACAACAGCAAACAGCTCTACAGTGGGCAGGGAATATAAGGGAATGGCACTGAAGTTTATAAAGCAAAAGAGAAATAGCAAGTGCCCCAGGATTTGAAGGAGGAAGTGTTAGTACTCGCTTCTCACCTCACCTCTGACAATACACAGGGTAATTGGAGGGCAAGTTCACATCTCAACTATTCACAACCCATGTGAGCATTTTTATGGGAGAATGTATGTGTTAGTTTTTCATATATTCTATTTCATTGTGGCATGTGGTGCACATTTTAATATTTTTAACTGTTCTAATAATATTATCTAGATTCATTAGTTGTTTTGCTTTACACAGCACCAGGGCTATGCTTTTGGAAATTTGTATTTCCTGCATTTTAAAAATTTTATTTTTAAGCATTTGAGACTGAGTCTTGCAAAGTGTCAAGAGAAAAAAAAATAATAGCACTGAGACTTACAACAAAAATAATGATTGCATGTTAAAAATCATATTTATTTACTTTATAATGGACAGGTGCAGCCAGAGTAGGGCTGGAGATGGCCTGATAAAATTAACTGGTAGAAAAAATGCCTTCAGTAAACTCTGGTTATTGTTAGTACAGGAGCTGCCCTGTCCCCCAGGAAAGACACCACCCATGTCCAAGGGGAGCTTCCCCTCCTGTCTTTCCTGTATAGTCAGAGCTGGAGCCATCATGCCCCATCTGCTCCCCTCCTGCCTCCAGCCATGTGGGGCAATTGCAGTCTGTTCCCCACCTTCTTTATCCCTAAGATCTTGCTGATGTTCATTTGGCATCATTTCCCAGACTGCAGATGTTTTAAATTAGTTTGTTTGCATTTATAATGTGCTAATAAATACTCTGCAGATTATTTCAGAAAAATAAAGACTGTAGGCAAGCAGGAGTTTCCTGTATATTTCAAATAAGTTTTTGAAAAGTTACTCAGAAAAAGAAGTTGCTTGGTTTCATGCAAGTGACAAAGTTTGAAACTTCAGCATCACAAAAACTTGCGCACAAAATACTGAACCTCTGATTTTGTTTTTCCCTACATCTTCTATTTCCTTAGCAGTGAGACAACTGTAGGAGTACACTAGTAGACAGAGTGGAATTTTATTGTTGTTCTGAAAAAGTCTCTTCTTGCCATAGAGTTGCATCTATTGATCGCTACAAGCAGAAGCAGCAAAACTTAATCCTGCTGTATGTTTTTGTGATAATGCAAGCTCAGTTTTTATTTACTTCCCACCATCACTGATATTCTAAAATCTCAACTGCTTTTATGGTAAGACTTAATATCAATTTTGGAACTGTGATTTGGAGGATCCTTTCAAATACAACTCTTTTCCATCACTGTAATGGCAGTTGTATTGATATCCAAGGCTCCCTGTTGAAAAAGTGAAAAAACTGTCTTGACTAATGAGAGCCAAAATCATTGGCTTCACTGGTGTGCCAATTCCCACACTTCTGTCATAACAAATGTGCATGATTTGGACTAAGAACTTAAAACAATATAAAAATTAAAACAAATAATTATAAACCAATTACTTTTAGACATTAAATAAAAATACACTATATTTTCAGCAGTTTTAAATCACTAAGTTACACTAACAAGTGAGTTAAAAGCAATACAGTCTAAAGTCTCATAAGCAAGTGAAGGAGAAAAATGGAATTCTGTTTACAGAAAAATGTTTTCCTGGCATGCATTTTTTATCCCAGACAGATGGTTGAATTTTGTGGGTAAGTCAGCATGGGATCAGTTTTGAAGAAACAACTTCATGAGTGCTTGTAGCTCTTTCTGTGGATAATAAGAGGATACGTAACATCTTATGTGTATGTCATGTGCAGGATCAGCAAATCTGACATCCTGTCACGACAAAGCATTGGCAACACTGTCAGTAAAATAAACATCAATGAAATCAACACATAGTGAAAGAGTGTTAAATAAAGATGAAGCTGGTTTGTTTTATGAAATACCTTTTAGCTATTCCTTCTTCTAGAAGTTTTACAACTTGCTTGTAGTCTGTAACTAAATGTTGAGTCAATCCTGCCAAAAGATTTCGAAAGAATTAAAAGCGTATTTTTATCAGGAAGTTTCAGTCAGTTTACCCAACAATTTACCCAACATCAGGAGCATAACGATATTCTGCTGGGCTGCCAGGTCTGTTCTACACATATTCCCTCAACTAGAGTAACTAATTTATTTTTAAAAAAGAACTATTTTATTTTTAAAAAATGAAATAAAATATTGCAATCCATCCTTCAGATGCAGTGACATCAGTATAAAAAATGCCTTGCACATTCAAAGTACAGACCTTTTACCCAACTTGTCTCCAGAACAATGGTATTTTAAAAACAGTATAACTGAAACTCCATAAGAAATCTGCAGCTATGTCACTGCTACTAATTGGGTACAGATCCTGTACAGAAGCTTTTAGCCATTGCCTCTGGATAATGGCTCTGCTCACACAACTAACAGAATTAGGAACCAACTCCTGTGAATATTTACCAGTTACTTAACTAGGCTTCAGCCTGCAACACTTAGGAGTCTTCACGCTCTTTTGTCCCCAGAGGGCACCCAAATAGTGATATGAAACATCTGACCTTTTCATATCTTCTGCTTCCAGGTGTTTTTTTTTAATTTGATTTTATTTTCAAGGGGAAAAAACCCCACTGAAAACAAATGAAAGAAATACTGCATTGCAGAGCCTGCTGTGTGGGAGCGGTGGCTGTGACTAACAGGGCCCCAGTGGAGGGCACTGTGCTGCTGCGCTGTAGCGGCACTGCCAGCCCCTTGCAAAATGCAAATTCCAGCAGACACAAAACTAACCTCAACAGGCTTGTATTTCACATAAATCCAGTTTAATATGCCTCGTTTGCATTTTATGGTGATGATTAGTTATCATTTGTACTGCAGTGACTCCTAAAAAAAACACCTGCAAAGCAAGTCTTCGTCATACAATACCTAGTAAAATACTCCTTTACAGAATGTTTTATCTCAGAGCTGGAATCCAGGGTTACTTCCTCCCCCCGCACCAATTTAGGTTTGGTTTGGTTTGTTGCAGGCCACCAAAGTGTGGATGAAGGCAGAGTATTGAAAAATGTGATTTATTTGAATCAAATCATTTATTTACTGCTAGAATGTAAGTCGAGATGAATATAAAATTCAGCAAGACTGAAATAAGTACTTCTGACATTGTTAGAAAGAGTCTATCCTTTCATGATAACAGCTTGCTTAACTTCAAATGAAAGCAAAATCTAAGCCAAAGATGGGAATTTATTTTAGTCCTTTAACAACTGATACACATAAAGAAAAAAAAAAAAAAAAGATTTTTGGATCACCCACACTTTTAAAAAAACCCTAACTGTAGTGTGCATTCATGCACACTCACACACACAAAGTATAGGATGATTTTCAAACAAAAGCATTTCTTCTGCTCTCTAGTGTCCCTTTACAATACATTAATTCCAGAAGTCATCACATTTTCCATTTGAGAAAGAGGATCATTATTTTTCCAACAGCACTTGGATCTTCAAAGCTCAGAATATGGAAACTATCATATATTGTTTTCCCAGACCCGTTTTCAGGGTCTTATTTAACTGAATAAAAATGCAGTTATAAAATGGAGGCATGGAAGAAATTCTTACCTACCTACATTACCATAAGTACTGGAATAGTGAATCTAGCACAGAGTTCAAAACATTTAGTTTTTCAATTAAGGAAAATGAAATATAGTAAAAGTTGTTTGAAAAGAAATGACAAAGTGTTCTGTTGGCTGCTAGAAAAAGAAAGGTAATTTTCAAGTCCCATAGAAAGATCAAAAAGGCTTGCTTGTCTAGAAATCTGCCTTGGAGTAAGAAAGGATCTCCCCAGAAATCTGTCTCAGAGTAACAAAATAGATTGCATCATTTCCTGATTTAAGAGAGGCCGATTCCTTAACAGTGCAACCATCTGTGAGGGAGAAGTTTGAAACGATTCCAACCCAAAGCACTGAAACACTTTCAGCATTTTAAAGGCTACAATCTCACAGACTTCACGTGAAAAAATGATGGTCTGGAAACTATTCAAAATACTTAGTGTTCAGAGCTGGGACTTCCTGACTGGACTTGCAAATGGAAAATGCATTGCCCAGAGCATTTAAGCATCCTTAAAGGGGTTAAGTTTTCTGATTTTCCTGTCTGTTCTTCATCCAGTGCTAACAGTACTCTGGATCTCATTGACACCAACCACACAACTGACAAACTAATAGTACACTGGGGAGCTCCTGATCACAGTCAGCAAACCTTAGAATTGCTGATGGCTTGCAAGAAGTATGATGCAAATACAGATGGCTAGTCCTTGACACACTAGATCTATGGGAAATAATGGAAAATTTCTGAGCTTTGCTGATGTTCACCATTTTTCTCCCATACAGCAAATTGCCGGGAAGGGGAATACAAAACAAGCTCCCCCTCTAGTAAGCTTGCTGATAATTCTGATTGCAGCCATCTAGCTATTGGAAACAATATTCTTGCGCTCTGATCCTGCACAGAGAAACTACATGTAAAATTGCCAAAGACTGTTTGGCATGTAGGAGGCCCTCGTTACAGAGATCAGCAATTGTTGACTGCAGCAAAATATTATTGCAGTTGAGAAGGGCATTTTGTACCAGTATTGTGAACCACTTCATTTTCTTGAATTTGATGTTATTAAAATCAAGCTGACTGTACTTCTCACCTGCATTCAAAAGACCTGTGGACTTTCTCACTGCTGCTTATTTTTGATGTGAGCTAATAAGTGCAGTTCCAAAAGAAGCTATGTAATCATACCCTATTTATTAGTCCCTCTCCCCAAAAGATACCAGATTGCCTCAAGTAAACTGTTACAGTTCTTAATTGTGTAAACTGTACATAAGCATATTTATTAATACATACTTACATACACTTATCTAGAAAAAAGAACTATGTCATGTGATTGTTGCCCCAAGCCACTTACTTATCAACCTGAAATCACTTCTGTTCACATGCTCTCACAACAGCATCTTATAACACCCCATGATGCCTTCAGCAGAGAAATTACTTCATTTTTGATGCATGTGACCAGTTTTTCTAAAAGCACAAATCACATTTATCATTAACATTAAGATTTTTCTTACAGGCATTAACACAATGATTTTTGGAGGCTGTCATAAGATACAGAGGGAGAGAATCTTCTAAAATAAAGTATTCATACTGGATTTACAATCGTGGCCAAAGCTGGCAAATATTATTTGGGTTAACCTTTTTCCATTATCCTTTCCTCTTATTTTACAAAATCTAATCAATTGGGAACTTTTATGGGATATTTCAGAACTCTAGCATAAAATTGTTCCACTTAAAATTTTCAGTTTTGTCTAAGTATAAAATTGTTATTCAAAAGGGGTAAAATTAAATTTAAAAAAAACCAACAACCAAAAACCAGAACTGGAAAAGAAGTGACAGATTTGACCTGGGAGGTTCCAGATGAAGACAAAATAGTGACAAAAGACAAGCCAGCCCATTGGCAGAAGCTATAACTTCATTTTTTTTTAAAAACAAGGAAACTCCATTATATGCAGCCAAGGAATCACTGGAGATATAAGGCCTGAGAAAAGGGATGGAAAATGCCAAGGAAGGAAGCCGTTTAAAGACCTTTTCTTGTGTGGTGAATGAGCAGCTGCTAAAAGAAAATAATTAGTATCTGTACTCCACCAACAATGAAGTTCTCCGGTAACAAGCAGGTAGAAAGAAAATCTTGGAAAGACCTCAATAAAGGCCAAATGTCTATGAATCTGCTTTTCAAAGAATGATAAGTTTGCCATACTAATGAGACCATTAATTCATCTATTTTCCAACTCTCCTTAAACAGGATGCTGATGTGCTGGGAAAGCACAGCTGAAAAAACCAGAATGCCAGATAGTCCCTTGTGTATAGGGCCATGCAAGTTAAACACTTCCCAAGTGCTTATTTCAAATTTTGAGAGGAGAAATTGGTAACAACCATCAGTTGTTAGATGCACTGTGACCAATACTGCAGGTGTCCAGGGAATAAGAGCTGGGAATTCCAGGCCTCAATCAATCACAAGGTCAAGCTACCCCTATCTGTTGTCATATCTTGGCTTAATCTCTGAAGTGGGGATAACAATCTGACATGTAATGCTGTGATGAAGAAAAAGAGAGGGAGAAAAGTGAACCAGGCAGAACAGAAGGAATTTACAAAAGAAACAGAGACAAGACCTCCATTTAAAAGCCAGAACAAATCAGTATTTGATCTGATGTGACAGGACCAATAAAATTTGGTGTGATATGCTTTTTGCATACTAAATGCATACTTCCCAGGTGTTACTACATACACATTTGATGGCCAGCCAAGCAGTTGCAGAATCAGTGATACCAGTCAGTGATTCCAACTTTGGAATTCTGCCCCCTACATATACGGCACACTGAAGAGGAAACACATGCATTTACCTTCTAAAGAAACTTACTAATTTTTGAAACTTGCATTAGTCTGGAAAAGATTATTCTTTCTGATGTCCGCTGTAAAGCTACTCTACGAGTCTGCACTGGTGCACTGATTTTGAGGGACATGCCTTTTGTCAGTTGTTGGTCAGATAAACAGCAATGCAGCAGGCAAACTTTACATTTGGAGCTAATCAATTTACAAAGTAACAACGGCCAAACTCCAATTTAAAGCTACGTAAGACCCTTAAGTGAAGGCACCAATCAAAATGGGAATGAACTGCAAGTACAAAAAACAATGAGAGAGAAGATATGAACTAAAATAAGACAGACAACTGAAACAGAAAAAATACATGTGGGGTTTTTTTTCACCTGTTCTCTGTCACCTGATTTGAAAGCTATGATTCATTAGAAAACACAAAGCCACCAGAGGGGCTGCCGTTGCAAGTATGAATTAAAAAGCATGTGATGTTGTTAATCTTATAATGCACCTACATTACCCATCCTGTGCTTTTTCAGTTTAACAAAGGAAAACGAAGCTTATTGGGTTCTCACCTGGGTGATACAAATTTTAGTTGCTTCTCATGGCCTGGCCTGCAACATGAAACAGCTGAGTTTATCTACTTTTTAATTATTATTATTTTGTAAATGTACTGCTGCCAAGGACTGAAACAGCTATGGAGGTATCTCAGGCTGGCCTGTACAACCCATTTAGAGCTGATGCTGATGGATTTCTTGGTCAAGTTAAGATTTCTTTAAAATAAAAGAATGCAAAACACTATGGCTCACACACAACCTATGCTTGTAAAGGCAAACAGAAAAGTGCAGGCTATCCAGCCATTGGGATAACAAAGGCAAAGCTTTCAGTATACTACACATGTTCATATTAATAAGCAAAATATTTGAGGAAAGTAACTCTTGTAGAGTAGAAGCAATTTGGATCACGCCAGGAACACATGCAAAGATACATAAAGACTTGATACACATTTACTTGAAACTCTGATGCTAGCTGTGAAGCCTGCTCTCACCTTGAACATACGGTCCTGTTTCAGGGTGTTCTCGAACTCGAAGTGTGTAAGGTTTCTTTTGGTCTGATTGTTTTAACAGATCTCGGACACGCTCGTTATAGATTTCAAGAAAACTGAAAAGCAAAAAAAAATTGATTTTTAAATGTACACGATTAAAAAAAAACCAAAAAACAGAGAAAACATATATTTAGACAATGTAACTACCTGAATCTTACATAGATCTTTCATGATAAAATTAATTAATTAATTTTCCTTACTTCTGTTACTGCCCCTTCCCATGCAGTGCATGTAGAAAGAACTCACAGTAGCAAATTTCCAAGAAGCAAGAGGCATTCAGTATTTTATTTAAAAATTCATAAAATATACTTTTTTAACACTAGTGAGTTCAAATCCCCAAATTTCCAACCATAATGGTTCATTAGATCAATGGAAACAATGAATAAGAATCAAATGCAGGATTATGACTCAAATTTAAGAGTCAAACAAACAGGAAGTAAATTTTTAATGCACTCCTATTTCAGCTGTTTATACAAAAGTGAACAGACAGCATCCAAAGAACTATACTGAGATAGAAAACTAAACCAAACACTTTCTCATCCTTCCTCTGTGTTCTCCTCCTTGTTCCAAAATTATTATCATCTGAGAAAACAGAAACAAAATTAACTACTCTCTGCTTTGTTTGATTACAGGAATATGTTGTTGAAAGCATTCATAGCTTGTTGATGAATAGCATTCATTACCCAAAACAGTGACACACTTACCTGACCTTTACTCTGCAAGATGCTGTCTGCTCTGAGTAATCATCCTTCCTTGAAAAGAGGCCCTGCACAAACCAGAAGTTTATGTACCTTTTAAATCCATCAAGAAAATCTAACTGCACAAATGCAAGTGAAATAAAAAATAAGTACCTCACATATACGAGGTGTCAGCCCAATGGATGCCTTCAAATAATAAGCAAAAAAAAAAAAAATTAAACCATATACTTGCTATTACTCTTGAAAAACTCTTTTTTAAATAAAAGCAAAGTTATAAGAAAAGGACAGAAACATAGTGCAGCATTAAAGTAATGACTGTACGGTGGACTACAACAGAAACCACTCTGGAAGGTAGTTCAGAACAGCATGGCAATGCTCTACTACTCCAGTGGAAGCATCTTGCACATTAAACACTGCAGGGACTCATGCGCTGTGTGATGTCACCTGCCTTAGCTTCAGTGCAAACGCTATTTATAGCAAAGGCCATTTTAGAGCAACTTATACAGCATCGATGAGAAGTTTAGAGGCTTGGGTTAAGTCCAAGAGCTGTTTGATGTAAAGATACTGGACATGCCTATGTCAGAGGTACTATAGTCTAGATGATGCCAGGCCAACACTGAAACTAGTTTGATTGGTCATGAATATTTTGGATTTTCCTTATTCTACTTTTATTTCTTTATACTATGGCATCACAGAGCTTGGAACAGCTTTATGTTCTAGATTTATAAATTTGGCCTCTCAGCGAGAACAGGATATGGACTGCTAACAGTATCCAAACTAGCTGATTTAACTTTGCCCATACAGTCTACACAGCACTGAAACACAGTGTGTTTTTGTGCGATGAACTACTGTTCTGACATGAGTGCTCACACTTTAGTGATCACAGTGCCAACACATCCTGAGGACTCCTCTTAGGCTTAGGTGGAACCTGCTTGCTGAAGAGCATGAAAGGCTTTTAGAAGGTACACTTGAAAAGGTGTTGGGGGGGACAAAGTCCAGGTTCATCAAGTGGACCACTGTGGACAGAAGTTCAGTTTATAAAAAATACTTGTTTCTTCCTAGTTCTGAACACTATTTCACAGTGAATACATGTTATTAAAGATCAGATCAAAGCAGGATTCCATTGGAGAAAGAAATCACTTTAAAAACTAGAAATCTCTTAGAAACACTACATCTGGAAATTTGCTTGGAAAGAAATCATGATAATTTCAAGATGTGGCCATTCTGAATTGCTAAGGTATTTTCAAAATAATGCACTACAAATACCCTAGTTTGTCACCCATTAACCCCAATTTTAACAACTCTTCAGGCTTTTATGGAGTTTAGCTTGACTTAGAATAAAATGAATAGAGAATCAGGTTACGATTTAACAAAATCCTATTGCTGATGTCTGTGGGGAAAATAAAATTTTAAAAATCCAAGCTCTTGTCAAAAGCACAAACCATGCCAGAACAGTCTTTTTCTTATCTTCAGGGTTTGAACAAATTTTACCCTTATTTCACCTGAAAAATTGAATCCTATGGGTGTAGGAAATAGTGGTCCACTTACACAAACTGTTAAATAAAATTTTTCTTTTTTAGGAGCACGTTTCACCAACAGCCAAGAATATTTATGGATAGAGATCAAATTGCCTTGTGTTGCAGCAGAACGCAGGAACTCCTCAACTGACTCCATCGATCTGAGTACCAAGATTAAAATGCACTTTAAGTGGTTCCTGGTAGACATGAATCTTAAAATGTAACACCTTCTGCAAACACCATTCAAATATATTTCAAAACTGGAAGTGAAGCAAGTATTAGTTTCCACAGGCCAAAGGATAACTTCTGCAACAGATAAACATCTTAAGCAGAAAACGAAGCCTGTTACAAAAGTATTCCTGTGAATTGTATCCAGATTTATTTGTGAAAGTAATTTAATTTCAGCATAGCTCAGACTTCCAAAAATTCTATGAGAATGAGCACTTTGTATTTTCTTGAGCTATATGTTTCTAAAAACCAGAACTATTCAGGGGTGTAGAGTTTTTTTTGTCCTCTAACATGGCAGTAAGATTCATACATAGTAAGGTGAAGGTTATCTAAAATAAATATTTAAACTATCATATTTTCTAGTATTTTTAGCTGATACTACATTATTTACCTAAATGTAAAGGCTTAACTCTTATTTTATATATATAAATACCAAATCAAACATATATAAGCATTTTGCTCAACAAGCACCATAATCACAGTTTAAAAATAAAGCAATGTTTCTGCTGGACATCCCACCCTCAGCCCTAAGTGTAAAATGAATGGTGTAACTCACAGGTGTTCCCATCATTGTGTAAGTTTTTCCTGAACCTGTCTGTCCATATGCAAAGAGGCAGATGTTGTACCCTCTAAATGCACCCGACAACACAGAAGTGCCAAGGTCCTGGAACACCTGGAAAGACCAAAAGAAACAAAACAGTCCATGAATGATACGCCTCCCTATAAACACTCCGCATTACTTGTGGATATTGCAGCTTTAATAACTCCATGGGAACAAGGATCTTCACAGTGTTTGTCTTTTTAATTTATCAGACACAATGTTAAGTGTCCAGCATTCACTCGTTACTCACATCTTCCTCCAGATGGCTGGTATGCCAAGCACAGTACTGACACCGAGCAGTAGTGTTGAATTGTGCTTCCCTGCTTGCTATCTCTTATTTTATACTTGGACTGTACGAATTCTTGAGGATCTCCTCCACTGTTTTTACAGTCCTCAGCATAAATCTGACAGAAAGGCATGATCAAGGCTCTTTGATGCAATGACGTTAACAGAAGCATTAGGCATCAGAATTACAGGTCAAAAGCAAAGTGAAGTCTAACCCATAGCCTGCAAGCGGACCTCATCCAAGCAATACTTATACCTGACCCATCTGGTCAGTAAGCGACACCACCAAAGACTAAATGCTTTCTTTTCTGTTCATGCCACATACACTTTCTGCTCATCATAACACAAAGCCAGGAACTGTTACCACCAAATCTGTGTCAGCCTCTAGGGGCTTCCAAAGCTTGCACTGGTCCCACTGTGGCTGCAGAAGTTGGACCATCACAGCCAGACTACCCATACAGCAAGAACTGAACATTCCTTTTTTGGAGACACAGCTGCCCTGCATTGTGGCCATGTTCTCAGCACGTCAAAGCCTTGCCATAGACCAGCTGAAAGGACACCTGGTAAGGTTTGCTAGAAAGTGCATGGTGAATCAAAAGGTTCCAGTAGGCAGCCAACCCCTTAGCACAGCTTTGACCTTTCAAAAGAAATGTTACAAGTATTAATTGTTTTGCCATTCACATAGAAAACTAGCTAGTATATATAGAGAGATGCAGACAACTTCAGTGTTTCACTGCTGTGAAATCTCATCCACTGCCAGGTCATTTGCTTCTCCAACAGACAGATAAATATACTAAACCTGATATAAAAATCAAGAGTAAAACATATTTCATAGATATCACCACTTCACCTAAACGGCCCAGAAAATGGATTAAAAATCCTCTCCTGAGGCTTTTATTTTCAGATCATATTTCAACCCAAACTGAGACAAGATGCTAATTTCTAGCTGAAGAATCAATAATATTCTCATTTGGCAGAATTTAGCTACCCCTGCCCACATTCGTAAGAGTATGCGGCATGTCATATCTGCTTCATTAGGATTATCACATCAAGGAACTTTTCCATTGAAAGAGTAATACAGAAAGTCATAAACAAAACACATATACACAAATGTAATAGACAAGGGATAACAGAGATAGTGACAAACTCTCCAGTCACTACTGGACAGGCCATTAAGAAACTGAAACATAGCTTTGGAGTGGGCCAACCTCGACTTCATAACCAACAAGCTGGGGGAAACAAGAGGAACGGGAGGATTTGGGACACTTGAAGGGGGCCTGGAGGGCTATGCAAAACTTATTAAGAAATGTTTAAGGTGAGGGGGTCAGGAAAGAGAAGGGGGTATAAAAGGGGCTGGTTCCACCTAAGCAGCAGTAGATCAGTACGCTTGTCTGACTGAGCCCTGGTGCCTGATCACCCCAGTCTGTCCTACTTTCTTATTAAATCCTTTCGCGATGATCTTCCCATGTAGCCACACTCTCTACCCCATGTGTGAGTGCTGTAAGTACTAGATGCCAGCAGCTGGAGAGATTGGAGTGAATTTGGGGCCAGCAACAGAGTCAGAAGATGTCAGGTGACAGGGCCATCACATCAGCGGTGCCAGCAAATGAAGCCAGTGAGAGTCTCAGCATTGGTAGCCAGTGGGGCCATTGACCTAAGGAGCATGGGTCCAGGATGCCAGCTACTGGGGAGACTGGGGGGGAGTAAATTCAGGTCAGGAACTGAAGTCAACCTCAGGTAATATGTCCCACACATCTATGGTGACAGCAACTGAAGTAAGTAGGAGTCTAAGTGCCAGCAACTAGAGTGAGGCTATGTGTCACAGGGTCTATGTCCCAGCTACTAGGGGGACTGGAGAAGCGTGAGAGTCTCTCAGCAGCTGGAGAGGGGACCACGGGTCCCCAGACCTGTGTTCCAGGTGCCAGCTACTGGGGTGGCTGAGATGAAGCAAATGAGGGTATCAGCATCAGCACCTGGAGCAGGGAAGTGCTGCCCACAGAGCCTGGGTGCCAGCTACTGGCATGGAGGGTGGGGGGCGGAGAGGGGGCTGGAGTGCTGATATTCATCAGCATGGGGGTGTGTAGTTTGCTAGCAGACTTCAAACTGGACAAGCCAGTGTGCATGAGGTCCAGAGTCCAGACACGAATATTAAATAGGAGTATAGGCCATGGTGACAGTCAAGGGATTCAGGGCAGGGGTGTTTGTGAGCATATGCACACTTGCTAGGGAGCAGCAAAGCTGGGCTATCAGCCAAGTAGAAGACCCGTAGAGCAGTGAAGAGGGCTCAGGGTCCAGGCAATGTTACTAGATAGGCAGAGGGCCCATGGTGGTATTTGAGGAATCTGCTCTCCAGCCCTGGAGAACAAGGGTGTGTGTGTTTTCTCTAGCAAACTTCAATCCTGATCAGTTGGATAGGAAGAAGGGGATGTGGCTGTCTATGCTTGTATTTCGTGTGTGCGTGCCGGCAGCGTTATATGTAGGTGTTGTTGAAGGCAGTACCTTCTGGGGCCATTTGTGTAGATGGCTGCATCAGTGTCCTGCATCCTCTGTCCTTGTCAGTGTTTGTGGTTTTGGCATACACATGGAGACTCATTATTGGTTGAACCTGCAAAGGAGAAAGCAGCTGCCCCATCCATCAGTGTGGGATGGAGAGACCTCCAGGTGTCCAGTCACACAGGGCTGGCCTCCAGGGGCTGGGCAAGAGGAATCCCCAGGTCCTGGAGTCCACGGGAGGCAGTGGCCTTATACATCCCTTAACTGTATCAAGTTTATTATTAGGAACAACTTATCTATGGTCTTGAATAATTAGATCAAAGCCAAAAGTTCAGAATATGGACTGAGAAGCAGTAGTTCACTTGTAGCACATCTGGCTAGTAATTCCTCACCAAGGACAATATGCCATAAAAATGTTAACTTTTATGGACAGGAAGGAAAAAAAAGTAACACTATTAGCAAAATACATCTATGGCACATAGTTGATGAACAAGTGAACAAATAACTGACATATTTGCATGATGGTTTAAAGTTATGCTGAAAAGGCCAATTTACCACTTTTACCTAATAAACAAACATTGCCCAAATTAAAAAAAAAAATATATTATTGCACTAATTTTACAAATATCAGTGTATATAGAGGCATGGATACACATTATGTGCCATCAGAAAGGTTTAGAATGTGTATAAAGAATCCAGAACTGCACAAAAAGAGAGAGAAGGGGCTTAAGAAATGAATGGTAGAGAAGAAAGCTACTGACAAGCACTTGGAAATGTCAATTTTAAGGTGACACTATGGAATGAAAGTGCATACTTTAAGAGAAGAGAAGAGGGAAGTTTACCCCCAGGGATTTTAATAGCCTGAGTGTCAGCATCAAAGGGGGCTTAAAAAAGGGCTAGGCAAAAAATTGAAAGACAGCTAAGCAAGCTATACATTCAAAGCACCAGGCAAAAGAAAGATGAAAAAACAGCAACAATTACAAAGCGGTTTCTGAACCTTGTAGGCAAGGAGGAAAAGTTGCATTTGATATGGTAAGGGGAAAAGGAGGTTTCTTCCCTCCAGCAGCAGAATGGGGTTACCACTAGAAATCTTTCTCAGAGCCATTACAAAAGTGGTGTTTCTGTTACCCACTTCAGATAACAAATGTTTCCCAATTCCACAACCAGAACTGAGAGAAAACTGTTCCTTATAAATCGAGTACATACTGGAAAGTATAAAATCACAGGCAGCACTTTGTCCGTGAGACTTGCTTTCCCAGTTGTGGGAAAATGTAACTACAGGGATTAGGCTGGGGGTTGGGTTTTCTTGGAGGTTGCTTGTAGCAGTGTTTCAACATCTGTTTTTACATCCCTTCGTCTATGGGAGCCCCACTTAAAAATAGTAATTGAATAAAAGTATGAAACTGGGCAATTAGCCCCGTTGCTTTTATTTTACTTGATCAGTGGGATTCAGTGGGTCTGCCTGCAATGGGATTTCTTACATGAAGAAGGCCTGCAGAAATTGGCCCTGAGATCACTTTTATGACATGTTCCGAGTCTTCCATAGCTCCTGATTTACTGTTTTGATTGTTTTGGTAACCTGACTGCATTTGGCCACACGTAGAGAGTATGCAATGTATTCCTATACTGTCCCAGCATATTTCCTGCTTCTGAATCAAGAGTCACTGTTTGTTCCAGTGATTCAACGATAGTCATGTCAATCTTCTAACTAAAGAGGCAGCCACAGGTAACAGCCAGAGGTGAACAGGACACTACATTTGACCATAAGCATGCCACTGCTTTAGAGCATGGTGATAAATATAGAGCAAACTACATGCTAAATATGATGATTCTGAAGTTTCCTCTTTCAGTAATACTGATGCACTCCCTCTAGTCTCAGTAAAGAAAGAGGTCGGCCTCATATTTACAACACCATTATAACAGATTAACCTGTTTTTCTTCAATAAAGATATTTGGGAAAGCATCTGAGCATTAACAGCAGCAATGCAAACCACTATAACCGATTCTTGGCAGGAGTCATCAATCAATGCAGGATGTAAGTCAAGTTCCTTGACACTGTACAGCCCACAGATCAGTCTCATGAGTTCAGAAATCTGTTTAACTAATCCCTTACAGTAAATCTGTACGCTGACCAAGGACAAGGCAGGAGCTCACAACTCCAGTGAGCGTGCAGGCCAATAAAGACTCACCAGTTACAGTGAACTGCAACCAGTGGCCCTATATGTAATCCCCACCCTCTTGTGCCTCCTGCAATTCTCTCATGGATACTTCAGCATCCACTGCCCCTCCACTGCTTCCTGCCATCCTCTCCTGTATCTTCACATCCACTTTCAGCTGCCCTTGGCCCAGAGCTGGCACACAAGGTGTACTGCTTTGGGGAAGAGGATGTGACTGACCAGTCAGAACATGGGACACTGCCAACTGCTCCAGCAGCTGCCAACTACCAGTGGAGATGCATACAAGCCTTGCACCAAATACCACAGACTGATTCTCAGCTCTGGCAGGCCACAAAGAAATTCCCTGTAATTTAAATCTGTGTCATGAACTGCATGTCATACAGCCTTTTAAAAGATGGAAGAACAGCACCTTCTTCCAAATGTCTTTTGTGCTACTAAACAGTCATTGGCTTCTTCCTGCCCACTTTGCCTGCCCTCTGCATCCCAACTTCCAGAATTCACCTCCTCTCTGCACTCCCAGCTTTTCTACTTTGCTGCTCACTTAAATGTCAGAATCCCCCAAGACTGCAAAGCCAAATGATCATAACATAAGTCTTGAGCCACCTAAGCTGTTTGCCTAAGGCCTTCCTCTTAAGGTTGTGCTCCCATGTGAATTCTCCAGTGAACTTGCCTTCACTAGAGGCACCATTAGGATCTCTTCCCTGCCTGGCTGGCGCACAACTTGTAGGAACCTAATATTAGAGATCTGTACCCCTCTTTCAAATTTGGTTCAACCTAGCCAGTTTTTTCAACAATTTTTAGGAAATGTGGGCCAAAAACAGTGGGCCACTGTAAAACTGTATTTCTTCAGAAAATCAGATTGCAGTTACTACCTATTCAGCAGAGACTAAGATTTCACCAGCTAATTTTTCTGTAGATTCTCTCTGCTCTGGACATGCTCCAGCTCACGAGGTGAGGACTTTCACCCAGATTCCAAGCTTGACTGCTATGGGCCAGGACATCTCTAAGACAGGACACTTAAATTCATAGAAGAAAAAAGAGAAAGTTCCTCCTGTGTGAGTGGCTTAATGATTTTCAGTAGCTGGGAACGCAAACATAGGGAGAAGGAAAGAATCGGATCTAAATTCAAGATGGCAAGATCCAGATCTGAAGATTGACAGAAGACTAGGGAATAACTGGGTAAAATAACAACCACTGAGAACCAGTAATACTGAAAGGAAGGAATGAGAAGAGAGTAGGACTGATAAGAGGCTCTGAATAAGAGGATGATGGAGTCAAACTGGACAGAGTTAAGGGAGGAAAGGTGGGACTAATATCTATTGGGAACAACAAATCTGTGGGAAAGAGATTGAGTTTGGAAGCCAAAGTGCAGGAAACCATTGGGTTGGGTTGATATGGAGGACAAAGAAGGGGGACAAGTGTGAAAGGCAGACGTTTGCTCTGGATGTTCTAACTGTGCAAATTATTGTGCTCACTCTCTCTCCACATACATCGGACTCTGAAAGAAGAGCATCTAACTCCGAAGTTCCAGTTAAGCAAAGCTGTGTTAGATTTACTCTCTATTAAATACACATGGCTACTCAGACAATTCTATTCAAATGTTTCAAATCAGTCCTTTTTTAATTAGGCCTTGAGAGAAGGCATATCATTACAAACAAAATTGGATAACTCTGAAAACAATGCCATAACCCTATGATGATAATGAATGAGAATTTCAAAAATTATTTATTTAAAGCTGATTTGTACTGTTTTGTGTTTATCCTTTCTGGTAGATTACCCTCTCTCCTTTTGTGAAGATAATTTACAATTCATTTAATTGAATATAGTCTCAATTCAGTCAGCCTCTTAAAAAGCCTCTTTGTTTTAGTGTACTGCAGAAAAAAAAAATGGAGATGTGAAGCACAGCAATGAATTTATGGCTTGTTTAAAACTAAAGGAGAGTAATTGAAATCAAAGCTTTTTCTGTGCTAATATCAGAGGCATTAGTCCAAATACCCATCAGCATCAACAGCTGCAGATTATACAAAAAGTACTACGATTAATCATTCTGGACATATGTACTAACATATTTCATGATATAATGGATTGAATTATGTTTTTTGTTGATCATGAGGACAAGGAAAAAAGAAAAAAAAAGGATTCTTCTGGGATTCTTCCAAGTCTCACTTTTGAAATGAAACTTCACGATGATGAGGTTTTTCAAAGAACACGAGTTGGATACGGCTTCCTGCAGAGAACACGCCATTTGGCTGAGACAACTGTGTCTTCCTTGCATGGCTGCTCTATGTGATTGGCACTGTTCAGTTTGTTCCACGCAAGAATGCTTCTTTCAACAAAACCTTAACTGGCTTTGCTATGCCTTGTTCCTGCACTTGCCCAGCTGTATCTGGTACATATCCCATGGTGATCTGTGAAACATTCTACAATTTATTACCTGTCAACTGTCCTAATAATGGAAAAAACATGGCTTTCTGAAGAAGTTATGAGAGGGCATTAAGACAACTATTATCATTCAAGGTACTTTGCTGGCATGCTCACTACAAAGTGGCCAGGTTCCAGCTCAAATCTAACAAATCCCGAATCATACAAGTTAGTCCTCATTACAGGACTTTCAGTACAGATGAGAAAGGGAAAGGTTTGGTTTAAAATGCAGTTAAAACGTCCTAATCATGCAGCTCATGCTGTCCAAGTTGTTGCAATATGAACATATTTGGGGTTGAAACTGTTTTATATTAGATAAGAATAATCTACTTCAAGTATAACAAGAGATCACTTAAACATTTAAAAACCTATTTCAATGCTCCATTAGAAGATACAAGAAATAGTTCAGAGAGTCTAAATATTTGCAGAACAGGTAAGTTAAGCTGCTCACTTATCTTACATAAGAAGTTGTGCAGTTGTGTGTGTGTTAGAAGCATACAGAAAGATTGCAACAGGAATCTTGCCCTTAAGAAACCACAGTGGAGCATATAAAAAAGACGACTTAAGTATATATTAAGGTACAAGGCTCAGCAACTCTTAAGCAGCAACCTAAGTTTTATGACTCAGTCCTAACTCAAACAAAGAATCACAGAACTTAATTTCTGAAAATTACAGTATTAGTAATTTGCCCTTGTCCAAACTAGGGCACCAGACCATTTTAACTGAAATGTGTTTTTTAAAAAACAATTTAAGGTTCACAGATTTATGTGCCAGGGAGACTACTTCTACTATCATTCAGTTAAAAATATAATTATATTCAGTTTCATCTTACCTGTTTTCTTGATGATTTTTTGAAGCCATTTGTACAATTCATATGCTTATTCCCTTTAAACACATACAAACTTTTTCAATCCTCTTTGGTTATACTACCAGACCGAAATAGAAATTGAACTTGGGCACATCAGATACGCAATTGCTACTCAGGCGAAGTTCAAAGCCTTAGGCAGTAAAAGTGCAAGCTGCAACAGTTAATGCAGGAAACTTAGAAGATCCTGGCCCAGCAGTGCAGAAGGACCTTGTGATCATCAATGGCTTCAACTGTTACACCACCTTTCTGAAGCACAGAAATTATTTCCTAAATGCATAGCCAGTGCACTGGAGTACTGGTGACTTGCTCAATGTCCTCCTCCTCTTTCTCTCTTTCCCCCTTCCTCAATTAGCATAATTTCCCTTCAGATTAAGTTGTTTCAAGAAACCTCCAGTACAAAATCTTGTAGTCTTACAAAATTCCACATCACCCAAGGAAAACTACTCCTCTAGTAAAGAATAACAGACTCAAATCAAATGCTCCATAAGCATGGGCTTGGCATTAACAACCCTGACAAATGCCTTTAAGTGTCTATTAGATGGTAGACTATTTAATCACAAGAAGTTAAATTCCTTGCCTCCCTCTTCAAATATATTAATTTTTCAAATTAAAAAGGTTTTAAATCATTTTAGGATTCTATTCTCATTCAAAGTTGTCATAAAGACAAAAAATGTCACTTCTAAAAGCTTTTATGCATCTCAGATCCAGCACCTTAAGTCTACAACTACAAGGTCAAAGTTACCATTAACAATCATGCCGAAGTGAATGCTTCTGTGTGGGATAAGTGTGCCTGCTTCCATCAATTTATGCTACTTTCCTTTTTCTCCTCTGATTTCTAACACCAGCTCTTTTAATTTGGTCACTATGTATTACCTGCAAGCATTAACAGGATATTTTTAGTCAATTCTGATACATGCTGTTTAGACCTGGATTGTAGAACTTTGAAGATACAAATAGAAAATACACTACAGTGTATGTTTTCCAAATATTTATGTGAATGACAGATTCTAAGGCCATCTAAAACCTAAAAATTCAGTTTCATATAACCAAATAAATATATCAAAGACAAAAGAATTTTCATATGGCATATAAGCAAAACATTAAAATGAGGACAAATTCAGGTTCTAATTGCTGTTGTGTAAGGAAACAACAACAAAAAAAAGCAATCATTTAGTGCAGCCTAATTACCACTATTGAGTAAATCCTATTTAAAATTAAAAGCTAGAAAGATTGACTATGTATTTTCTTTGGAATCCAAATGTATTAGAGGTCAAATGAATGTGCCACTCTGCAAACAAACTCTTAAACTCTATTGGAAGTGAAAATCATGAAGTGCAAACTGCAGTCAGCTTGGAACACAAAGTAAAACCACACCAAAAACTTGCAGTTTGTATCAGGTCACCCTTGATAAGAAAGTCTGGATTTACTACCCATTTCGAAAGAAAATAAAAATTAATAAAACAGAACAAACTGAGACATGTTTTTGGATTGCTTTTTCAAGAATACTTGAGAATTTTAAACTTTCCACACAGACCATTTTTAAAATGACATATGAAGACTATTAATTGGAAAGGTACCTTGCATTACTAAAAGATACAAAAATTTAAGAAATACAAGAGATTTCAGTGAAAGCATACCATCTATCCAAAGAAACAGCAATAACTATGTGACAGAAGACATTTTTTCCTCCCTGTTGAATGAACCTTTATAAAAACAGTTTCACAACACTAAAATAGTAAAACTCTCCCTTTTTAGAAATTGGGAGTATGCTTTGCAAATATATTTGTGGGTAATAAGCAAAACAAACTTTTTCACTACCAGGAGATTTGTAACAGGAACGCAGTATTTTATTCTGATCCCTTCCCATTCAGACAGCAGAATCAGAAATCTGAAGTGAAAAATCTCAGCTCTCTCTTTTGCTGGCTTAAAAGTCAAAATTTAAACCGGCTTTTCAACATCTTTCTTACCTAATGAATCTTCAAGTTACTGAAAAATACCCTATTTATTAGCCTGAGATTATATCACATTTTATCACATTAGACCTGCATGCCTGTGTATAAATACGCATAGCAGACAGATGACTATATTTTTTTCTGTAATGAAAACACATATTTTTTGTGTTAGTGCCAAGAAGAAATTAAATATGGCACAGAGCACACCCAGTCAGACACCATAAATGACAGACATTTTATTATTAACAGTGATGGTTTGAGACTTTGTTATTTTACATTGAAATCTTTGCTTGGATAGTAGAAGTGTGAAGCTCTTTTTTTTCTTTTATATTCCTTGACCTCTTAGTTGTATCAAGCCAATGGCCTGTGGATAACCCCTGTAATCTATAACCTTTGTATGCGTCACACACAAAGACAGACAGAAGTGTGTTGGCTGACAGTTTTTCTTTTCATCCTAACAAAATGTCTGAGACAATTAAACTCTCCTTTTATGCATATGATTCAAACTAATGATATTGACTACTATAACACAAGGCTCAGTTAATATCCATATCTTTGACTTTTCATTGAATTACTATGCACTGAATGGATATGCAACTAGGACAGCTGATGACAGCAAATATATATTTTGCATTGTAATGCAATGGGCTCTCTTTATTCTGTGATAATGTCCCTCTTATAGTCATAAATGCTTTAATTTTGAAGATAATGGGGGCATTCTATCAGAAATTCAGTTTTGGCAATACGAATTTCAGGAGTATGAAACTTCATTTTCTTAATCCAATCAGAACCTGAATTGCAGAAGAAAACAAAAAGCAGTTGTTTTAAACTACATACAGTAAATTGTCTGTTATGCTTTGGGGTTTAATAATTTGGGAAACAAAGTTTTTCCACAGTCACTCAAGCCAAGTCTCAGAGTAACATGGGAAAAAAAAAAAATCCAGTAAACCTCCAGGGACAGTGTGTAATGACAAGTTTGCAAATTTAAGGGAACAATATTGATAAATAGGGGGTTTGTCGTTATTTTTTAACCCTGAGTAATTCCTGGTAAATAATACTCGCATTTTGCTTAGACCAGAATGACCAGGTTAGGACCTGATGGGAGCAGAGATGAAGGGAGGAGAAAGCAGAAAGAATAAAAGAGACGGAGCTACAACTTTTAGGAGTAACAAGCTAATAGAATAGTTTATCAAGTCTTATTTGTACAGTAACTGTTTTCTTATTTGCAAGTATCTGAAATTATCAGTATTTAATATCATCATTAGGAAACTAAACTAATTTTTGAAACTTCAGAAATTTCAAGGGACTTTATTTGGTCAAGGCAAAAAAAAAAACCCAGACAAGACTAAAAACTTACGGTAATTTTTAAAAAAGTTTTTGAATAAATAAAATTGCTACTTGTTACAGCCATAGCCCACAAACATCAATAACAACAAACTACTCACTAAAAGCAAACCACTTGTACTGTAAAATATTAAGCTAAAGTTAGAATACTAAGATCAATTCCCACAGGTTAGTAACTGGGACGAAAACTGGAAGACAATTATCTTCTTGCACAGCACAATTTAAAAATAGCCTTTAAAATACCACTGATTAATTAAAGAGGAAAAGACTGAGCTTGAGACATACAGGCAACAGCTGTTGTTGGTTCACCATAGAACCAACAGGTGACTTTATAAATGCTGAAAAAATTCAACAGCTCAATTTCCATTAAAGATTTGCCATGCAAACAAGAAAACAGAAAAATGCCTTATCAGTAGGATAGAAAGCTTCAGAGCATCAAGGCAATTGCAGTATATGCAGGTACAAAATGAACTTACTATAAAAAAAGGTGCTGTTATTTACTACACAAACAAAATTGCTCTCAACCGATAGGTCAGAACAGTTTAAGCAACTGCATAAAACAAAAGCCTCAGTCCTGCAGTACCTATTTGCCACCATGTCCACTATGAACTACAGATATGCAGTATCTCATATTTGGTGTATTTTCCTTACAGAATCTTGCCCCCCTCAAGCTGTTACTGTTTGGGTTATGACCAAATTCTGTTTAATTAAATTGCTACTATATCTCAGATACAACATCCAAGACTTGGATTTAAGGTGAAAAAATACTTCATGAAATAGAATTATACAGAACTAAATGCTTCCTGGCAAAATAATGAGCGCCTTGGTTCCAAAACCTTCACAAAACCCCAAAGGTTAATTTAAATAGAAAAGGCTTCTGCAAGGAAGTTGCAAGAGGATGCAAGGAAGGAATATCTGAAAACAAATCTAGGGGTTTGTTCCAATAATGCAAGGCTTTTTCCGCACATGTTTTCTCTTAAAGAATATTAAACAGATGTCAGCTGAAGGGATTTCTGTACATGTCCAGAGAAAGCACAAGCAAAGGGAAGTGCATTATGCTGATCAGCTGCACAGAACCCTTTACTGTGACATTAGGATTACTTCAGTAACATTACTTTTTGGTTTGAATTGGATAAAGGGGGAAAAAAAAAAAAAAAGGCATTGGTTGGTTAGTTTGGGAACATTTCTCCTCTCTTGTTAAGAGGCCGCAGCTTCACAGCGAGGATTACTTCTTTTCCTCCTCTCTATCCAGCCTTTTCAGTTTCTTTTCCCAGTCAAACCGGAAGCAGGGGAGTGAAAGGGACCGCTTCTCTCCAGCTCAAGAAGCTTGGCCTGTGGCAGAGGCATTTGCACCAGAACTTGAGAGACAGTTCAATTCTCTGCTCTGCCAACAGACTTCCTGCGTGTCCTTAAATCCCTTTGTGCTTTAATTCTCCCTGTGAGAGACAACAACGATTCCTTTGTTCATCTTATCAGCTATTTTTTTTTTTTCCAGTGGAAAAACCGTCTGCTCTGTGTGATAATGTACATACATGCACTATATTTAACAGCATGAAAGTTCAATCTTGATTAAGGTATTTATGTGGAATTGTAAAATACTAGAAAGAGTCACAGGTAACATATGACAATTATATACTGTTCCTTGGGGGGACGGGAGGGAGAATATGAGAAACACTGACTAGACAGAGTGATAGCTTTATATTCCTGCCATTTTATCACTGAATTACACAATCATAAAAATACACCTTATCTGCTCATTAAAAATCTATCTCATTTTGAAAAAGAAAAAAACACTGTGCTTATCACATCAATCTAATTTATAATGTTCTGATAGAAATCTTGAACTTTTAAAAGTGCTAAAGTGCTCCATCACCAAGGCCACAACTCCACCCTTTTTTTTTTTTCCTTTTCTTTTTATTAATTGCTGGTATTCTACTGTAAACATCAACCTGAAAGATCAGATACCCATTGCAAAAATACCAGCTGGTATCATCTTCTACCTGTACAAAACCACATTCTTCTCAGATCCCTCTTTTCCTGCCCAACAAGGATTCCTAGTGTGTTATCAGTGGATTATAGCAGAGCAATTTGAATGCAACAGCCATACAACCCAAACCCCACAGCATTTGACACTGTATCAATATCTGACTTAGCTCAATCCAGCTATACTTGTCATAATAAAGCTTTCTACACAGAAAAAAGCCCCTGACATAATTTTTGGCTTTATTAATTAAGACTGTAAGATTTACACATTATATTTTGTGTTTTATGTAGGTTTCATTCTGGCATTTCATGTGCCCATTGAATCAACAAAGGCAAATCCTATCCATTAAGGACTGAATGAAAACCCTTCCGTTTAGTGAATTGTGAAGTAGATATTAAGCTTAGTAATTCTCTCCAGGAGAACAGCAAATATTTGTTAGGGAGACACAGTGAAAACATCCTCCATTATTCCTGAAAAGCTAATGGTTACAAACTGTCACTAGTTAAGAAGAACTGCAGGAAAAGGACTGTTTGTCTTGGGGAGCTGTTTCTTTTTCTGATCTAAACCTGTGGATCACCTGGCAAAAGCCCTGCTTCAGACTTGAATTCTCTTTCTGTACAGATATTCTGTAAAACAGAATTGTCACAGGTGCTCTATTTTTCCAAGAGCCCTGTTCAATTTATGTAAAGCAGTCCTTACAGATACAGTTACTTGGACATATACACCTTCTCACGTGTATCAAATGAAAATTCTGAGCAGTTGTATAATTCTGGATCTCCTGCCTAGGCTTCAGGAATACATTCTGCTTATTTCCCAGCTAAAGAACACTCGTCTGATTTTGAGCAATTCTTCCCCTGGTATGAGAACTTCTGCCATGGTACAACTGCAATAAAAGACGGGGGGAAGGGAAGTCAAACTGATCACGCGTTAAGAAAAAATTACATCTAAAAAAATTACACATGCTCAAAAACCAGAGGATTTTTGACTATGCCTACCGTCTGCAAAAGAGTGAATGACTCTTTTGCAAAATGCAATGAAAGACTACTCTGTAGCATCATCGTATTATCTAGCTCTTTAAAACTAGACAAAGACTTCAATAAACAGCCTTAAGGAAAGGACAGAGAAAATTACAAGCAAATAGCTAGCTACACACAACCTGCAACACTGTGTCTACAAACCACTTAATAACCAGATGAGCAATTAAGTGTTTTTGTTTCTCTGTTCCAGGAACCTGGGATTGCAGGTTTGAGTGCTGCTCTATCCATATGGGTGCTTGTTTGCCATGTCGGATGTCAGAGGAACAGATTTCATTTCTGTGCTGTACATCTTCACCAGCAGAATAGTAACACTTAGACTAGTACCAGCAATACACAACAAAGGAAGATTTTTCCTGAGTGAATTGTGGGCCAGACCATGCAAGAATGGAACCACAGGGGAAACTAAAAACTTCAGCTTTTCTAAAGATCTAGCAGAGGCTAATGTCACAGCTGGAAGAAGCAGCACAATGTTCTCTGCAGTCATACTGTTTTACTCCACCAGGACCAGAACATGTTTTAGTCATCCCCCACTCCCCTGGCCCAGATATTACTTCATGCCAGAAAAATCACATAATTTGTCACTTTAAATGTTGTGATACTGTCAATATCTGTGCCTGAATGTCTACCAAAAGAAAAACACTAAAACAAACAAACAAAAAACCAACCAAACAAAAAAAAGCAGGGCAGTTACACTGATATCCTCTTAAAATGAACAAAATAAATACTGTGAGAGCTGTTAGTTGTTTTTTTTTTAATATACTGAAGTATATCTCTCTTGCAATGAAAAGAGCAAGGAATAAATAATGGATTATAATGAAGTTATAAATATCCTGCATTTTCTCCCACCACTGCTAGCTCTTGGCTAGGATCCCAGGTCATTAGCGGATGTCTGTGATTCCATGTGAAAGGAAAGTAAAGAACAACATAAAATTAGTAAGTTTTATTGTTTAAGGCAGCAGGGACAAATATCAATTCTCAGCTGTGTCTCTGAAAATAACTGCCCATTAATTTTGTGAGAAGACAGAGGATGGAGATGGAAAAAAGATTGTTCCTTGACTTTATTTTAAGGCGGTGGGAGGAAAAAGTAGTGATCCAAATTTTTCAGTAATTCAGTAAGGGCTAACAATTGTCTGTAAGACTCAGACAACAGCACAATAACATTATCAAGATTAGAGTTCTGCTTTTTTTCCCATCAGCTGGAAATGGATATTCTCTTTTCATGTATCAGCTAATTCAAGTTGATATTTTTGCTATTAGATCATCAGCTCTTAAAATTGCTACACTGGAAAACGATTCTTAAGCCTATAAAATATACTTTCCGAGCAACAAGCTCATTTCTCCACCTTCTTACAGGAGACAGCATTCCCAGAACAAAGTAAAAATGAAGCAAAAGAGATTACAACATTGAAATTACTAATTTATATCAACAATTCCTTTAAAAAAACAGCAGAAATTCTACAAGGCAGGTTCCATTTGTAAAACTATCAGCAACAACTGAATTTCAACAGTACCCAAAGCTGATAGACTTCACTTCTTGCTGCTGAAAGTAAATTTCCTGTATTTGGCATTGTTTAATCTGGGTGAACCTTGCAAGCGCTCATGGAGTTCACCAGTGCTTGGTCTCAACTGCACCTCAGATTTCAGTTTTTGACAATTACAATTATGACAGTTGTTGGAAAGATATACATTAACTGTTTCAATGAAGTCTGTCTTGAGTTTCATCTACATAAATACTATAAGCTAATAAAAAGCCAAATCTTCTTGAAAAACTGAAAACCCAGAAGTACTGATTTTAAGAGTTCCACTGAAAACTGATGCATAAAAAAATATTCCCTTTAGGCTTTAAAAGACTTTAAGAGACACAAAAATGCAGCAATGAAAGTTACTCGAACACATTTCATTTTTAAACTGATTTTTCACTGTCCAAGCTCAGAAAGCAACTACTATAAAATTTTCCACTTTATACTCAATTGTATTATTAGCAACATATGTATTTATTGCAATAATTTGTTTCCCTTTAAGTGTACAAGTAAATGTAGTCTTAGCTGCCAAGGTTGGGATTAAAGAATCTATATTTTGCGTACAGCGATCAGCAGCAGTTAAGCAAAGAAAGGAGTGGCTTACCATGTTCTCTTATTCTGGTCCACTGGTTGTCTCATCAAATTTAGCCAGTGAAAAACAAATCCTTTGACTCAAGTTGTTACAGATGTATTAAAGGAAGAACCAACTTTTAATCTGATTCTACAATACAATATAGACATATGTTTTGCTTATAATTTGGGATATTAAGCAACCTGTAGCAGTATTTTTTGTTAAGAAAGCAATTCAGGTCACGTATAAACAACTCTTCTTACTATGCTACTATACAAATCAGAAGTGTTGCCACTTTAAGACAGAAGTCTCTATATTTGAAAGAAATTACAGCTTCATAATTGGAGGGATGAGAAGTTTTAAAGGACACTTACTAGTAATACACAGCAGTCACTTCTACTTTTGTCTTTCACAGGAAGGAAAAAAAAAAGTAGCTTAATGTATTCCTGCTAGTTTCAAGCAATAGACTTAGGACTAATTCTGTTTTAATAATTAGAGGTATCTTTTTTTTCCTGTTGCTTGTTTCCTTAAAATAAAAACATAAAAGTACATGCCTTCTGAAAGGAAAGTTTGGCAAGCTTTTAGGATATGTGCAGGGCTTATTGCCAAAAGGGCAGGTTGAGAAACAGATACCCAATCAACCCTACTTGCATACACAAAGATTTCATCCCACACTTCTAAGAAGGGCCAACTCTCTTCATTAAGCACGGTTCACAGGAGAGGGATCTGCCATCACTATTCTCACAAGCAGAGAAATACAATAGTGATGCTTCCACTGAATAAAGCCCTTTATAGCAATGGGACTATTTTTATGCATGTGTTTTGAAACACCTACCCAACTGCTCATAGTACTAAGTGTGCAACTGACTTCCACAAAAAGGATGTGAAGGAAAAAAAAAAAAAAAATCTACATACTTGCATGAATTCAGATATCACTTCAATGTTTATTGAGAACCAGCAGTCAAATCCCCAAGCAAGTTTCTTGACTTTGGTTCAGCTCTTCAAAGATTCTTGCAGCATTAAAGTTTCATAGGGTTTTTTTACTGCATAAAAAAGAATGCTGCCTATAGCAAGTCTCAACTTTTTTTTTTTTTTTTTTAATAGTTTGGAGCTGTACAAGATCCTCAGGAAAAAAAGTCCTTTCTAAATTTTTATGGGTTTAGAAGTTTCCGGGAGAATCCAAACAACAGGAGGTAATTTAAGGTCACTTATGAGTTCAGAGACAGAGCGCTTCTGGCATCTTATTCTCAACAATATATTAACAACAAAGTTTGCCAGGACTAGCGGTTGAGTAAATTGTTAATTCCGCTCTTTTGCCAGGTCAGTGGCCTCGGTTCATTTCCAGCTTACAAGTACTGGGGGGCAGCATATTAGCAGCCAAAGGTGCAATGAACAGTCACAGCTCACCTAATTAGAAATGTCACATGAAAAAGGCTGCAGGGACCATCAGTTTCTTCTATTTTTGCTCCCCTAGTGACCGAAGTTACTTAGGCTGGACATAACTACTTCTTTATACTGTCCTTCTCTTTCCCACTTACTTCATGCCACATCAATCTCAAAACCAGGCAAGGCATACTATGAAGACATCTCAGTGCTTCATGCTACACTTTGCTAAGCTGACAGAAAGCAAAAAGCAAGCTGGTTCACAGCACCCATAAAATGTCCAAAAAGTACTTGTAAAAATATCTAAGAAATCAACCATCCCAATACCTCCATAAAGCAAGAGATAACGCCATACGTTTTCAAAAAAGAAAAACATGCTGATCTGCTAAAGATCAGAGAACAAAGAGGCATCAGAATCAGGGAACTCCTATGTCCCAATTAAGGTCGCATATTTGTGTGTCATTACAAGCCCAGTAATAAACCAAATCTTTGGTATTACCAAGATGAACAAAGACCCTTTGGCAGACTGTCAAAAAGCTTCTTCATAATATTATGACAAGACATTTCCTGTGAAAATAATACTGGAGCTTCCCTCTCAGACATGATGCTTTCTGGGGAGGAAAAAAAAAAAAGCCCTAAAAATATTCAGAGGAACACATTTGATTGTCTAAGAAAAACAGCATAATTTTACTCATGACTAATAAAATACATGAAGGCTGGGTTTTTTTCCTTTTAAAATGAGACAGCAGGAAGAAATTTCACCAGCATTTGAAGTTTTTCCAAGTTGAAGATACATTCAATTTTATTTCTTGACAAATTAGAATTTTGTGCTATGCAGCACATTCAAATGGGAAAGAAATGGGCAGAGAACTGGAGGTTCAAAATAAGTGATTTCAAAAGCACTGAAATGCAAGACATTTATGTACTTATGCCAGGTTTAAGTAACTATCCAGCCTTCTACATAAGCTTTCCAACGCTTTATGATGAGGTATAAATTTTGTCACTTACAGTTTGCAACTTACATTGTTAATTCTGTCCCAAAATAAGTTTATTGTATTAATTTAACATATGCTCAATACACCTTAAATACATGTGCCTTAACTCTTTTTTAATACAAACTGCTTCAGAAAAAGACAGGTTCACACACAATGTGAGGATGTACTGGAATATGACAACCCAATCGTCTATATTTCTACTTCCACTATTTTCTTGTTTAGATAGAGAACAGTTGCATTATTGACCTAACTAGAAATTCAGTTAAAGAATATTGTTTCTCTTTCAAAAGAATATTGAATATAATGACCACAAGCCAAAGCTGCTGGGTGATTTTCCAGACAACTGTGCTGTAAGAAACACCCTATGTTTCTGCTGTAAGTCATTACACAAGGGAATTCAGCTCAGACTTCTCTTTTTCCAGTGTAATGACATAGAGCAGAAACATAGGGTGTTTCTTACATGCAACATCTGTAGAGTCTGCTCTCCTCAGAATAATAAAAAAAAGGCACCAGCATCTGCAAATTCTTTGTTTTAAAACATGGCTGCCAGCTTTGATCAAAGCTGCACAAACAGGTCGAAGTAGCAGAGTGCTCTGTACAAATTAGAGCATTTCACTTGTAACACTTCATTTTATTAGTCCCTCAACCTTTTTTAAAAAAATCAAAGCCTGACTTGAAAAGAGTTTTTCAAAGCATACTTTTTTATTATTTTTATTTTATATATATCATTGTTTCCTCCAGATTTCCATTATCAAATAATTTTTCTTCCTGGATCCTTTTCTTAATTTTTAAAAATTATCTTCTGTTAAGTGTGCTTTTATACTAAGGTATGTAACAACAGAAAAAAATAGGTAAGATTATGGCAAAATATTTTTAAATTACATTATTTCATGTCATTATTTTAAATCACATTAGTAATGTCATTATTTCAAGATGCTTCGTTACTCACTAATTGCCACCTTCATTTTGAGTATATTGCATGTACAATTCTAGCAAATCAATAATACAGGCCTTCCCATTTAAAAGCCCACAGAAATACTATTTTAATTTTTATTGGAAAAAAAGCAATATACATGAACTGCACAGTTATTGGATCAATGTCTAGGAAGTGTAGCATAGATAACTTTTTGTATGCCACAAGTTTTAGCCAAGTTTATATCATTTTAAACTCAACAAGAAAACACTTTACATAAAAATATTTCAGCCAATTCTATTGAAAACATCCTCCAGCTCCTATATGGATTATTTCTCAAAATAAACATGTGTATCTCATACTGCCTTATTAATAACATTATACAGTTGCTAACTGAATTGCAAATTGAAAGTAAATTTTGTTGATGCTTTGCAAATAAAGGTATTGGTGCTTATGCTGCTGACTAATAAATTCATGAAGTGTAAAAACATTTTGGTAGATAATAACAATACTTTTTTTATATTAGAAGCAACTTACAACTCTCATGTCATTCCTTCTGGAAGGAAAATTGGGGAGAGGGGTCAATTCTACGCAGAGTTACTTCAGCATTTTCTGTGTTCTCAAAAAACCTTATGTAGATTACTTGCAAGCTGTGCCTGTGATGGAAATGGTTCCAAGGACTTACCTTGCAGACTGAGTTTATGTAATGTTTTCTTATGGCTAGGTCTTAGAAGAACAAAAAAGGAGCTAAAGAATATTCTTTTTCCTTCAAGTGACACATTGTCTCTGTGCCCTGCCTAGCCTTTTAGTTCTTATTAAAGTTTCTTAAACAAACATTTTTATTTTAAATAGAGCCATTCACTACCTCAAAAGTGTTAATTACATACTATTTTTATCTTCTCTCTCTTCCCACCTCCTATCCCCTTCTTGAGGCAAAAAAGACGGAGTCTGAGAAATACTTCTACATCTGTAACAGCAGCAAAAGCAACCATCAGAAGGATAGAACAATACAGAAGGAAGGTAGAAAACACTGTAGAAATTTTCAGAGATCTATTACATTGTATAGATATGCTAAAGAACGTGTCCTCACGGTCTGGGATGTGATGCAGGATCCACCACATGCCAGGTGCCTGAATCAGTGAATAAATGTACAAAATTACACAGTGCACAAAGTGTGCTGTACAGAACCAGCTCTAATGGTAAATCCATCTGTGAAACAAAAGCCGCAGGGACTCTCAAAGGCTTGTCTACAGACATGGGAAAAGGATTTATACAGAGTCTAGTGGTAAGAGGGGCTCCAGATTCTTTCCCAACTGTATCAGCCCCAGAACAACATTACGGTGTGCATGCTACTAGACATCTTGTGGACAGCATATTAAAAGAAAAAAGAAAAAAAGAGTTCTTGATGCTTAGTATGAAGCATAGCCATTGAAACAAAGGTGCTAAACTGCGTGCACCAAATTTCAGTCCTCATAATTAACTCTCCACCCCTAATCCCTCTGCTGGGAACAGAAGTCTTCAGCCAGTTCCCATCACAGCTTTAGGTCCACTGCTGGTTACGCACTGCTGGCTATCTTCTACCCCACAAAGATGCAGTCAGTTACAATGCCAACACAAAATGTGATTTTTTTTGTCCCACAAAGCTGGGAAGACAGAGCCAGAGGCATATGTGTGAAAAACGTTCTCCCTTCTCCAAGTGATAACTTCTAGTCACCTGCAAAAGAACTTACTTATCACTTCCCGAACAGTGCACTTCTGACAGGACCATGCAATTACAGCTGCAACACTAGTGATTTAAAAGTGCCCAGCCCACAGACCAGCCTATGTTCATACTATCAAGCACTCTCAGCCTCCAAAGCAGGGTGGCCACATGCAAACGGTCAGTCGAGAATGGTCACGGTCCCTGCCAGTTCGTGGACTGTGCCTAGAAACTGCTAGGAGAAGTACCAGCTATCCCAGCCCAAACAGTACCAGGAACGACTTTTAATAATTTAGCAATATAGATGACCAAGCTTCAGTGCTCAGGGAACATTCCCTGGCATTAAATAGGGCCATTTTATTTACTTGTACAGATACAGCCTATTTGTTATGAGAAAAAGCATCAACTCCAGGTTAATAAAATGAGGAGCAAAAGATGACCTTCTAATCTCTTGCGCTCTCTCTTTCAATCCAACATGCCAATGACATTCAGTTATAGAAAGCTACCTACATTCATAATAAATGGATTAGAAAAATATTACATTCCATATACTGTAATAAGCAATAAATTTATGCTAATGACATGCAGTAGGATGTGAGACAATAAAAGCACTGTGCTGTACCAAGCAGAGTCAAACACACAGAAATGATGTAAAGGAGGACAATGTGAAGAGCTAGAAGCAAATTCTACAGTCCTCTGAAATCTTTGTGTTTTCAGATTAAATGTATCTTTAAGGCATTGACAGTTCTTTTGAGTTTCTGCTGAATTTGAGTTTAAGTTAAAAAATATCAAAAGCTATTTAAGCCCTGGCTTTACATTATCTCATTCTCCACATGTAGGAATCAAGAAGGTTGTTCATTTTCTGAACACAAGCTGAAAATTCAGTGTCAATTTCTTGGTTTAGAGTTACAAGACACATTAGAAATAACTAAAAGATATAACAATGTTAGCTGTCAAAAAATTAAAAAGGAACAAGTAGCAGCCTCAGATTGCTGAGTAGAACATTTCCCAATCATTACTGAAGTGAGATGATTTTTGGCTTTAAAATGCTAACTAGCTCCACCAAACCCTTTCACTTGATTGAAATTTAAAAGTTAAGTGCTGGAATATGAGAAAAACTCACTGCTTCAATGATAAATTCATATCAACTCTCTCTCTAGATCTGTAACATGATTCCACCTTTTTTTCCTATTTCAAAGCTATGAGAAATGCTCTTGGTTCCAACCAAGACCAACCAAACCACAAAAAGAAAAAAAAAAAAAAAGATAACAGCAAGTAGGTTCCACACTTTGTTTATCTAATGAAAAAGTCAGTGAATTCAGAAACTCATACATTTCAAAGCAGAACTTGTGTTCTATTAGTAAACACATTACAACATACAGCAATAAAAATATATATATGTATTAGCCATTCATGAACTACTCTGGCCATTACTTTCAGTCATTAAGAAACAGGATGCAACTAAGAGGATCAAAATAAGATAGACTGGCAAAGAAAATGGCCTTAGAGCAGCATCACTTCTTAGGGCAGCGTCACTTACTAGGGCAGCATGATGATGTCACGCATAGCATGCATGATGCAGGGTAACCTGAGCTACCCACCATCACCACCAGCAATGACATTGCCCATGTACAAAAAAGTCCTGGAGATGATGTGTGAGAGGGAGCACAGAAGTCCAGAGCCCAAATGAGGCAAGTTCAAGCATGTGGGTCACAATGCCAACAGCTAAAGGAGCACTATTCTGTTTTGCAGATGGAATTTATAGGTGCACCTCTTCTGCCCCAAAGGAATATGCGCTTTCAGGGCACTATTTAAGAAGCTCTTTTGATCATACTTCCAAGTGCTCAGATTACATTTATTGGTCATGTGGCAAAATGATTATTGTGGTTGTCACTGGGGAGGTCACAGACAGCTCCAATAGCGCTTGCTTCAAAAAACTGGGAATCATTGCTCTGAGAGATTTTTGGCTTTTAAAATCCATCAGGAAACCTCATTCTTCCACAATGGAGATAACAAAAAGTATTACCCAGGAAGCCTCCAACATTGTTGTTCTAGCCAAAAAAAAGTTTATCTATTCCTAAGTCTATCAGCAGTAACTCAAATCCATTTTCTGCTATCATAACAGAACACATTCAGCAAAACCTAACACAAGATAAGACATGTCTCCTTCTGTTTTGTTCTCCTTCAAAGCAATTGGTTCTTTCCTGGATGTTGCTTTGCTGAAGCCCAATTTAAACATATCTTGAAAGATCTTCTACTAAAATTAACAGATCTGGGTAAAACTTGCAAAACATTTATGGTCTTGGAAAACTTAAGCTACCAAAACAAAAGGCATAAAGTAGTCTTGCACCAGTAATTTGAACTCCTCTTCTTTTTAGTCATATTCCAAATGAAACAAAATCCTAGAGAGGTGGACAGTTCTTTTTCAAAACCACATATGAGGTACAAATATAAACTCCCTGAAAGCATGCCTACTTTAAATTGAATAAATAATCCCTTGCAATTTTTTATTTCTGCTTCGCCAATGCTAACTAGAGAAGGCTTTCCTTACCCACTGATGTCAAGCTACTCAACCTCTGTCTATGAATAATAAAGTAAAAGAAAAGTATAAAGAAAATGAGGCAGGCCAAATTAATTAATTCTGGGGTGGATCCTCACAGTCCCTTACATTCATTTTTCAGACCTGATGTTTTATACGTAGGTCTGTCACATGGGATGAGGCACATACTCTTTAGAGACTGACTCTTCTGCTCATAAGAAAATCTGCCAACAATACTGTAAAGGCACACGGTATCGATGATACAATCCACGTATACACTCTTAAAGATGTATGCGTGTGCAGGAGAGGGATGTCTGAAAATTCATAATGGAAAACACTTGCAGTAACAGTACAGCAGAAGTTGAGACCTACCTTAAAGTTAATAGATGTAATTTGAAAGCAAGTCAATCCTTACAGGCACAAAAAAGATCCAGGAAAACATTCATTGCCATTCAGCATCTCAGGAATGTAACCTATCCAGCAAGGATTGATTCAAATGGTCCACTCCAAAACTTGTTAATCAGCTATTTCATGTGACAGTGATATAGTCTGGTAAGACACACTTCAAAATGCATTTGCCAATCTAAGATACAGAACATCATGCCCCCTGCTTCAGCTGAGAATGTCCTGACATTATAACAGTGAAGTTATAAAGAGTGAGAACCTATCCATAATAGCATGTACATCTAGGGGTAAGGAACGCTAAATTGACATTCAGAATTTTGATTTTGATGTGCTGAGGCTACAGTAGATGTTTCTAGACTGAATTAATTTTATTCATCTTCACCCTTTCTTATGCAGTTTAGGAGCACTGCCAACAGAATCCACTTTAGCAGGAAAGCCACAACTGAACAGAGATGTTGATTTTGCTTTTTAGATATGAGCTCTCAAGGGCAGACATTTTGTTGATTAAAAACAAAACAGAATTGGAAGTCAACATGCAGGTGCACAGATCCAGCCAAAAAGATGATTCATTCAGTTTGTGTTCAAGGCCACACACACATCTCTGAGGCATGCCATCTTAGTTAACAGAAAAATATAAAAGTTAGCTACTAGTAAAGATACATAAATAAAGCAAGAACAAATCTATAAAAAAGGGAAGGGCTAGTTTTTGCTATAATATAAAGGAACACTTGGTGTTCATACCAAACACTTTAATAAACAGTCATACAGGACACATGCATATTCTTTAGGTTTTTCAGGCTTTGGCTACTTATGCATGCAAGTCCAATGTCATGGCTGCAACATGTCAGAAACATGGCACATTTTCAGAAATAAACAAAATGGCTGTGTTGAACTTGATCACAGCTGCTGCAATACACATATCTCACTGTTCAATGCTAGCACAGTCCTGCCCAACAAAATCTTTTATAAGCCATCTGCCTGCTAAAACAAACAAACAAAAAAACCCAAACCCATAAAATAAAACCCCCAAACCTGTCCCAGTCTCCTACTAAAAGTCCATCAGCATCCTTCCATCCAGTGACAATGGAACTCACAGACCAATATGATCTTGCAGACTTGACTGAAGTTCAGACTAATTTTTCAGTAATTTCAGTTCCCAAAAGACCAGTCTAACTGAAGTTATTCATATGACATAGCTAAGATCGGAGAAAAAACACTCCAGGTTAAAAACTAATCTTGGATCAATCTGCTACCTTGGAAGCACCATGAATATGACCTTCCATTCTGTGTCCAGTCATGCTGTGGAAAAACTTGCAGATGAACACAGGAACCTGCTTGCAAAGCAGAAAGACTAAGGAATGGTCCTCACTTTAGATTAAAATAAGAAAAAAGTATCACTACTTCATGAGCATGGAGGAAAGACTGTGGTGTGATTACACAGAGGAATTTAAACTGTGAATGTTCATCTGCAAGTAAGAAAGAAAAACCAACATCAGCATACGGCTTATCTATATAACAGATTTTTCTTTTTTTTAAGTACATCTCCATCACTAGAAGTTAATTTAAAAAACAATCATCCTTCCAAATAACCATATGCTCTCAAGTTACTTCAGAAAGTTTGCAGGTCAGCAGTACCAAGTTTTTGATTTTACTTGCAAGACACACAAAAATCACAAGGTTTATAGAAGTAATGCAGATTGCAAATGTACAGGTTCACTGCAACATACATGACAACTGTCAACCCAAAGAACTTGTTATTCTCTTTTTCTTCTAAGTTGCTGAATGCACTTACAAATCCTTTCAATATTATTTAGCAAATTATACTGCCTGCCTATTGTAAAGAGTGTGCTCTGTGTATCTAATAAGCAATGGTCAGTGCCTATCAGGGAAACAGAATGAGTGTGTATGAACAGTAGCAGATTAAACAGTCAGAAAATGTCTCATTTCATTGTTTGTGAAACAATTTATTGATTTCTGTCAACTTGTTACCAATATTCAGCTTAATCCTTTCTTGTGTACTCCTGTTTAGGCTTCATATTTGAAATGTATCTGCATTAAATTATAGTTGCATATGAATGTATATGACTATATAATTATTTTTACCAATTAACTCAATGCCTCAGTTATTTAAAACTAATTTTTGTCTCCTCAAAAAACAATGTTTTCATGTTATTCATGGTAAATTGAAAATCAACTTGATTCTTTTTTGTCTTCCAATAAAGCCTGCTTTGAAGTATGGAATTATTCACTATAATTCCCAGAGAAGTTTTCTGCAAAGAAATCTTGGTATAACCAGAAAGAATGACCTTATTCGATCACGAAGTGAACACAGCAGCTGTGTTGCTGGCAGAAGATATATAGCATGCACTCATGGTGGTTTCCCTCTCTCCATCATAATCCATTATATACTGATCCAATTATTGCACAAAAAGCCTTTTTCTTATAGCACACTCTCCTTTTCACTTCTGTCTCACTCTGGGGTGGAGAAAAAATGTTGTGGATGGAATGCTTACTGCTTTTCAAATATTTCATGCGAAAATGCCATTTACACCCACAGCCACCGCCTCCTCCTTCTCCCTCCTTTTACACCAAGACAAGGGGAGGGGAAAAGAATGAGAGAACAAATTGAAGGATTTTTTCAAGATATTTAAATCAGAGCTTTATTATGTTATAATTTTTTAGAATTAAGCATGTGTGCCAGATAACAGATTTTGAATTTGTCTTGAAAATTCACAAGACAATCAAAAACTTGAATCTCACAGGGAACGTATGGCGGCACGGAAGTGTCACAAACTCAGCTTAGAGAGGAAAGGTCTCTCAGCTAAAGTTCTTCAGAAGCGTGACTACGTTTGCATTAAAAAAAGGAGCAAGTACAGAGACTTAGTTTGATGAAGGGTTGAAAACTATGCTGCAATGTTTTGCTTCCAAACAATGCTGCTGTTTAACTTTTCAAAACTTTTTCAATTAACATGTAAAACAAACAAAACCATCCTAAACCAAAACAAAAAACCCTGGTGGCATACTGAAGATCTTGCATATTAAATCAAATATATCTGTTTCTTCTTCTGTTTGCTTTTCAGTTATACTCTGAGAGGGAGGTAAGAAAATCACCTGCCTGTCTGCCCCTTTCCCCAACTACTTTTCTTAGCTGGAAGTAGTATAAAACCCAACTATGTTGGGAAGTGAAATGTGATGAAAAGCAATTATGGTACTTTTAAAACAAGTAAGAAAAATCTGTTTACAGGGGTCATGTGTGTTCACACACATAAGCCACCAGTAACCCCCATTTCTGCCTTCAGAGCACAGAATAAAACCCAATCTTCTCAATTAATATATTTATAAACAAAGACAGAAATAATTATCTAATGTGTTTGAATTGAAAGGTCTTCCTAGCACACATTTGCAATGGACAGACAGGCAAAGAGAACGTGTGTCACTTGTTATATAAAGTTTAGAAATAAACAACCTTTAATTTAATGCATTATCTTGCTTTTGAACAGTCTTGTAAAAACCTCAACAGTTCAAATGCACAGTGGAAGTGCACCAAAAAAAAAAGAATCACAGTTATTTTTTATTCTACATCAGTAAGCCAGTGCTGAAGAATAGGGGGTGGGGGTGAGAAGGTCAAGAAATTAGGAGCAGTTGCTGACATTTGCAGTAAGACTTGTTTTCATATCCTTACTGCTTTCTCACCATAAAACCATCCTGATTTGTTACGGTAATACTTTTTACACGTGACACATCACAGTGCAACCTCCACATACAGGGAAATCCGTAAGAAATCTCGAACCTCTGTGCACTCTCATGTTTCTTAGATTTACCTCATAGACAGTCATCTTTTTGTTTAGTTATGGCCTTTTTGGTCGAGTGCTTTTATGACTGCAACTTAGAAGGCCCAATAAGGGTCACAGCATTACTGGAAATTATAATATTCAGAAAGACGCTCAAGGAATATTCATACCTGCATAAACCTAATACACTATGCCAAACCAAAATAAAATCCTTATCAAGGAAGCCCGGAAGTGTGAAATTCCTCGACCAATACGAATATAATTTATTTTTTTCAAAGCCTGAGGTAAAAATTCTAAAGTCTAAATGATGATTTCCATTACAAACATTATCATCTCCACTTAACTGATGCACTGAGGTACAAAAACTAAGCTTGAGATCTACAAAAAGTGTTTCAAGAAAACCCAGTCAGAGATTTGGATGCCAATGAAACCAGTGCAAGTTGGGCACTTAAGCACTTTTCTGGATTTCATCATCTCTACCATTCAAAGCCTATTAGTCATGGGATATACTCCTCTTATCAAAAGGAACAGATTGCTACACATCAGCTATCTACAGCAACCGCTATGTGTAAATACCTGCCTGTACATCCTGTGGGTCAGTCTGCCCACCATGGTTACTGTGCATGCACAATAACCGGATGGGTAGGATGGCTGGAGGGAAGCTGAGGACTGAAGCTGTAACAACCAGCTACAAGAATACTTAATGCCTGCATGTGTTCCTGTAGCCTTACGAATACTCTTGTGCAGAACACTCTTAAGATTTTGTTTAACTGCGCTGGCATTAGATCAAGCAGATTTTTTTTTTTCCAGTAGGATTTAAATGGGCATTTACTTAAGTTTTGCAAATTTTAAAACATTTTCCTTTGCTTGGTGGAGCTAAAACAGACTTGAGGAAAGATTCATTAAGAGCTATTTCAGGTTTTACAAAGGAAACTCAAAAGATGTTTGTTTGCTTGCGGGACAACTATAAAGGTCTCAAAGAACCTACGTATTAACTATCATATTCAACCAGCAGAATGAATCAGCAAGCCTCAATCTGCCTATAAGAATAAGAATTGTAACCCTAAATATCATTACAGGATCATTATCACACATCATTTTTACTGCAAAATGGACACATGCCATGAATCTCTATTAAAGGATAATCCCATATTTACACAATGGCCAAAGAGTGATGGATTTCCAACATTGTCTTTGGAAAACAATCCTGAACTACACACAGCTTCCCGAGACATCTGTGGAGGAAAGGGGCAGGGGAAGAAGGAAGCAATAGTCACTTTTACACAAGTCGTCCCCCTTTACCAAAGGTTTTGTGTAATACCAAACTCAGCTCCCAAAAAAACCTTAATACAAGAATGCAGGGAGACATGGTGAAACTACTTCATTGTATGTAAGTGGTAAAGCCCAGGTGCAGACATTCAGCATTCTCCCTCTCTGAGACTAAACTAATTCTGCAGCAACACAGCACAGAGAGAAATGAACAGTTTGTCCCAGAACAGCAGGAAAAGGACCATCACCAGAAGTATTACAGTTTGTTGTGGTTTTTTTTTTTGGTTGGTTGGTTTTTGGTTAGTTTTGGTTTTCTCTTTTGGGTGGGGTTTGTTGTTGTTAGTTTTTGTTGTTGTTTTGTGGGGTTTTTTAACAGTATAACTATATCTTGACAGTGATTGTTTGGAAAACCATTCCCTCATTTATAACCATGGAAAATGCATGTAACCAATTGCAGAGTTAAGGTCAGAAAAAACACGCATGACCTTTTTCTCTTAAATGCCTATAATATTTTATAATTTCCTTTTGTTTCTCATTTCATATTTTGCCCATCAAATGTTCTGTTCCTGTTCTGAATTAATATTTGTTTGTAACCTTTTCTTTCTCTAGTCCCACACAATTTTTTGATACTCAGTTTCTTTCTCTCTGCCGTGTAGGCCTAGTGCCTGGTTCATCTCTCCGTACTTAGGAGGATTTAGCATATCTGTTTCCTTTCCTTCTTCCTTTAGTGGCTGGTAGCTCTGGTTGATTTATCCAGTGACTCCTCTCTTAGGGTATATCTTTATTCCTCTACTCTGTTTATGCACCAACAAATCCACTTAGGAAAAAAAAAGTCTTTAAAATGAGAAGGTAGACTCCCCTTTGGAAAGAATTGCACATCTGTTAAAGCAGATGAAAACCTCAGCTTAATATCAAAGTAAAGTATTCAACTGCCCAGGAAGAAAACAAAGGCAACAGGCCCAAGGATCTCAAAATGGCCACCTAAAAACCAGAGGTCACATTGTAAAATGTGGCATTTGGCTTATTGGGAAAATAAACATACTACTTGCATAGCTGAACTACTTAAAAAAAATCTTACATTTTGTAAAGAATTTATATAACTTCTAAAGGAAGACTAAGAATTCAGACCACTACTATTACACTTCTAAATTAATTAAATTAAGTAAATTACTGGATCATCATTAGAAACACTGTATAGCTTTGTATTTCACCACGATTAGGAGAGAAATAATGAAAACGGAACTCTGACTCATATCTAGTTCCTCAAATGATTTAAATAAGAGAATAATCTTGAGTAACAGTCAAAGACTATCCACTTGTACCTGAAACCATGTTCCGAAACCAGTCACTATCCAACAAGTTATCTCTGCCAAGAAGCCTATTTCCCAGACACCAACAGCAATAGGTTCTTCTTTCAGTAGTCAAAAATAAGTTTTGTTTTTAATTTAGCAAACACTCTGTTTTCAGAGATATGAGGAGGCTTATGTTATTTATGTAATGCCAATCAAGAATAGAATTATAGAATCATAGAATCGTTTTGGTTGCAAAGGCCTTTAAGATCATCAAGTCCAACTTTTAACCTAGCACTGCCAAGTCCACCACCAAACCATGTCCCTAAGTGCTACATTTACACGTCTTTTAAATAACTTCAGGGATGGTGACTCAACCACTTCCCTGGGCAGCCTGTTCCAATGCTTGACAACCCTTTCGGTGAAGAAATTTTTCCAAACATTCAACGCAATCCTCCCCTGGCACAACTTGAGGTTGTTTCCTCTTGCCCTATCACTTGTTACTTCGGAGAAGAGACCGACACCCACCTCGCTACAATGTCCTTTAAGGTAGAGAGCAACAAGGTCTCCCCTGAGCCTCCTTTTTTCTCCAGGCTAAACAACCCCAGTTCCCTCAGCCGCTCCTCATAAGGCTTGTGCTCCAGACCCCTCACCAGCTTTATTGCCCTTCTTTGGATACGCTTGTATGTATCGTGAAGAGAGAGTTATTTTTTAAATTCAGCCCTGAAAAATATGTAGACAATAACACTTCTTAAAAATAATTTATACTTTTGACTCTGTTTGTGCCAGCTTTTTGAAGGGAAAAGCACTTCCAGTTTCAGTGTTATTAAAAAAAAAAGAGTAAAGGCATATCATCTGTCACATGGGCATTGCAGATTTTACTAATTTGGTTCAGTTCCTTTTCAGTGTACTGTATTGCAAGGTCTGGTCTCCCCAGATTGAAGTGAAAAAATACCTTCTCTTTTTTTTTTTTTTTAATTAAAAAAAGGCAATAGAAGAAATATTAACATGAATGTATTAGGAAAAAAACCCAAGGTGGGCAACATGTATGCCCATTTTGGCAAATAGAAGGAGAATACAGGTGGCAGAGAAAGCACAATTTTTACAAACATAACAGTAAATCTGAACTTTTCATCCAAACCTTTGAAAGTACTTATACATGTGTGACTTAAGCCTGTCGCAAGTACCCGTGAAGTATGTGATCAAAATATATAGGGAATAAAATGCATTGTGTGTAGTCATCTCTGGAATGCAAGGGACCAGAAGTGAGCAATGTTAACATCCGGAAGAAACTGTAAAAATTATTCAGAGAAGCAGATTTGTATCTTTAAAATCATATTTTTACCTAAACACTATGATTTGCAGCCCTCTCACTATTGTTTTACCGTCAAAGAATCCTAAACAACTGAAGAAACTGTTAGGACTTAATTTTTATATCTCCATCCAGAGAACAAAAAAAAAAAAAAAGGACAGTTTACCAAAAGGCAGCATTCTACGAAAATTAACCTGAAGGGAGATACTTTAATCTACTTTTCATCCTCAACCAATACACAAACCATGTGTGATAACAGTTGGCAGGACATCTTCAAGGAAAAAGCAATCCAAGGTCAGCTCATGAAAGAAAGCTCTTACTAGATGACAGTGTTACCAAACCTTTTTTGGCTGCTGATAGCATCATTGCTGTAAGGAAGCTTAGAAACTTCAAGCTCAGCACTGAAGTAATGATTCAAAACATGGAATTAGTACAATAAACTTCATTCATACAGTGAAAGGGGGCAGGCAAATGCACAAAAGCATGATAAGATTGCAGTATTCCAGCAGCCCTCTTCTCAAGGACATTTAAAGTATGCTTTTCTGGTTCTACAATCACCAGGACAGGTAAAAAGCCCAAGAAATTCACTTGACTCCAGGCCTTTCAAAGCACCAGTCCATCTTTAAACTTTTCTTACCTCATGAAAAAGAGGTCTGTCAGAGGCTCAAGAACCCAATGGTTACATGAAGCAGCACTGGACGTCCTTTCAGTCAGCATCAGGGACAAGTAAGGAAACTATGGCCTATTACTTAATTTTCTATGGCCAGTAAGTTTGTGTTCCCCCCCCCCCCCCCCCGCAGCATTTTTATTGGATAAAACTGTATTGTATGATACCACAAGACTCGTCATGGTGTCTGAAATACCTACTCAGCCCCAGCACGGAAGCTGCACTGTTTATATTCCATTTTATCTTCTTTTTCAATTGCACTTGTATTTAATAACAACAAGAACAAAAATTTACACTTTGAAGCCAATATTTATATTTTCCATTTGGCAGTTCTGATAATTTTTCATACTAAGTAGAGATAAAGCTGACTTGGCAGACTGTATTTATCAACATTTCATCTGCTAAACCATTTCAGTTAGAAAGCCAACCGTATTGTCAACAGGTCTAAAAAGCATGCTTCTAAGTGTATTATGAGAAAAACTCATGAAGAACATAAAATCCAAATAAGCAAGTAAAATAATATAAAGCGGGGGGGGAACCCCAAAACCCAACAGTTCAACATTTAAAGATTGGTTATTTGTAATCCCTAAAATGGAAGTTCATCTAGTGTTGAGTACTTTAGAAAGACAACTTTCTTTTTTAAACACTAAATACACGCTTCCCGAGTTCCCAAAATCTCTTCCACGCTAGTGCACCAAGCAGGAAATGTAGCACAATCAAAATTTTGATTTATTCTGCTGGTAATTGCCAAATTTGATAGTTTTTCAAATATTGACTCCCAAAGGTAAAACTATCCTATGCTCATCACCACCAGAAACACATATTTCACAGGACTATCTCAGTCTTAAGTGACACTTCCTCTGAAAGACAACACATTTATACACATTGGAATTTCAGGAACAATTGTACTGACAACACACAAAAATGAAATAAGATACAATTCTGAAGACAAAAGAGCAGTAAAAATTTATTTTAATGCCAACAAATGTGGTTGTATGCATACATAGAGAAATTTTTGGATAGCCTCGCTACACGTGATAGATATTTATAATAGGTTTAATAATTCCTTCTTATTAACAAAGATTTGCAGTTGTATCCTATTTTAATACTGAATCCTTCAACTTTCTTTCTTAATCAATCAAACCTTGGATCTTCAAACTAGGAGGAGTCTCCATTAGTTATAAGAGATTTCTGATGCTTTAGCAAGAAAAAGTGCTCAGAACAATAGACTATAAGTAAAATTTACTACTGTTAAAGATGTGATTACTTCACTGTTAATCCTTTCAGCAGCATCACCTCGACACTTTTCCTTTCACCTCAGAGCTTTCTCCTTCTAGAACCTGATTCCCCTCCCCCCCCTCCAAAATGCTCATTGCTAAGATAAAGTCCTCAGATCATCACAATTAGTGACTAGTACCAAAGCTGACAGATCTAATGAAAGTGTGCATCAGTTGACAAACAAGGGTATTGCAGTCCCACTGTTCCTACTTAAGACAAAAGGACTGATTACCGTGTACAAACAAATAAGAAAAAGATGGTGGTAGGAAAGAAAACAAAATTTCACCTATCCTACGCCTCAATCTCTTCCGGTAGATGTGAATATAAAGGACAAAACAAGATGAGAACACAGACACAAACAGCATCACTTACCATTTCCTGAGATGCATACTTTGGATCTTCGGGATCAACTGACCAGTAGCAGTAGTCAAAGCTGAAGGCCACAGTCTTTTCTCTTGAGTCCCAAGTGCCATCAAGCCTATTGTCAGCCTGACAACAAGAAGAAAAAAGACAGAAAGATCAATTTACTTTGAAGCTGACCAAAAAGTAAGTATTTAAAAACTAACAGGAACCTTATCCAGGATCTGTACTGTGGAAAAGGAATGGCAAATAGTTTATCCTCTTTATTAAATTTTCTTTGATTCTCAGAGAGAGGTGGAGATGTCCATGACAGACCTGCTGAAGGCTTCATTTACTACAGCTAAGGTCCTCCAGGCTATATACAACAAATATAATTTAGTGAACCTTCACAACATCTATATTAGCAGGAAAGGTCTATAACCCTTTTTATATTTTTCTGTGATTTTTTGGTTTTGCCAAGAACTGCATGACAGAAACAATGCCCAAAGTGAGAAAACAAACCCAATTTTCTCATTGTGTCATTGAAAATGCAGGTCTCTTCCTCTATTTCCCCTTTGTTTTGTTGTGGTTACAAGCTAATGCTTCTGTCACTGGGACTGCACACTACAAACCTAACCTTTACAGGTTAGTAATAATGACAGTGAAGCCTTTCTAGCGTAATAGTGAGAAACGGTGACTAAAATACCAAGGGGATCGTGTTAAGTGTTTCTGTGTAATCTTTCCCAAGTGATTTGTAATAAAACAGAAAACCTTACGAACAAGGAACCACACGCTGTTGTTCTACTCAAAGGACAGTAATGAGCCAAAACATTACACAAAATTAACACCATCCACATGTAATTTTGACACAGTTGGTAACTTTAATGTAAGCTTGACATTTGCAATAACATAAGCAGAAAAAAAGATTTGTTATAATGTGGTACCTAGACAAACCACTTCACTAATGGCCCCAAAACCTAGGGGTGACAGTGCTGTCTGCCAGATTACTGCATACAGGTTGCTATAGGCACTGAACTCTGCTACTAGCTGTGAGGTTTACAGGGAAAATTAATTTACAGGCCCACCTGACAGGTTTGGGTTTTTTTAAACCAAGAAAGAGCAAAATGAAAGAGGACAGAAATAATTTTAAATTATCTTTGCAGTAAAAAGGTTTCATGTATTTTAAACCACGCATGATTCTAAAAGTTGTCACATTAAATTAAGTACAACCAAGGTTTCCTTTAGGCAGAATTAACATCTTAATAAGCCTATTGATCATCTTCAATAATGACATTTTTCTCATGTCACGATTCAGAAATTTTTATGCAGTTACCTTTTATTTTCTTTGGTTTTCTGCAGCAATAGGCAGAAGATAGCCTGGAGCACTGCCTTTCTATTGCAACATGTAAAAACAAAAAATAAAAACATACCCCTCCACCTCAGGAAAAGCAGCCCCTGATCACAGAGGCGATTACCCTTCTGGTGAGAAGGGTTTTGGTTTGAACTACAAAGCGCACCTACCCCAGATACAACACTGTGAACATTAATTTATACACTAACTCGGATTCATCAAATGCTGTCTAAATTTAGTTCACGCATAAAGCAAACTTATTTCCTTCACAAAACTCACCAATCACGAAACATCCACAAGCCAACCTTCGCATCTCCAAAAAACCCTTCTCGGCCTGCTACGAGCAGTCTGCCCCACTGCTGTGGTTTCCCCAGTATCCCAAGGCAGCCCACAGCTCCTCTTTAAACAAATAAAATTAAAAAAAACCCTCTAGGTTTAACAAGGCTCAGCTGGACACGATTAGGCAGCTGCATGACCGAGGCCTCCACCTGCTGAGGGAGCTTCTGAGGCCCAGACCCTCACAGCCCCGCCGTGGGGATCGAAGCCCTCCTGAGGGCCAACCGCTGGCAACAGGCAGCGTCGCACCCGGAGAATAAGCATCTCTTCGAGAGCTTTATCACACGTGTCAGGACTGGGGGAAAACTATTTCAGAAAGTAGTGAGTCTCAGACCCTGCAAATACAGCCTTTGAAAAGGAAATATAGAGAAAAGAAGCAACATTTTACATCCATGAGACCTCTCATACCACTAGTATTTTTCCCTCTTCTTTCTTGAAAACAGAACGCTTGTAGTCAATACAAAAATAAGTATAATGGAAAAAAGAAATAGGTCAATTCTTTTAATTAAATTTTTGCCACTGTTTCTCCTCAAAACCTAATAAATTCTGTCTCTTGAACCAACAATCCAGAATAACTGAGTTGCTCACACATACAAAGAAAAAGGAGACAAGAAATACAAAATGCATCCATCTTTTAGGATCCCCGCAGTAACTGCGGTTATCCCACAGTTCATTTATTCGCCTTTCAAGCAGAAACATATTTGACAACATAAAATTGATTTGCTCCCATTCTATTAATTTAGGGGAGGACTGTGGCATCTTTAAGTAGTTCAAGAGTCTAAACCAAAGGGTTGATTCCCATGCACGCCGGCCCCAGAGCTCTCACGGAGGACAACAGCTCCATTCAGTTTATTCTTATAGCTCTTGGTCTTTTACCAAGGCCTGAAGTGTAGCCGAACACATTTTGCTCCATTTCATGCAAGTCAGTTGCACTCTGAGTGCAAATATGAGAGGAGGAGAGACACAGGGAAAGAAATTATCCAGATGTTAGTAAGATAAGCACAAAATCCTAAACAATTTACTAACCGCTTTGAATGATGGCATGCAGCCAGATTGCAGCAGCTTTGACAAATACAAAATACAGAAAATGCAGCTATGTTATATCTCCTGTCTAAAAAAACCCCTAAAAACCAAAAAACCAAACAAAAAACACATTAACGCCAAACAAAAACAAGCCCCACCACACACACTTTTGCTGCAATTATTCTAGAGCTGTGCCAGTTTAAGCTTCTCCCTTAATATTTCTATTAGAATGACACAACAGCCAAGCAAACACAGAAAAGCATTAAGATATCAGGATCCTTATATGAGAAAGAGAAGATGACAAAAAAGCATACCTTTATATTTCTGACTTTTGCCACTTTGTCATCAACTTCTACAATCACTCTTCCTCCTTCTGCATTCTCTCTGGAAAAAGAACACATTCAAAAATCCATTTAAAATACAAAGACTCAGAAAGATGCATGTCAAATTCGTAAACCCCAGAAGTTTGTGTTCACTTTAACAAACTGCAAATCAGAAAGAGCTATAAAACAGATACTCATAAGACACTCTGTGGCAGGAAGTAGCATTTGCAGATCTGCAGCCAGGTATCTCAACAGTAAAAGAACAAAACAGGACTATGGTCATTAAACAGTTTCAAAGTGCTTGTCCTAAGTACTTGGCTAGGATTTTATTTCAAATTAAGAGTTGTTGTTTTAAATTATGTTTACAAGGAAGTAGAGTGGAGCATGGGTAGACTGGCTGTGCTCTGTGGAGTACAGATCCATGTCACAGACCTGTGAGCCACAAGTGTTGCCAAGTCATACTGTCTGATTTTTACCACATAACCCAAAGTGTTTGTTGTAGTCCTCCAAAAAGTACTCTTCAGCAAAACAAAACTGTCCTGAAATGTAAATGGACAGGATTGTTTCACAAGTGCAAAGAACTACACGCTCATACATACCGTCTGTATAAAGCTTCCATTGAACACAGCTATGACTGGCTACTACAGGCAACTTCCACTTCCAAAGATGAGTCATATTAGAAAAGAACGAAAAAAAGCACGTGGCCAAAGCAAAAAAACCCCAACCAACACCTTATTTCTGGGCTGACAGCATGATAGCTACTTGAAGTTAAGGATGCTTTTATTTATAGGTGTGTTGATTCACATCCCTCTCAATAATTATCATGGATTTTTTTTTTTATACATATCAAGATAGAAATGAGAAAGATAAGGTCAGGAGCCTACTTCTCTGACAGCAGAAAATAACCAGGCACCTTGGTACTGAGAGAGTAAGAATGGAGAAAGATGTTTTATCCTTTGTATTTCTTCTATGTTTTGCTTTGCACTTTGATAACTGACAAATCTTGTAAGCTGCAACTTTCTGGTAAAGTTTTATTTTGATGAAGCCTAATGCCTTTGTAAAGCTGGAAGAAATTGGTTTAGAAATAAAATCAGTCTTGTCCTTAGTGAAGTTTTGTCGCACTTTGTTTAAAATCAAGCTGAAGGCACAGACATTGTCATTTGAGATTAGCTGTATGTACATCCCCTGATAATCAGCTGGATCGGTATCATCAGGTCAGTTAAAAACTAGGTAAGATATAACAAGAGTTAGAAAATTCAAACCCAGTTGACCACTGTTCATTCATGGCCCCAGATCTGTCTTTTCAGAGATTTCTTTACATGTGTACTGGTGTCTTTTCTCCCCGAGGGATTACAACCTCCTTTCACTGACAGCTCTAACCTCCAAGGAGCACACAGCACAACATGGCCTGCCTCTGGGGTCTCTCCTCTCTGGTTCTCAGTTTTTACCCCACGCTTTCTGTACCAAAACATTCAAAACAATGCCTTTGGACACTTAAAACTTCCACAGAGACAATCACTGTAGCATTTGCGCTTTACAAGCATAAAGAAGTTTTAAACACATTTCCGAGCATAGGCTGTCCCTGTTTTGCAGATAGAAAATAATGCTTTACCTTAAAGTCTCTGTCCTGCACTTTAATAATTTTGAGCACCTGCCTTGAAACAGACTGAACTTAGTACTTTCTGTAATACATACTTACACGTGGCATTTCACATAGAAAATACAAGCGCAGCTCCCAGAGCTAAGCTGTGAGTTCAACACATTGGCCACCAGAGCCCTCAGTCAGACCCCAGGAGAAAGAGGAACACTCACAGGAGAGAGAATTTGCATTATGTACAGCTGGGTACCAAATGTTGCATTATGTACAGCTCAGTACTGAACAGAGGCCCCATAAGGCTCCCTAAAGAACAAATGAAGGACAAGTGCCTAAGGATAGAGGCTGTGAGTATCTAGAGGTAGAAATTGGCAACTGATACATTTAATCTGTACATGTGCAATTTCTTAGATGTTTTGAAAAGCAAGTGTTTTCCAACACAAGTAAGTTTGGGGACTTGTGTATCCACATACAAACCTCTGCCAGGTGAACTAATGGACAAAGCTGTATCCTCTACAGCAGACCAGATCTAAGAGGAAATGGGACATTTTGACACAGAAAGTCAGAAGAATTTAAGAACAGCAGAAGACAGACAAAACTGGAGGCATCCTTTAAGAAAGAGCTCGCTTCAATTAAACATATTATTTTCTCCATTGCCGCAGTATGATCTTGGCCCTATTCTGCTTCCTAATCCCATGAGCATTCCCTGTTTTCCCATTCTACCGTTAACCCTCCAGCCTTATCACCCCAGTTACAGTTCACTGAGTTCCTATCCTCCTCCTCCTATGCACACACATCATCCCTTACAGGTACCTGCTATCTATTCTCTCTGGCATCTTGTCCATGGGCCCACATTCAATTTTCGTCTCTTCAACTGCTCTGCAGGTCTTGGCTCCCTCCTCCTACTGCACTGTAGGTGGTTTTAGGCTGACCTCTCTGCTCCAAAGGTACATGATCCTACTCTCCTTGTCAGCTCTCCCAGTCTCTATCCAAGTTTACTTGTACACTCCACAACTGAATCAGAGTTTCTTCCTGGACACCAGCTGGGGTCAGCAAACAGATTATTGAGATTAAATGGTTCAGAAGACCTTGCTCTCAGTTCCTATACCCAGGCTTCAATTGTGACTTGGACAACACTCAGCTCAATTTATCAAGGCAGTGCTCAACTGTTGAGTTTTTTGACTTACAGGGATGGTGCAAGCACAATTTGGTCAACACTAGAGAATACAAGCTCAGATGCACTCAGAGAAAGCAGATGCCTTAAAACTTTTACCTGCTACGTTCTTACAAGTCTTCACTGAGCACGTTAAAGAGTTTTAGTTGTTTAGAACTTGGGCAGAAATAGGTGAATTCAGATGGAGAATTAAAAAAATGCACACCAGATTTCCAATTTTAAATCAATTGGAAATTCAAATTAAATTCACCCTAAGTTGCTTTTAAATATTTTAAAACCTGATTTTCCCTTACCCTCATCTTCTGTAGCAGCTGAACTGTTCTGGACGAAGATTAAAAGTAATTAAAAATATCTAGCCTGAGGCAGGCATTCATGCATGGAAGATTTCTACCCAAATGGTTGAAATCTGGCAAAGCTTTTAATAGTTTTAAATGCTAGGGTATTCTAATTGCAGATGTAAGGCAACCTCAACAACAAGCAGTGCTCCCAGCCCCACCTATAATAATTACATGAAACTCACTGCCTTCAGACCACATGCACTATACACAACCCTATGAACGAATGACTTTATGTTGTGGATTCTCATCACCTGATGGTCTCCCAGGCTACAGTCGTTAATGAAGATTCAAGATAAAGAAGAAACTCCAAACATAAAACCTTTGAAGTATGAAAATTTTTCATATGTATATAAATTTATATACTCATATTTATATACTTATATTAAAATAAGTATAAAACCAGTAAAATACAAACAACACAAAATAAAATTACCCCACAGCCTTTTACCACAGGGTAACATGATTCCTCACTGTGCAGACTAAAAGCTTTATGCAGCAGTCAAGTAGCTTTGTTCAAGTCTCACATGACAAGAAAGCCACCAGCAAACAGGGATAGAACTAAAGTCTCCCCTTGCTCTGGGTGCAGATTCACAGCATACTTTATCTATCTTAACTGCAGGCTGTTGCTGTGAGAGGCAATTTCTCTTCTCTGCTCCAACACCCCACATGTGTTCTGACTTCTTTTCTTGCATCTGGTCTAGCAATAACGCACCCCTGCAATGACTCAGATCAGCTGTGATCAGAAAGCAAACACACCAAAATAAATAACCAAGGTGCCACAGAGCCAGCGAGCCCTTCCAGAGCACTGAGCACAGTGGTCGCACGGTTGCCAAGCCAAAGCAAGAGAAAAGGCAGGAACACGCGGTGGTGGGAATGGAGACCCCTCCCTTCTGCAGCAGCTTACAGCCAGAGAGCATTGAGCATGAACAAAACTGGACCTGCAGCCGTTCCCAGCTCTACAAACCGTACACTCAGCCTCCCTGTAAATACGTGTTTACTTCATCCTTCTTTTAGGTACAAACCAGAGAGTTTTGGGAAAGAAAGCACAGTTTTATATACAAAGCCCAGGAGGCAAAGCAGACTCACAGCTGTTCTAAATGTTCTGACCTTAACTCCAGATCGCAATCACCACAAAAGCTCTCTCGGCAAAAACTGTGTTTGTCAGTACAGTCTTACACACACGTGCACCACAGTTTGCACTTCGGCAAAAACTGCGTTTGTCAGTACAGTCTTACACACACGTGCACCACAGTTTGCACTTGACTGATAAAACAATCTGTCATCCTTAGGAATGGGTGCTCTGCTCCACGGGTATGAAAGCTGTATTCCTTGTACCAATAAAATAAATTCCAGAGTACACTAAACACATTTGATTTCTGTTGCTCAGAAGTCACAGTGATCTTAACATCTCGTTTCCCCATCCTCCGTTCTTCCCCATTTCTTGAAAAATTCATGCTATCTTTGGGAAGTGCCTCTCTTTCTCTAAATCACTTTGTACAGACAACTCGTTTTCATGCAAAGATAGAGCTGTAGAAAGACCGTTTAATGGTACATGTCCCAGGGAAGACCTGGATCTTCTCAGACACAGAAAGTTTCAGAGAAATGCAGACCCAACAATAGAACAGTGACACAAGTACAGAATGCGGTGGCAGGGCTGTAACGGGGAGCTACAGAGAGACGTGACAGAACCAAAGCTGCTGTGGCAGTCCAAACAACAGGGGCAGCCCAAAGGAAAATCTCCTCATAACATTTTCTGTTCCTATGACAAATCATTTCTGCAGCCAACGTGTAAAGTTAATGCAACCCCAGAAGGACAACAGACACTCTGCAAGACCTGGAAGAATGGCCAGTGGAAAAGAATCATGGGAGGATCAAGACCCCCCAAGAGGGACATTTCCACAGCTTGCTGGACCTCTTTGAAACGAGTTCAGACACTGAGTACAGAAGTGCAAGTATGTGTACAGAGCTGGAGGAAGCAGTGGGTGGAAAGAGAGGGGGCAGTTGTTTATTTTAGACTTTATAAATTTGCCCCACTTCTCCTCCACCCTCTCAAATAACAGTCAGGCACTTGGAGAACAAAGGACCTGACTTTTAAAAGTCGCCTGTTTATTTTAAAAACGTGCGCATGCAGTAAAGCAAAAATATTAGAGTCATTAGCAGTAGTCATGTCATACAACAAAACAGCTTCTACACACAGAGACCATCAAATGCTCACCAAAGTAATCAAACATACTAAAGCCAATATACACCAGTCAAGTACATGAGAAATCTTAAATAATTTTTGAAAGAATTGAGTATGTGTCTACTCATACAAACTTTGAAAATAACCCTGCAATGTAATAGTTGCAAGCACTTATGCTTTCCTACCAATTCCCATCACCCAAGTTAACTCCAAACCCAATTTCAACCTGTACCGAGATAGAGGACCTCAAAAGCAGCATGGCAACAGTATCAACCCCTCCCCTCTCCCAGATTTTTGCTGATCTGGGCAATCATGTCAGTTCTCTTTTTTGAAACAATTCACTTTAATCTTTTTTCTAGACTTTTTTAGAAAAAAGTAGCCTTCTCTGGCCTACTGTGATGGACATTTTCACGCTCTTGATTACAAACACAACCAAAAGCACACCTGTAGCAAGCTCGGCAGGATGCATGCCAGCGGTCACTGCTGCTGTCTCTGGGACTCTGTCGCTTCCCAGGATGTGATCCATAACCATGATAGCCTGTAAGTAAGGTACAACATTTACCAAACTACTTCCACTTGTACCTGGAACACTTTGTGCCATCTAATGGTACCCCTATGCAGTCACCATGCCAGCAGCTGCGGTATAACCCTGAGGCAAATCTAACCCAAGCTTTTTCTTGGTCATAAAGTCTAAAGGTTTTATGGGAAAAAGTTCAGGGAGTATTCAGATTTATCTCTTCCTTCCCGTTAACAGTATATGGTAAAGTATCTCTGCCTCCTGTTTATTGGTAGCCTTGGCAGAGGTATCTCTGAGAAGCTGCCATCTTTGCACCTCCTGAGTGACTGACCTTGGCCACAGAAACAAAGAAACAAACAATGCAGGGTGTATTTTCTAAGTTATGCTAGTCTTCAGAGAACACTGCCCCAGACAAAATGGCTTGAGGACACATCCCTTGAGAGACCAAGGGTGCAATGAGAAGAGCACTAAGACTCCATGCTGGTCCATCAGAAATTGTAGAGAAGAATGTCAAAGCCTTCAGCCATTAGAGCTTCCACACTCTGCTGACAAGTTAAGGTACCTACAACCACCACTTTCCCAAACACAGCATCCCTCCACGACACCAGCATAATCTGTATCCTTATCCGCACTGCTGTAAACTCTAAAAATCAAGAGCTTTTAACAGTATGAACGTCCTCACTTTGGCTAATGCAGATTTTTTTTAAAAAAAGCATCAATAATCAATAAATTTACCTAAAGTTTGTTTTCAACTTTTTTCATTATTTAGTACTACCCAATACTATTTTTGGATATTTCTCTTTAAGACATAATTGTTTTACTGTGTCTTGCAAAAGAGGAGTGCACACCCAGTCAGCAATCCTCCCACCAAATTCAGAACAGATGTTTATAAATAATTTAAAAATCTATATTGAAGCCAAGTACACAGAGTTCACCAAGACAGCACGCTGCTATACTAGACATGCCGCTCAAGTTATCTTTCAAGGCTACTCCTAGCTCCATAGAGCTTTCATTGGCTCTGATAAGGGCTAACACAACCTAATAGTCAAAAATCACCATTCCTAGTGATCACCATCACCCTCGTGTGGTTTCCCCCTATTATTCTTCACAAATATTATATAGCAACAAAAATAGGAATATTTGGTGCAGAGATAAACAGGAGGCATTGTCAGTGCTCTTTTCAGATATAGGGCTGCTCAAACAGTTAAAGTCGTCTTAATCTCACCAGACTTTTGACATATATATTCATGAGCTAGGAGAGGAAGCATAGGATGGCCTCCTCCAGTCACAGTAAGCTCTGCAATCCTGCCCATGCGAAAGCACAGTACAAGAAGAGTGTTCCTGTCTGCACCATCTCTGAAGCCTTGTACTGCTAGAACAAGAGTATCAGGCATCTTTCTTGAGCAATCCAAGTCAGAAACACTCCTGATGATCCATCAGTGCTTTGAACAGCTATGGAATAATGCTGCTTTCTCTTTAACACAGAGGCATTGAGGGGAGGAGGGAAGAGGAGAGGAAAAAGTCTTTTCATCTGTCATACCACCAGCATTTAAGGAAGCATGAAATAAGGAGGATTTAAAACAAAGCTACAGTCCAGTCAGTCCGGTTTCATCCACCCTTGATTTCCCAACTGTTCACTGAGTAATGAGACAGTATAATTCACGGACTTTTGTACCAAAGAAATTCTGTGCAAATGCCGTGATTTCCATGCAAACCAGCATTTGGATACAGTGGTCAGTTTTCATTCCACCAGGACAGAACTTCAATCTGTGATCACAGTTAAATAAATGACTGGGACACTGAATGCTGTGATGCACTGTCTCATCTCTCTTGCTTAGGTACCTCTTTCATTGTATCAAAAAAGCAGCAACTATAACAGACCCTTAAACTCTAAAAACAGAGGTGCAAAACTCCATTATTTTGTTTAAAATCTACGCTACAGAATAGGATGATGGCAGGAAAATTTTAGAAATGCACTGCTTTTTAAAGTTCACATAAAGCATTGGACTAAAGAAAAGGAAACTGGAGAAATTCTACCCCAAACTCACACAAATTCTCCGTGCACAGTGGTGGTGTCTCACCACGTACTGCACAAAGGTCCCACAGGACTAGCATCCAACCTCTGCACCATTCCCCAGGGGAGATGGGCAGCAATCTCTATGCGTGCAGTCATGTCATCTTACATTACTACAACTTCTCTCAGATAGAGTACGTGGTCTTAGAAAATGAAACCACCCAGCACTACCATGGCTCTGGCCAGGTTATTTAATAACATCGTGCCCCATTTTTCTTTGCTGCATACAAAAAATCTGATCCCTGCTCCAAAACTTTCTGACACTCATAAAGTATTTTTAGGACTTGGGAGGAAAAGTGTTCTATGAAAATGCAAAACATTAGTTAGAGGGCTTCCAAAAGCTTGTTCTGCTTTTGTTGTTTTAGGACATTGTTGTAGCTGCTTTTGCACAGGCAAGAAGGGAAGTGAAAAACGAGAAGACGAGACAGTCAGCCTCTTACTCTGGGAAGTAAACAGCCCATAGCTAGTGCCTTGTGCTCTGGCTTAAATGAGTACAGGCACAGTATCGTCACAACATCAGCAGAAGAATCATATTCTGTGGAACGGGTGGTGGTGGCCATTCAGGACATGCACAGTCCTGTCTTTTAAAAAGCTAGAAAGTCTGCCCTTTACCAAAGTTAGAAAACTTGCTTCATGCAGCTGCAAGAAGAATACATCTGGGAAAGGTTGCTGATGCAGTACCCTTATGAAAACACAGATGTGACTTATGAAAACCACCTGCTAGTGCCAAGTAAAGATACTAAGAGAAAAAAAGAGTAGCCACCTCAATGATAGTTTACACAAAACTTTAAATAATAGACTAGGCAAAGGAAAATAATTGATTTGAAAGAGAGGGGAAAAGATGCCAAGATAACCTTAACAATAGGCTAGGTTACAAAACAGGATACACGAATGTTAAAATACATTTGTTTGGAAGAGAGACATCCTTCATAAACACAAAATTAGAACCTCAACTTTTCTTTTAAAAATCCCAGCTCTTCTGTGAAAAAAAAGCTTGAAATCATGAGCAATGCATAACCAATGCAGTTTGTACAGATTTTCAGATAGCAACTCTTGGAGGCCTGAGACAGCTCTTTCCCACCATCAGGTACCAACCCCAAAACCCACGGCTTTTGGGAGAGAGTTCAACTACCACCACCCGAAGAAAGAGACTGAGGTGTAACAGAGGGACACAGAGGAACAGCACTCACTCAACTATCACAGTAGATAAAAGTAGATAAAAGCCTGCCATTTCTCTAGGTGTGAGAGGATGACAGCACCAAGGTAGCAAGGAATATATATACTAAGACATACAATTGAGAAGGGTAAAGAAATAAGGTCAGGGTAGAAGAAAAACACTTCTCTATACTGTGTTCAATGGCCTGCCTCAGTCTAAACCTTGGAATAGCATGAGAAGTATCTAACAGTCCTAAGCAAGCTAAAAGGTGCTTTCCACTCTTCCCTGTTACCTGTTTTTTCCTGTATTTGTACCTTTTCTTCCCCCAGAGACGTGCTGGTCCCTTTGAAATCAAAGACAATTTTGTCATTTTCTTCAAAGAAAGCAGTATTTTGTCTTGTATTTGAAAATTACATCCATATGGAACATATGCTGAATACCCACAAAACCAAATTATACTACATCTATTTTCCAGAGAATTTTTGACTGTAACATATTTCTTGTGCTAATGTAAAATATATACAGATTTCTAAGGAAGTTATTTCCAATTACATCCAATAAAGCAGTTAATGGAGATGATAGCAATATTCCATTAACAGAGAGATAATTCATCCAACACACACTTGGGTCACAGAGCAAAGTTTAAGTCAGCTCAAGAGAGTACCAAAAAGAAGAAAAAAATCCTCCCATCTACCTTTAGAAATATAAAACAAAACAAACGTTCTCTCCTTGCAAACACTGTTTTTTCTAGAAAGATAAGTACAAACACTTTTTAAACACAATCCAAAAAAGCACAGAAAAGCTAACAGAAGTTGAACTTCTAAACAAAAATAAACTGTATGAATACTAATGATGCCAGTATCTTGTGTCATTATTTACCTGCATCAAATGCATTTGAAGTAGTTTTATCACAAAACCAGTTTGAATAAAGCAGGGTCATGGCTTTTTTTTTTTTTAAATATAATTGGAAAAGCTTTTGAAACGTTAACCTGAATGTCTATGGCTATCTTTCCTCAAAATACATTCCTCTTACCACTGGCATTATGAAGTTTTAAGACAGAGATACAACCACCTGAACGGGGTGGGTTCAAAAGTGCTTAAAAAGGGCAGCACTGAGCAACTAGTGAAAAATAAACATTTTAAAAGGAATACACTTGAATAAGTAAAACAATCACCTTTGCTTTGGTGGGGGTAAGAGGGAGAATAACAATAACCTCCAATCTTCTGTTGCTTTTATTTTATTTTGATACAGCATTTAACATCTGTTACGCATAAGATTCAAGGAATGTTTTCTACAAAAGTTGCTACAAGTTATCACTCTTGTCAGCAGTAGGCAATATTGCTCTAAGTTCTTGTGGTTATACGCAAGCATGTAAATTAGCTAACAGCACAGTCTATAAAACAGCAAAAAGTCTTGCTTACATAATAATCCTTCCGTTTACTTACCACAGTGTGACTAGAAAGAGCAAAGGAGGTAGACCACAGCATGGAGACTAGTTAACAAAGCTGACCCTGCAGCAGATTAATAAAGGCATACCCAACACAAACCAACACTGATTTACTTTGCATCGTTTCCAAAATGATGTTTAAAGTAATTTTATCTTTCCGTATAACTTTCCTTTTGAATAGAAATGAATTTTACATCTTTACATCATAACGCACCGATCAGCTGAGCTCCTCTCTCATCTATTCACTGCAGCTATGCTCAACACACTGCTCAGGTTAGCCTGGTACAGCGAGCAAGTTTCCATAAATCGTGAGAAACTTTCCCTACCACGCAGGACAATTCCCTCCCAGCCTTGGGCTTGCTCACACCTGTCCGCTGTGTTCTCAGGAGCTCAAGCTTAACTCCTCCACCCCTACCCCACCCTCAAGCCTCATCACCTGCTGCATCCCAGGAAGGCGATTAGAGGACTATGCCATACAGAGCAGCAGTAACGAGGAAAACTGCTGCTGCAGCTCAAACTCTGATAGTAAACACCTGCACAGCTGGAAGTGCAGTTCAGCTTTGCCTCTTGGGACTACCCCAACGTTTCTTGGATGCTTTCATTTGCCAATGTGTGGAGGACAAGCTCAGGAACTCCTGAGGGGATTGGGAAATAAACAGCTGGCTACAAGGCTTCAAGTTACAGCGTGGAAACAGTGCAATGCAGAGAAAGGCAAAGGGCAGCTTTCAGGTTAATTAATCTGTTCAGCAACTCTTTCAGGTGACATGTCTATGAGGTTTGTAGAGGATGGGAGAGTTCATTCATGAGTCAATAAAGACACCAGGAAAGACCCTTTCCAAGAAGAGCTCCTTGCCAGTCTCTCCTTTTCCAGGCCAGAGAGGCAGCTGAAAAGTGGAGAAGATACTTTCAACAGCAGAATGTATCTTCTGTTTTGCTGGGTCCTGCACAAGTAGCTCCCAAACTTCAGGGCCCAGCAAAGTACTTTAAACTCTCAAAAAGTGTCACAGGGCAACTTGCATGCCCTAGCATCAAGTTTTTAACTTACACCACTATAATTTTACAATTCAATTAAACAAACTTGCTGTGAATTATATTACCCAGGCCTCAATGCACAATCCGTGAAGGAATGCACTGTCTTCTAGTCACTGGTGCATGCTAAAAAGAGAATGCTACAGTAATGCATGAGGCTTTTCATTGTGGTACAGAGCACTGTTTTTAAAAGCCTTCTTCCCCATCCTTAAGACTACTTACATAGTAGTTCTTAAACCACACTGAGGCAAGGGAATACAAGTGTACACAAGCGAACTGAGACCAGCTGGATGCAGAGCAGAAGATGCAGAGGAAGTGCATCATGGAGGAAAAGGCATGAGGCAGCTCTGCTCCATCCCGGTCCCGGCTATACTGTCCTGGGCACATTGTGCTTGGGAGGCTCTCTGGGAGGGGAGCAGTCAAACGCAGCCCTCCCTTCCTCCTCTCATATCGTGCAGGGCTGAGGTCCACAGTAGGAGCAATCAGCAGCCATGACCAGGTACTGGAGTTGTGATAGGACACCACAGGGACAAACATTTTTGAAACTAGCAGCACATAAAAACTAGCATTGGTTTCTGCTGGCCTACCTAAATAGTCAAAGGGCATATCTAACGCTGCAGGTGTTTCTATAGCATACAAATACCCAACACAGCTTTAAGTGAGCCACCCAGGCACAAGGAGAGTCCCAGACACACTACTGAAATACTTGAAGGGTAATGTACCCTCTTTCTCAGCCAGTCACACTATTTCCAGGTCTGGAGGGTCAGATCTGATATCACAGCACCACACTGCAGACCATCGTGTTGGCATACTCCCCAGCAGAAATCAAGAAAGAGAAAGAAACAACACTCCCAGTTCACATAGTTATGTGCTAGCACTGAAAGTGTTTCCATCAACAGCATCTGACTGACAGCCAAAAATAACATTACACTTTCCTTACACAAGTTTAATATCTAATAGACCAAGCATTAAGATGTCCAGAAATAAACCATAAAGGGAATTCATCAGTTCCTAGCTCCTACTTAATACCTGGTTATTACTTATTGCTATAGTCAATTTATAGCATCTATTCAAGCTTCCGTATTTCATTCTGAGGGGGAAATGTATTTACACAGAACAAGTATCCATGTAACCACAAAGTAACAAATCTTTCTGAGTATGTAGAAGAGTAAATGTATAATAAAGACTTTTTTAAAGCAATGTCACTCCAGGGAACACTCCAGTCCCAGGACGACATTTTGCTGATAAGAAAAATCATTTAATCTGTTACAGAATGACTGATGGCATTATGAAGAACATTGGCTACAAGCTAGTAAAATTTAGGCAAAGGAAAAACTTCGGCATTCTGTATAACTGTACTCACTTTATAACTATTGGGGATTATTTGCGCATAGGAGCTCTCTGTCAAAGAATGCATTGTGATGGGCGCTGTACAAGCACAGAACAAAAAGACTACTCTTTGCCTTATGCTGAATAACAAGTTGCAGATGTGATTAATATGGTTTATAAAAAATGGAAGCTTTAAAGAGAAGGCAGGATTTTATGAACTCCCGTATTAATATATTTTAACATCTGAATATTCTGTAAATTTTAAGATGCAAAACCAACGTTCATCTGCCATTGTACATTAAATGAAAAGAAGCAATGAGCCAGTAATGTTTGTACAATAGTCTAGAAACAACCATCTAACCCTCTAGTTCTAGCCTTTGCCCGCAGCTTTTCAATTTTTAGGACTCTTAAAAACCAAAGTTTAATATTTTTGGCTGGAACTGGTATTGTACACATTACAGTACTTCAATCCAGTTGAACTGAAATTTTTATGCAGGAAGTTTTTCTTTTTAAAGCACCTAAGAGATCCTAGGACCTCTGGCAACATGGGTATCTGCTACAGGCAATCACAGCGTGTGCGTATAGAGAGGGCGACAGGCTTGTGTGACCACAGTATGTAAACGGTGTAAGAAGCTGGAATAGAAACAGCAGGCCCTTATCCCCACTGAGAGCTTTAGTCCTTTCAGTCTCTATCAAGGTTAATTTAAGCCTTCATATATTTGGTATTTGCCTTGAAGTCATTACATTTGGACAATTTTGGTCAAGGCTAGAAAGCAAGTTCTCATGTCAGAGACTTCACAGAGAACATCCAATCACTTCCCCTTCCCTTTCATAAAATATAAAAATCCATCTTGAAACACTTTTGCTGACCTCAGCTGTGGCAACACAGTACAAGGAATAAATGGCCTATTGCCTTTGGGGTCAAATACCACAAGACTGGTCTCTGCCCCCCCATCCCATCAGTTACACTGCCACAGATGGAGTAGATGGAATATTTAAGAGTCTCTTCTCACATTACCTCCTGGGTTTCCACTCTCACCTTTGTACAAACATTTCCGTTTTCATGCCAGATTAGTTTCTCCCACGTGCAGGACGCTGTCCACCTTTCTGATCCCACCCTCCTCTCCAAGATACGCTCCTGTCCAAACAGCTGGCTCGTGCTGACTGTGTTGAAGGCTTTCCTGTTTATCACAACTTATCTAACAGAGCTATAGGCACTGTTTAATGCTATGATGACATATGCACTGTTATGCACTGCTTAACGCTACCCATCGGGGAAGAAACATTAAGACAGACATGGTGCAAATCTCCTCACCAAGAAGGATCTGCTGAGAGGGAAGATTACACCCCTGCCAATTTAGTCTTTGGCCC